>NC_059128.1:56322134-56636598 GCF_020740605.2 Lemur catta | reverse complement strand
ATTTGGAAAGTTCTTTGTTGTTATTTCTTTTAATAAGCTTTCTAACCCTGGTTCTTGCTCTACTCCCTCTTGAACACCAATAATTCTTAGTTGGTCTTTTGCAGTAATTTTCCATATCTTGTAAGCAGATCTTCATTCCTTTTCATTATTTTTTCTTTCTCCTGTGTGTTTTCAAATAGCCTGTCTTTGAGCTCACTGATTCTCTCCTCTGCTTGATCCATTCTGCTGAGAGCCTCTAATGAATTTCCCAGCACAGCAAATATATTTCTCAGTTCCAAGATTTGTTTGATTTTATCATTTCAATCTCTTTGTTAAATATCTCTGATAAATTTCTGAATTGCCTTTCTGTGTTGTCTTGAGATCACTGAGTTTTCTTAAAATTGCTATTTGAAATTCTTGATTAGAGAGTTCACATACCATATTCGTGTTAGGGTCAGTCACTGGTTCCTTGCTTTGCCTGTTTGAGGAAGTCATGGCTCCTTGTTTGCTGTTGTTTCTTGTGGATATATGCCTACATCTTTGCACTGAAGGATTATTTATTCTGGTCTTCTTGGTCTAGCTTGTTTTGGTTTCTATTGAATATGTTTTCTTAAAAGAGTCTTTATAATTTTTGAATTTCTTTTTTTTATTTTATTTTGTTTGCTAGGTCACTACCTCCTTTCTGGCACTATATGGTGCCTTAAGCCCACGTTTGCCTCAGCTCTAGTAAACAATTGGAGCACTGCCCATCCCAAATGGGGAAGGTCCCAAAAGGGACATCCCAGTAGTGTGGGAATGCTGGCAGTTCGTGTCCAAGGGACCTGTGGACCAAACCTCCTACAGTGTGATGCTGCTGAACGGCCACTCTGATTTGGTTTCTCCTTTGGCCACGTCACAAAGCAGAGTTTCCAGGTCTAGGGATGGTAGTCCCACCTCCCTCCTTTGTCTCTGGCTGTTCTCAGGGATATTTTCCTTTCAGACACTCACGATGCTTCCTGTGTTCCTATGGGTTAAGGCAGGGACAGGATGCCAGGGAACCCAAGATGGCACAGAAGCTGGCTGTTCATCTTTTTTTTTTTTTTTTTGAGTCTCCCTCTGATGCCCTGAGTAGAGTGCCATGGCATCAGCCTAGCTCACAGCAACCTCAAACACCTAGGCTCAAGCCATCGCCCTGCCTCAACCTGCCAAGTAGCTGGGACTAAAGGGACTCGCCATGACACCGAGCTAATTTCTCTTATTTTTTGCAGAGACAGGGTCTCGCTCTTGCTCAGGCTGGTCTCAAACTCCTGAGCACAAGCTATCCTCCCGCCTCGGCCTCCCAGAGAGCTAGGATTACAGACATGTGCCCCTGCACCCGGCCATGGTTGTCCATCCCGATCTCACTTTTTCCAGTGCAGAAACTGTGAGTTGGGGATAATTTTTCCACTTGCTTGGTGCTGGGCAGACTGGATGGAGGGGTGACACAAATATGAAAGTCTGATTCTCTTACTGTCTGCTCAGAGCTTTTTTACTTCTCTGTGGCCCTCGAAATTGTCTCCTCCTTATATTGGAGATCTGGGATATTGGTGGTGATAATCTTGGCACTGTATATTTGGTTTGGGTTTTCTGGGGAGAAAGTGAAGCCAGCTTGCTTCTATGCCACCCTTTTGGACTAGAAAAGCTACATTTAATAGAACTATGTATAACCAAAATTATTTGTATTAATATTAGTTATGTAACACCAAGGATATGAGTACAGAACCTTATCAGAGCTCCTGAGTACCTCGAAAGCCTGTTTCTTATTTAAACAAAGGACCACTAAGCTCGCTTTTGTTTTTTTCGGGGGTGTGTGTGTGACCTTCATCCATTACCTTTGGCAATCAAGGCACAGTGTGGTCATGCAGGCAGGGCAATTCAAGACAGCATCACTATTTGGAACAGGTTGTTGTTGACGTGGTCTCTGTAGTCCAAAGCCATGATAACTAGAACAGAAGAAGAAAGTGGGGGGAAAAATACAATAAAGCCAGATCTTGGTTTCTAATGCTACTCTACAATAAAAAGAATAGTACTCCTCTGAGAAATGGCTAATTCTAGGAATGGGGAATACAAGATGAATCTGAAGCACCTTGTAGTGTCAGAAAGTGAGGAACTGCTCAAGAAAACAAGAACAAAACGAGGGGGTTATGTCAAAGGAAACAGGAGCCAACTGAAAGAGCTCCCAATGGTCAAAGCTGAAACAATTTGAGCAACACAACAAAGTAGTACTGGATTATAACCCAAAATATAAAATACCCATGAGTTCATGCTAATATAAATGACTGAATAAATATATAAATGGGGGAGAATAAACAAATCTCCCATACAGAAGAATTCCAAATAATTTATGAAGATACTCTCCCCTCAAGATGTTGGAGCATAACTCCCCACTCTTTTAAGTCCTGGCTGCACATAATGATTTCCTTCCAAAGAGTGTAGTATGAAAGGGGGGAAAGAATAACTTTACAGTAGAGAAACCTGGCAAATACTACTCAGCCAGGTGATCAAGGTCAATATCAACATGCAAAAATCATGTTGGTAGCATGTACCCTTGATACAATGTGATGAATATGGCTCTATACTTTTGTGTTCTTGTATTCTTCCTACTAAAAATCCATAATCCCTGTCTAATTATGAGAAAAACATCAGATGAATTCCAACAGTGGGGCCTCCTACAATACATGTGACTAGAACTCCTTAAAGCACTCAAGGTCATTAAAAGGAAGGGAAATCTGAGAAATTGACACAGTCAAGAAGAACCGGGCCAGGCACGGTGGCTCATGCCTGTAATCCTAGCCCTCTGGGAGGCCGAGGCAGGTGGATCGCTCAAGGTCAGGAGTTCGAGACCAGCCTGAGCTAGACCCTGTCTCTACTAAAAATAGAAATAAATTAGCTAGACAACTAAAAATATATATAGAAAAAATTAGCTGGGCATGGTGGCGCATGCCTGTAGTCCCAGCTACTCGGAAGGCTGAGGCAGTAGGATCGCTTAAGCCCAGGAGTTTGAGGTTGCTGTGAGCTAGGCTGATGCCACGGCACTCACTCTAGCCCGGGCAACAAAGTGAGACTCTGTCTCAAAAAAAAAAAAAAAAAAGAAGAACCTAAGGAGATAAGAAAACTGTAATAGGGTATCCTATGCGGGATCTTGAAACAGAAAACGGACATTACATGAAAACTAAGCAAATCTGAAAAAACTATGGACTTTGGATAATAACGTATCAATATTGGTTCATTAATTGTGCTGAAGGTACTGTACTAATGTAAGATTGTTAACAATAGGGGAAAGTGTCTTTGAGTGGTGTGTGTGTGTGTGTGTGTGTTATTAGGGTGGAGAGGTGGTATATGGGAACTCTTTGTATCATCTGCTCAATTTTTCTGTAAAAAGTATATATATATATTTAAAGACTTAAGGTAAGTTCTTGAAAATACTGAACAAAAGACAAATCATTTGCCGTTACTTCCTAAACTCTTTAAATGTCTACAGGAAAAAACACTGAAAACATGGTATATATTTTACAATTATTAAATACTTCCAATACTTAGCAAATTTCAAAACAAAAAACACAAGAAAGTAACTTCATTCATTCATCCAGTAGATGTTTACTGAGTGTCCATCTGACAATGTGCAAGACACTAGCAATACAGCACTGAACAGGCCAGGCTTGACCACTGCCCTCGAGGTACTTAAAAGGTATTGAATTCATCATTTGAAGTTAATTTCTGTGGTCTTAAAAGGCAACTACTGCTTGATACAGGAATGTAAATAACAAGTCAAAAAAATGTTATTTCTTCTCAAGATTACATAACAATGAAAATACATTCTATTTTATGTCACCAAATTTTATTACCAGAATTGGGAGCTAGCCTGTAATCTGCTCTGACCCACACAATATCACTCATCACCTTTAAAACATTCATTCATTTCGCACTATGGATGGATGGAAAAATATTCATTAAATAAATGCAAAGGACAGTTAAGGAAGCAGTGCATAGGTGAAACAGGGATAGGACAAAAAGACAAAGTGGTAGAGTAGACTAAAAGGCAGTATACAAAGACCCCCCACGCCAACATCAATCCCTCCAGACTTGAAAAATACAGATTCCTGAACCCCACCTTAGGTGAATCAAAACCTCCTAGAGTAGGACTCAAGGGCTTGCATTTCAATCTTCCCAGACAATTTTGAAGCACAGCCAAGTTGGGGAAGCAATGGGTAATAGTGACAAATTGCCTACCTTTTAATTTTATGACAAATCAGCCTTTATATAAAAATCCAGTCTCTAAACTGTTGTATATTACTGGTAAGAATGTAAAATGGTCCAGTTGCTGTGGAAAATAGTTAGTGGTTTCTCAACAAGTTAACTAACTACAGAAGTAACGTAAGATCCAGCAATTCTACTCCTAGATGTAGCGTATACCCAAAAGAAATGAAAGCAGGAACTCAAAGAGATGCTTGTACACCAATGTTGACAGCAACACAATTCACAATGGTCAGAAGTGTGTTGGCCGGGCACAGTGCCTCACGCCTATAAACCTACCACTCTGGGAGGCAGAGGTGGGAGGATCACTTGAGGTCAGGAGTTCAAGAACAGCCTGAGCAAGAGTGAGACCCCATTTCTATGAAAAATAGAAAAAATTAGCCTGATGTGGTGGTGCACACCTGTAGTTCCAGCTACTTGGGAGGCTGAGGCAGGAGGATTGCTTGACCCCAAGAGTTTGAGGTTACAGTGAGCTATGACGATGCCACTGCACCCTAGACCAGGCAGCAGAGCAAGACCCTGTCTCAAAAAAAAAGGGACTAATATATGTTAAAAATATAGATGAAACTCAAGAACGTTATGCCCAATGAAAGAAGCCAGATAAGAAAGGCCATATATTGTATAATATCCCATTTATATGAAATATCTAGAATAAGTAAATCCACAGAGACAACACAGATCAGGCCGGGCGCGGTGGCTCATGCCTGTAATCCTAGCACTCTGGGAGGCCGAGGTGGGAGGATTGCTCAAGGTCAGAAGTTCGAGACCAGCCTAAGCAAGAGTGAGACCCCGTCTCTACTAAAAATAGAAAGAAATTATATGGACAGCTAAAAATATATAGAGAAAAATTAGCCAGGCATGGTGGCACATGCCTGTAGTCTCAGCTACTCGGGAGGCTGAGGCAGAAGGATTGCTTAAGCCCAGGAGTTTGAGGTTGCTGTGAGCTAGGCTGATGCCACAGCACTCTAGCCCAGGCAACAGAGCCAAACTCTGTCTCAAAAAAAAAAAAAAAAAAAAAGAACACAGATCAGTGGTTACCAGGAACTAGGAGGGGGTGGAGAGAAACCACTGAACAGTATAGGGTTTCCTTTCGGGATGATGAAAACAGTTTGAAGCAAGATAAAGGTAGTAACTGCACAAATACTGTAAGTATAAGTGTACTAACTGTCAATGAATTGTTCACCTTTAAAGTGGGTGATTTTACGTTACATGAATTTCACCTCAATTTTTTAAAAATCAAATTTGTAAACAGTTAAAAAGAACAATTTGGATGCTAAACATAACATCTACTCGCATCCACATAAACTCAATCTCAAAGTAATTTAAAACTGTGTCTATTTGGAAAAAAGTCAGCTTTGTTTCTTGAATGAAGAGTGTGACTAGAGCAGTTTGAATTCAACAATTTTTAAAAATAAATTGACTGAAATTTGCTGGTTATTTTCAAAATAAACCAGTTTTTTTCTCAAACTTCTTTACGTGTGTATATAAACATACGTACATATATACATTCAGAACATGAATATAGTAAAAATCATCTTTCAGTCATGTTTTTCTAAAGATTCTAAATATTAAATTTAAGTTCTTACCCCCTCCTCTGTGCATCAACCCAGGCCTGATCTCTGTTATCTTTTTCAGGATCATATAGTAATTCATCATTTGTTGGAATCCTGTGTTGTTTCTTCTTTTTTTTCTTGGTCACCTGTGCTAATTTTGAAAATGTTAAGGATATGGCTAAGTATCATGTCTAAAGTTCATATTTCTTTAATATAAAATGAAGAATCTCATTTCCCAAGCTATATATTCATATACATTTTCCTTAAAAAATTTTTAAAACTCTTCCTCCAAATAAAGTTCTTGTCCAATTAATGAGGCATTAAAATAAAGATGACAGAGGAAGCAAAAATTGTTTCTTCACCAAGAACTGGTATCTCAACGACTGAGTTCACATAACTCGAATTCAGAGTCTCAAAAAAGCCACTTGAAGCAAGCCAGGAATAGAAACTATTTGTGATGAATAAATTCTCCACAACTTAAATCTGAGAATGCTGGCTGAAAAAAAACCAAACTTCTCCACAAGTTCCTATATATAAAATGCTACTGAAATCAAAACAAAAATATTTCAAAAATCAATGAAAAAAAACTATGGCCATCTACACACACTAGACTTTTTAAATGTACCCTAGCAGGTCAATATTTAAGAATATATAAAAATATAAAATAGTTCCTTACCATGTAAACTTGTTATTTGTATATTCCAATGTAATGACTGATTATAATTAGTTTTAGTTCTTGTCATGTTCAACTTTGCTCAAATTTTATAAAAAAATCAATTTCAAAAAACATAGATGCTGACTAAAAAGCAACGCACAGGCTGAGCACAGGGGCTCACACCTGTAATCCTAGCACTCCGGGAGGCCAAGGCAGGAGGATTGCTCGAGCTCAGGAGTTTGAGACCAGACTGAGCAACAGGAAGACTCCATCTCTACTAAAAATAGAAAAATTAGCCAGACGTCATGGTGTGCAACTGTAGTCCCAGCTACTTGGGAGGCTGAAGCAAGAGGATCGCTTAAACCCAGGAGTTTGAGGTTGCTGTGAGCTAGCGTAATCCCATGGTACTCTACTCAGTGCAACAGAGTGAGACTCTGTCTCAAAAAAATAAAAAATTAATAAAAATAAAAAATAAAAAGCAATGCGCAGGCCAGGCGCAGTGGCTCATGCCTATAATCCTAGCATTCTGGGAAGCTGAGGCAGGGGGACTAAGGCTTCAGGCCAGGAGTTCAAGACCAGCCTGAGCAAGAGCGAGACCCCTTGCTCTGTATAATCAGTGAAAAAAAGGAAAAAAAAAAAAGAAGAGCAAGACCCTGTCTCTACCAAAAATAGAAAAAAATGAGCCAGGCATGGTGGTGCTCACTGTAGTCCCAGCTACTGAGGAGGCTGAAGGAGGATGCTTGAGCCCAGGAGTTTGAGGCTGCAGTGAGCTGTGATGACGCCACTGCACTCCAGCCAGGGCAACAAAGTGAAATTCTGTCTCAAAAAAAAAAAAAAAAAAAAAAAGCAGCAGCAGCAGCAGCAATGCATTAGGAAAAATTCTGCAGGAGGATAAAAATATTGAAATTATTTGCAGGTGTGAAAACAAATGTTGCTGTTCTAAGGAACCTACAGGGAGATGGAGTCCAAGAGCCCTGGAGGAGGGGAGGTATTGAGTAAGGACATATTCTCCCTTTCCCTAGGTACACCTACACAGCACCATTGTTTGTGTCCTGTCCTCATATGCCTGCATCCCCAGCTTTTCTTATTAATCAATCCTGCTTTTGTTTTCACATCAATGGTATGCAATTTCCTACAAAATAAAACTCAGAGGGAAATCCTAAAATCAAATAATTGTTAGGTAAATCTTTCTAATATAATGTAAATATGTTATTTACCTGCTTTGTCTTCATCCTCAGAATCAGAATCAAAATATATATCATCATAGTACTTTGTGGGAGCTGTTCCAACTTTCTCATTTCCTGAAGAGGAGCCTATTCAAACCAGAAGTGAAGTTTACAAACTAAACCATACATAATTCACAAGAAAAAAAACTCCACATATTCTTCTATCACCTCAAAGTAATATCAACTCATACACACTCTCATCTGGATGATGAAATATTTTCACACCAATGACTTACTCAATTTCTATGTCCTATGCAATTATAGAGAACTGCCCCTCCTTTATTGATTTTTTTTTTTTTTTTTTGAGACACAGTCTCACTCTGTTGTCCCAGCTAGAGTGCCGTGGCATCAGCCTAGCTCACAGCAACCTCAAACTCCTGGGCTCAGGCAATCCTGCCTCAGCCTCCCGAGTAGCTGGGACTACAGGCATGCGCCACCATGCCCGGCTAATTTTTTCCATATATATTTTTAGTTGTCCAGCTACTTCTATTTTTAGTAGAGACGGGGGTCTCACTCTTGCTCAGGCTGGTCTCGAACTCCTGAGCTCAAGCGATCCTCCCGCCTCAGCCTTCCAGAGTGCTAGGATTACAGGCATGAGCCACCATGCCTGGCCACCCCTCCTTGAAGCATTACAAATCTTGAGAAAATTATCCTCTCTCCCTTCCCACAAATCTAATTAAATATTCTCAGGTCTCCAGCATTACATATCTCTACCTTTCACCCATGCAGTATGCTATGGAGAACAGAAAGTAAACATTTTGTTCTAAGAGACATCAGGGGAAAGAGGGTAAGAACCCTACAAGAAGGCAAGGGGACTAAGTCAAAGATACACTCTCCCTCTCTCCTCAGTTGTGCCCACTGCCATAACATGCCTCCATCCCTACTTCTTCCTCTTAATTAACATCTCCTTTCATTTTTATTATATTATTACCATATGATTTCAATTCTAACCATTAATACACAGCATACCAATGTGGAAACCAACCCCGAGGAGTCCTACTTTTACAAACCAGTTTTCAGATCAGGTATGTTTTACATAAAGACCAAGTATCAAAATGAAGTATTAATATGTTCCAGTACTTACTAAAATGAGACAGGGTTCTGTGGTGACACATCATTAAATCTGTTGTATCAGTGCCATTTAACCCTAAAAACATCTCTATAAGCTTGTGTATCTTTTTTTATCCTAGAGTAAAAACTGCACAAGGAAATCATGCAAGTTAACAGTATTAAATAGTCTCTTTCCAAGAACACAGGATACTTCTCTCTAGTCATCAAAGAAAACTCCAGCACTGGTTGCCAAAAACATTTATCCCTTAACTCAATAAATATTTATTCAGCATCTACTGAAAGCGCTGGGGACACAAAAGAGTATAAGTAAGGTGCCCACCTTTATGGAGCTTACAAAAATATATATGAAAATTGAACCAAAAGTTACCTGTTCCCAGGGAGGATAACTTGTCCTCCATCGTTTTTATGGTAGAATTTAATTCAGCTTCCATTTCTTTTTCAAATTCATCTTCACTAGATGATTCACTTTCTCCAGTAAGACATTCTCTGATAAGTTTTCGTTTCTGGTCGGGAGTTCCATGTAAAAGCACATCCACTTCATCTTCGGAGCTAGTATACATTTAAATCAGAAAGAATATGAATATTAAAACATTAAAGTAACTTAAAACTCCCATCATCTCACTGTCCAATAACAATTTTAAGTTTCACAAGGTTGCATTTGATATACCTACCACGCTACACAGCTATTCTTCCTTAACAGATCAACCAGTTCTGCTATTTCCAAATATATTTTTAATGTCTACATACATTTCCTCTTGTGGACACTGCACATTTCTAAACTTTTTGCTATTAAACACTACAGTGATCATCTCTGTACCTGTAATTTGTTTCTATGGATTTCCTTAGCATAAATGTCTAAAATTAGATACCAACATCTTTCTGACTTCTTGTATTATCACACTGCATTCCAAAAGCATTGCACCAATTCATAATCTCATCAGCAATGAAAAACTGACTTCATGAAATTGGGAGTTTTAAAAAAAATTCTGATGGCCGGGCGTGGTGGCTCACACCTATAATCCTAGCACTCTGTGAGGCCGAGGCGGGTGGATCATTTGAGCTCAGGAGTTCGAGATCAGCCTGAGCAAGAACAAAACCCCATTTCTAGTAAAAAAATAGAAAGAAATTAGCTGGACAACTAAAAATATATAGAAAAATATAGCCGGGCAAGGTGGCACATGCCTGTAGTCCCAGCTACTTGGGAGGCTGAGGCAGAAGGATCACTTGAGCCCAGGAGTTTGAGGTTGCCGTGAGCTAGACTGATGCCATGGTGCTCTAGCCCGAGCAACAAGGGAGACTCTGTCTCAAAAAATAAATAAATTTAAAAAATAAAAAAATTCTGGATGCTTATATAAGACTTAATATACATAATTAATATAAAGCTAATATATACACATAAAATATGTTAAGCAATAATAAATAAATATTATAGTTTAAAAGGCACAGTGCTACAGAGAACTATAAAAAGAGAAAAAGCTAAATGATATTCCAAGTTCTCCTGAGCAATTTCTGCCAATTTACTTTGCCTTCTGTGCCTCGGCTTGCCCATCAATATTAGTATGACAGGATTAAACCAGATATCAGGAAGAATGAAATGTTATCAAAATGAATTGAATGCCTAAGACATTTCTATTATAATCAATAGTACATAAATAATGTTCATTTATTCATGAATTGATGGATACTTACAGACTATTCCTGAATTTTGCTTCTCTATTTGCTCTTATAGAACAATGCTTTTGAGGCTCTTGTAGAAGGTAAATAAGAAAAATGCAATTCATACTAATTAATTTTGCTAATGATAGAGGCCTTAGCCAGATTCTATTCCCAAGACAATTCCCATCCTGACCAGTAGGCTCCCTTTCTCCATTACCATCATGTACATTCAGGTCCTCTTAACTCCACCTGTACCACCACATCCTAAAGACCTCCAAGCCTCCAGACTCTGTTTTATGTCATCCTATCCTTAATCCTACTGCCAGAATGTTATTCCTAAAGAACTCTGATCACATCACTACCCAACTCAGAAGCCTTCTTTCAGGGCCAAATCTCTGGGTATAGCATTCAAAACAGCCTTCCACAATCTGGCTTCAACTTATCTTTTCAAGCCTACCTCCTACTGCCCTCTATATACCCCAATGGTTCTCAACTGGGGGCAATTTTGCTCTCCTCCCCGTCACCAGGGAACATTTGGCATGGCTAGAGACATTTTTGATTCTCACAACTGGGGGAAGAGGGAGGGGCTACTGACATCTACTGGGTAGGGGCCAGGGGTACTGCAAAACATCTTACAATGCACAAGACAGCCTCCCACAACAAAGAATTATCTGACCCAAAATGTCAATGCTGCCAAGGTTAAGAAACTCTGATCTATCCTATATTCCACTGTTTCCAAAGTGGGGGACATGGCAGATTATTTTAAGTAGGAGCAGAATGGATAGCTCACTAAATAACATCAAATCCATCGCTGGTGGGAATGTAAAATGGTACAGCCACTATGGACAACAACTTGGCAGTTTCTTATAAAACTAAACATGTAACTACCACACAACCCAGCAATTGCACTCCTGGGTATTGATCCCAGAGAAATGAAAACTTATGTTCACACAAAAACCTATACATGAATGCTTATAGTAGTTTTATTCACACTAGCCAAAACTGGAAACAATCCAGATGTCCTTCAATGAATGAACTGTTAAACTATATAATACTACTCGGCAATAAAAAAGGAATAAACTATTGATACATGTAACCTGGATGATTCTCCAGATAATCATTCTGAGAGAAAAATGCCAATCCTGAAGATTACATACTGCATGATTCCATTTATATAACATTATAGAAATGCAGAATAGATTAGTGGTTCCCAAGGGTTAAGAAGGGCGTGAGGTGGGAAGGAAGTGGGCATAACTATAAAAGAACAGCAAGAGGGATTCTTGTGGTGATGGAATGTTCTGTATCTTGACTGCATTAATGTCCATATCCTGGCTGTGATACCACATTGTATTTTGTATGTTAACACTGGAGGAAACTGGGTAAAGGGTACACAGGATCTCTATTATAATATTCCTTGGGTGAGGAAAAAAATAATAATAATATTTCTTAAAACTGCATGTGACTCTACAATAACCTCAAAATACAAAGTTTAACTTAAAAAAATTGAATCAAGCCAGGCATTGTGACACTCGCCTATAGTCCCAGCTACTCAGGAGGCTCAGGCAGGAGGATCCCTTGAGCCCAAGGAGTTTGAGGTTACAGTGAGCTACGATGACACCACTACACTCTATCAAGGGCAAAAGAGTGAGACTGTCACAAAAAAAAAAAAAAAAGGAAATTGAACAATTGAACCCTGCTTCTCACTCTCCCCTTTAAAAAAATAAATAATTTTAAAAAATTGAATCAAAAATTTAAAATAGACCAGGCACAGTGGCTCACGCTTATAATCCTAGCACTTTAGAAGGCCAAGGTGGGAGGATTGCTTGAGGCCAGGAGTTCAAAACCAGCCTGAGCAAGAGCCAGATCCGTCTCCACAAAAAATAGAAAAATTAGCATGGTGGCAGGGCCTGTAGTCCCAGCTACTCAGGAGGCTGAGGCAGGAGGATCACTTAAGCCCAGGAAGTTTCAGGTTGCAGTGAGCTATGATGATGCCACTGCACTGTAGCCTAGGCAACAGAGTAAGACTTTGTCTCCAAAAAAAATTTTTTTATCCACATGACTTGTCAAAAAGAAAAAATATAAAAAAATGAAAATAAAATTTTTAAATAGTTTATAAATACGATCTGCTGACAGCTTCATAAATAGCTAAATTTCCCTGGGAAATCTCTTGGCAACATAACTTCAAATTTGTCCCAGGTAGGATAAATTCCTTTTCTCTGGAAATTTCCACGTAACTTCATTTGTACCTATCTCAGGCCAACATTTTCTACAGTGCTTTTTCCAAAATATACAATTTATCTTATTATCCCATATTGTAACCCTGTGGAAGAAAAAGATCCTATGATTTATCTGGGCAGCTCAGAGTAAACATATAATAGTCAAAGAAAAGCCTAGTTAATATTCCCTTATTTCTCTTATGGCAGTTTAGTCTTCAAGACAGGCACTTCACATTAAGACACGTGAGCCTCACAACAAACTTATGTTTTATATTAGATTATATAACTTAGATCTCTATGTTATTTTATGTCCATTTTATAGATGAGAAACTGAGGATAAGTGACTTCCTTTCGGTCACTCTGCTAAGCTGTAAAGGCAGGTTTCGATCTAATGGCTTTTAAAGATGTACGTGGGGTTCCCTGTGATTCCGGAATATCCCTCTTCCCAGAGCCAGTGTCGGGCCTGCCTCCCCGGGGGCTGCGTGACCCCACCAGGAACCCCCCACTGGCCTCGCACAAGCGACAGTAGGGCGCAAGAGGCGCCCGAGCCGCTGGGCCGAGGGTCCGCAAAGGCTCAGCGGGCGCAACGAGTGGAGGCGGCCAACAACTGGCCTCGAGGGCCAGGGTGGGGCAGGGGCCCACCTGCTCAAAGCTGGCTCCTCGTCGCTAGGCTCTTCAACCGCGTAAGGGTCGTAGTCGTCCAGGAGCCGGTTCATGGTGGCCTACGGAGGCCTACACCCTCCTCAGGCGACGAGCAGCGTCTTTTTACTCCGCAGGACCCGTCCCTAAAGTATCTCCGACGCCACTTCCGCGCACTCCCTGCGCGCCTGCGCAGACCGTCCCAGTGATAAGGCGGGCGGAAGGGGCGGGCGGAAGGGGCGGGCGGAAGGGGCGGGTCCTAGCCGCCGCGCTAACCTCAGCGTCTACTACCTACGGGAAAACAACGGCTGCCTTACTACCAAAAATAATAATAATCAGCACTCTTGTAAGTGACAATCTCTGAGATGAACAGTCTACATGCAGTGTCTCACGTCACCTACGAAGCAGAAATCTCGATGCTGAGGGTCCCAGCGCCCGACGTCCCTCCAGTTCTTCTGCCTGCCTTTCACTGCGCGGCTCTCAGCCTCGCCTTCATGCTGTTCACTCCTCAGTCTGGCTGCGGCCTCTACTGTCTGTCGAAAAGTTGCCTATTTTCCTCCTCTTCCCAGTCCCAGCTTTTGCTCAGCCCTCATCCGACTCCAATTGGATACTTAAGGAGACGAGGTACATGACAGCCTCTTGATCTGGAAGCGGCTTCCTCTCCTGGTTCCGTACCAGACTACGTTCAGGTTTATGCCTCCTACTGGAACATCTCTCCCCTCTTCCTTATTACCCCATCCAGATTACTCCCCCATCCGCATCTGGCCCCTGCCCTCTCCTCCAATACTGTCAGATTTAAGGGTGCCTGCCAGATACCTCCACCCGATGCACCACTGGCAACTCAAACTCAATGTGGCCCAAACCTAACTCATCATCTTCCACCCCATTCCTATACCTTAGCCTTTAGCTACTTTTGACTCATGTTATCTCCGCCATCCTTACAACGACTACACACTGAAAGTCCCCGAATCTTGGCTCCTTTGTTCCTCCACGAGCTCTCAATTTCCAAGCCTTGTAGATCTCTTAGCAATGTCTCTCTCATCCACATCCCATCTCCCAACCCTCACCTTTGGTTATTGATAGAGGCTCCTAACCAACAGCCTTGTTTGCTTTTTTCCTCTCCAGTCATGCTGCTCTCCACTGGCAGAGTGATCCTCTTCCAGTACAGCTCTGCTCTGAATGATTCCCTCCCTAAACAAGTCCTCATATTTCACCTTTACCTGCTGAATCTGTTCACCTTAGCCTGTGATATTCTTGGCCCTCCACAATATGGTTTAATCCATCATGCCAAACTGATTTCTCACTACACTCCCCACATATATCCAGCACAATTTGCTGATTCCAGAATATATGTTATGCCTTTCCACTAGGCTTTTGCTTATGCTAGTCCCTGGAGCACGCTCTCTTTTTTAATTCTAGTGTCCAGTGTCCAAAGATCCATCTACAACTTGAAGTGACTGGACAGAACGACCCTTAGGACATCATTCAGCCCTGAGATGCTATAGTTATAGGAACTCACACTGTGCATTTTCTGTAATGCTTTCTCAGATTCTTCCTCTACCTGGAATTCTTCTCTGCTTTGAACTCCTGTAGTATAGTGTACCACTCACATAACATGTATTTCTCTAGTTTTTAACTATCGTTCCAGCCAACCTTCTTGAGAAGTAAATACTCTCCCGTGAGTCACAGTGATGTGAAGGAGATGCCTATTCAGGAACCTATCTTTCCTTTTCTGGGAATCATAGCCCTCCTCAGGGATGGGCCCATATGTTCTTGTTCATTCTGCTCCACAAAAGTTGAGCCAATTACATTCTTACTCCCATTAATTTAAAATTAAGAGTTTAAGATTCTGCTGGGCACAGTGGCACCCATCTGTAGTCCCAGCCACTCAGGAGACTGAAGCGGAAGAATCAACTTGAGCACTATGCCAATCAGGTGTCCACACTAAGTTCAGCATCAATATGGTGACCTCCCAGGAGCAGGGGAACCACTAGGTTGCCTAAGGAGGCTGAACCAGCTCAAGTCAGAAATGCAGCAGGTCAAAATTCTTGTGCTGATCAGCAGTGTGATCGCACCTGTGAATAGCCACTGCACGTGAGCCTAGGCAACTTAGTGAGACCCCCATCTCAAAAAAAAAAAAAAGTTAAAAATTCTAAGGATCATGGCTGTGGTCCTAGGACTTGTAACAGAACAAGTAAATGCTGGGGCTTAAAAGGCCATGTTGGGGTGGCTGTTTGTGGTTATAATATGCTGATAAGCAAGGAGAAGCAAGAGTATAGAACAAACAGAGAGAAACAGGGAGGCTTTTCCTGACCACCTTGTCTAAAATTTTAAATCTCAAACCTTTTCTCTCCTTCTCATTTTCTCAATCTTAGTCCACCTTTTTCCCCCCTTCTACTCCATATCACTTGTTTGCTTACTGTCTCCCTGTTCCATTTCCTTATTGCTATGCAAAAAACCACCCCCAAAATGTAAGAGCTTTGAAACAATAATGATCATTAATTTTGATCACAAATCTGCAATTTTGGCAGGGATTACTCTGCTCCCTGATGTCTGGGGTCTCTGCTGGAGACGAAAACTCTTTACATGCATTTTTCTCCACAAAGCCTTGGGCCACCTCACAACATGGCCATCTCAGAGTAGTCAGCCTTCTTACATGGCAGCTCAAATCTCCAAAATGGTTCCCAGAGACCCAGATGGAAGCTGCAAGGCTTTCTCTGACCTACCCTCAGAAGTCCCTGGACATCACTTCTGCCACAGTCTATTGGTCAAGGTAGTCATTAAGGCCAACCCAGATTAAAGGAGAGGGGCATTAGAGTCCACTTCTCATTGGGAGGAGTAGCAAAGATATAAAACACCTGAGTTGGCCGGGCGTGGTGGCTCATGCCTGTAATCCTAGCACTCTGGGAGGCCGAGGTGGGAGCATCATTTGAGCTCAGGAGTTTGAGGTTGCTGTGAGTGAGGCTGATACCATGACACTCTAGCCTAGGCAAGAGAGTGAGACTGTCTCAAAAATAAATAAATAAATAAAATAAAACATCTGAGTTTACTGTCTTAAAAAATTGTGGATAGCTCCCATCTAAATAAAAAATGAAGGTTGAAGCCAAGTACAGTGGCTCAGGCTTGTAACCTCAGCACTTTGGGAGGCTGAGGAGGGAGGATCATTTGAGGTTAGGAATTTGAGGACCAGCCTGACCAACACAGCAAGGCCCTGTCTCTATGAAAAGTAGAAAAATTAGCCAGGCATGGCTAGGCGAGCTAGTAATGCCAGCTACTTTGGAGGTAGGGGCAGGAGGCTCACTTGAGTCCAGCAGTTTGAGGTTGCAGTGAGCTATGATGATGCCACTGTACTCTAGCCCAGGCAACAGAGCGAGACCCTGTTGCCAAAAAAGAAAAAGAAAAAAAGTTGAACAAATTAAATAGAAAATTCCAGATTGTGTGAATTGACTGTAAAACATTGCAATGTTTTACAAGTTTTCTCAAGTGTTTTAAAATATTTTGTTTTAATAACAGTCAAGCCGAAAATCAAATCAAAAATGCAGCACCTTTTACAATAGCTTCAAAGAAAATTAAATGTCTAGGAATATATTTAACAAAAGAAGTGAGAGACATATAGAGGGAGAACTACAAAACACTAAGAAATTGCAGAAGACGTAAACAGATGGAATAATCTACCTTGCTCATGGATTCGCAGAATCAATATTGTTAAAATGTCCATACTACCCAAAGTGATCTACAGAATTAATGCAATCCCTATCAAAGTACCATCATCATTCTTTACAGATCTAGAAAAAATATTTCTACATTTTATATGAAACCAGAGAAGACCTCATATAGCCAAACCAATCTTAAGCAAAAAGAACAAACTGGGAGGTATCAGTCTACCAGACTTCAAGCTTTACTACAAAGCTATAGTAACCAAAACAGCATGGTACTGGCACAAGAACAGAGAGATAGACCCTTGGAACAGGACTGAGAACCCAGAAATGAAACCATCCGCATATTGTCATCTAATCTTTGACAAGCAGACAAAAATGTACACTGGGGAAAAGAATCTCTTTTCAATAAATGGTGCTGGGAAAACTGGATAACTACATTCAGAAGATTGAAACTGGATCCTCACCTCTCACTTCATACAAAAATCAATTCACGATGGATAACAGACTTAAACCTAAGGCATGAAACCTTAAGAATCCTAGAAGAAAATGTAGGGAAGAGTCAGACATCAGCCTAGGCAAAGAATTTATGAAGAAGACCCCCAAAGCAATCAAAGCAGCAACGAAAATAAATAAATGGGACCTAATCAAATTAAAAAGCTTCTGCACAGCCAAGGAAACTCTCATTAGAGCAAACAGACAACCTACAGAATGGGAGAAAATATTTGCTCTCTACACATCTGATAAATGGCTAACAAGAATCTATCTAGAACTAAAAAAAATCAACAAGAAAAAAATCAAACAACTCCATCAATAAATGGGCAAAGGACGTGAACAGAAACTTTTCAAAAGAAGACAGAATAATGGCCAGCAAACATATAAGAAAATGCTCAACATCTCTAATCATTAGGGAAATACAAATCAAAACCACAATGAGATATCACCTAACTCCAGTGAGAATGGCCTTTCTCAAAAAGTCCCAAATCAGCCGGGCGCGGTGGCTCACGCCTGTAATCCTAGCACTCTTGGAGGCCGAGGCGGGTGGATTGCTCGAGGTCAGGAGTTCAAGACCAGCCTCAGCAAGCGTGAGACTCCGTCTCTACTAAAAATAGAAAGAAATTATCTGGCCAACTAAAATATATATATATATAGAAAAAATTAGCTGGGCATGGTGGCACATGCCTGTAGTCCCAGCTACTGGGGAGGCTGAGGCAGTAGGATCACTTAAGCCCAGGAGTTTGAGGTTGCTGTGAGCTAGGCTGATGCCACGGCACTCACTCTAGCCCAGGCAACAGAGCGAGACTCTGTCTCAAAAAAAAAAAAAAAGTCCCAAAACAACAAATGCTGGCAAGGATGAGGAGAGATAGGAACACTCTTAACAGTGCTAGTGGGACTGTAAATTAGTACAACCTCTGTGGAAAATAAATTTCGAGATAACTGAAAGAGCTAAAAATTGTTCTGTTGATTTATCACTAAAGGAAAAAATAAATAAATAAATAAATAAATAATAAAAATTGAAATACCATTTGATCCAGCAATGGCACTACTAGGCATCTACCCAAAGGAACAAAAGGCATTCTATAATAAAGATATCTGCACTCGAATATTTATGGCAGCACAATTCACTATTGCAATGATATGGAAACAACCCAAGTGCCCATCAATCCATGAGTGGATTAATAAAATATGGTATATGTATACTATGGAATACTACTCAATTACAAAAACCAATGGTGATCTAGCACCTTTTATCCTGGAAAGAGCTTGAGCCCATCCTCCGAAGTGAGGTAACACAAGAATGGAAGAATAAGCACCACGTATACTCGCCATCAAATTGGCACTAACTGATCAACACCAAGGTGCTCACATGGTAGTAATAGTCATTGGGCATTCAGGGGGTAGGGGTGGGTAAACTGACAACTAATGGATGGAGTGAGCATTATATGGGGGAAGGGCATGCCTCTAATCCTGGGTGAGGCAAAGTCATGACTTATAACCAAAATGTTTGTGCCCCCATAATATCCTGAAATAAAAATAAATAAATAAAAACTTAAAAAACTGAAACATTTTGTTTTCCAGTATTATACACGTTGCACTGATTGGCAAAGTGAACCAAGCTCATACTTTCTCCTGGGTTCTTTTCTTCAATGTTAGAATCTTGATTTTCTTTTTCGTTTAGGTTTTACTAAGTTTAGTTGCTGTGTATGTTGAAGGAATTTATGAATGATCTACCAAGGAAGATGCCATGGAAAAATTATTTTCTGTTAAGTTGGCTGGCAAAATCTTAGTACTGAATGTTTAACTGAGGGGAAGATGGGAACCTCTTACACTAAATCCTGTCCTGTGAAGATGAATTTGAGTTGGAAGGCAGAAAACGAAATGGGTTGAATAAAAACCCTTTAGTGAAAACAATGAAAGATCCAATGGACCCTTTAATCGCCTCCATGCACTGCCCACAACTCACCCACAAGTCTAACCTAGATCTCAATGTTAATCCAGCATCTGGAAAAGAGCAAGACAAAAGTTCCAGGGATATACCTACAGTAAACAAAAAGGTGCAGATAAAAACAGTAAACCAAACAAGGTAACAACCCCATTAAGAAGCAAATAAGATTCTCAAAGACAGCACCCCAACCAAAAACAAAACAGAGTAAACCTAAAACATATTCTTAAAACATAATAACCAGGGGAAAGCACGAACACAGCCACCACTATTTGAAATCCAACCTGAAACCCTGTTTCTGGGTAGAGATCAGAAAACGTCCACCCCCCACCCACACCCATCCTCTTTTTCCATTGAAATGTCATGCAGTTAAACATTAGGGGAGGCTTTTCAATCTAGAAAATTGAGAGGAATCATCCCACCTCCTATTTTCAAGACCTTGGAGATGAACCAAACCAAGTAATTTAGCACACACAGTATGAGATAGACCAATCAGATCTAACCACAGTCTGAAGGACCTACAGAGAGACATGGGGACAGAAGAGGAGGCTACAATGGTTAGAATATACTATTAAGGGCAGAGGCTGAAATTTATAAGAACGTTCAACAGAAGTTAGGCTCTTCTGTCAAGGTCTCCCATCATATGCAGGAAATGAAAATTATCTCCCTTGGATCTAGATAGCTCACTTTGAATAAGAAAGGCTTAAGAAGCTCACCTACCTTACCCTTGTCTCCAATACAGCCTGAAAAAGCTATGGGACTTAAAAGCAGCCTGGAGACAAGGGCTGAGGACTTTGGCATTACACAGAATTGGGTTTCAATCCTAGCTCTGCCACTTTCCTAGCTGTGTGACCTTAGGCAAGTTACTCAACTTCTCTGAGCCTGTTTCCTTAACTGTAAAATGGGGGTAATAATACCCACTTCTCAGGATTATAGAAAGGATTAAATGAGCCTAGTGTATCAGTCACCCACTAAGGGCTCTAGTTGGCCCTCAGTATCTGTGGGTTCTGCATCCAGGGATTGAACCACTGTGGATCAAAAATATTGGGGGGGGGCCCAATAAAAACAATACAACGACATTAGGGGAGAACTCTCTATAGGAGGTAGGATTCGACCTCGGTTAGAGATGACTAAGACAATGAGCAGCTTAGAGGGGCAGAGCTTGTTTTTCTCACCTACCCTGAACATCAGGGGTAGGGGTAGCGGTTTGGGGCTGGCGTGGCTGTTCCTGAGGTTATTCACCCGGGGGGGGGGGGGGCGGGGGGCTCCTCCTCTCTCTGCTCCGCCATGCCGGGTTGTAAGCTCTCCGGGGCGGGACTGTGGCCTCAGGGTGCCGAGTTGGCTGCTACACCTCCAGGCGTCAGTCTGACTTCTAGGTGGAAAAGGGGGGTCGGGGGCAGGGGGAGACTTTCTTCAAAAAGAGGCTTGGCCTTTTTATTCCCCTGGAGATGTCCTCCCTGGGGACCTGTGTCTAATTGGTCAGAACTGTGTCCTGTGGTCAGGAAATTGAGCTGGGCGTGTTGGTACTCTGGACAAAATCAGGGTCCGTTAGTAAGACAGGAGTGGTCGCTGGATCCCCTGCAGACACTGCAAGATGATTCTGGACCTGAGAGTCAAGCTGACCTGTGACCGACTGTAATTAAAAAAAAAAAAAAAGTAATTCTTTTACATCAGAAGTAAATAGGCTGAGCTGACTAGAGGCCACCTTGATGACAGCAGCTGAGGAACTACTAGACAAAGATAAACCGAGGGACAGGGGTGATGAATGGCTACCAGTGGCCAGATCATTACTGGATCAGACGCCACCACTTGCACATGCGTCTCGGTGGCGGTGAGATCAGGGGACACTTGGACGTAAGGGACTTGGGATGGTGAAACATTATGACCGGACGGAAGTTCCATGTCAGAATGGTGACCCCAAACATCACAGAGAATCTTTGTTTCCTCCTGGGATGTCACATGTTCGAAGGCGATCAGGCCGTTCTCTCCTTCCAGCATCACTGAAAGACCTTTCCAGATGGCTGGAGTCTCGCTTGGCCTCCCAAGGCCATTAGGGAAGACACAGGTCCCCTGTTCTCGAGGGCCTCGTAGTCAGGCCTTCACGATCATGACACATCATGGATCGAATGTGGTTCCGGATCCTGAGATATTTTCCACCTTCTCCTCATTGCTTAGATAAGAATCCCGTGCCGGGTGTGCATCCAATGCCTAGGGCCCCAGACTCCTCTTTCGCCAGCCAGCCCAGTTCCACCACCCGGCCAGCTTGGGTCTCCGGCCCCCAGCTCCTGCTCGGCCACCAGCATGGAACCCCTCCGCCTGGCCTGACTGAACCCGGGCTCTGAAGGTCTGCTTTCCTTCCACCGCGCATTCAACTTCCCCTGTCTTCTCTCCCCAGCTTTAAACACTAACCCGCCTGCTTTCCCCCCTGCCCGTCTCACTTGCGGCCCAGACCCAGGCACCCGCGTGAGCCTCCGGGAAAGCTGACACTCGCTCACGTCGCCGCCGCCAACGCCTTCCCTGCGATCCCACGCGGACAGCGAACCTCCCCAAGCGCAGCGCATGAGAAAACCTCAGTGAAACCCTCGCAAAAATCGAGACGGTTCAGAACCAAACTCCCGAAGACGAGTAAAAAAAAAAAAAAAAAAAAAAAAAAAGCCACACGCAAAATGGCAAAAGAGATAAACAGAAAAAAAAGCTGCACCGAATACAAACAATCCTGCCTTTCAGACAACAAACATGCAGGGGAGAGCGCGAACGCAGTCCCCCACTATCACAAATTATGCAGTCGAGTTTCCCACATTTGGGGAAATCGCAGGGGTCAGCACATCCAGAGTGCAATGGATAAGCCTCGCCCTGGGAAAACCACCTTCGTGATCATGGTATCTCCCCTGCCAGGTAAGTATGAGTCGCTGTTTCCGCCTCCGCACGCACCCTCGCGCCCGCCCCGCTCTCTACACACGGTCACTTGCCCCGCGCGGCCCCCGCACCCTCGCTCTCCCGGGCGCCCTCGCTGCCCCCGCGCCGCTCAGGAAAACGGCCCCGGCACCGCTCGGATTTGGCCCACGCGGGGCGCCGGGGCCCAGGCTGGGCGGGACCGGCAGCCTCTGCGCGCCGCGTTCATCTACATACGCCACGCCCCGGGCGCCCCCGTCTCTCCCTGACCGCTGTCCGGGCCCGGGCCAGCCCGCCGGGGTCTCGCGGACCGGGTGGGCGCGCGGCTACGGGACCGGGAGCTGCAAGGGAGACCCGAGAGGACCAGACCTCGCGGTCCCGCCGCCCAGCCCTCCGAGGCGGGTCAGGACTCGGGTTTCGTCTCACCTTCAGGAAAAATGTTGTCTTCAAAATGCCTACATAATGAAATACAAAGAAGGACTAGGGAACCGTTTTCAGATTAAAGACATGATAACTGAATGCAACACATACCTTTCTTTGCATTTTCCTTTGCTAGATAGGACATTATTGGGACAATTGGTGAAAAGGGAATAATGTCTGCCAGAGTAGACATTAATATTGAATCAATGTTAGTTTTCTGATTTTAATCATTGTACTGGCTGGGCGGGGAAGCCGGGGGAGGCGGATCGTGTAGGAGAATCCCTTGCTTTTAGAAAATACAAACAGAGATGGGAAACTGCTCCTGAAAGAACCAACAATCAAAAAGGATGCTTTTATGTTACCTGCCGTCTTTGTTTTTGACAAGCTAGAACCTCAGGGAGGCCTATCCTTGGCCCTCTCGTCTCCAGACTTCCCTCCTGCCTTGTTTTGCTCCTTAGCACTGGCCACCTGCGAACTCCCAGCAGTTCAATCATTTCGTTCACACCTGGCGAGGAGGAGCCACACCACTGGCCGCCGACCTTTAACCTCCTCCAACCTCGAGAACAAAACCTCTCTCGACCTCTGAGAACAAAACTTCTCTCGTAGAGAAGAGGAAAAGACAAAAATCCCTCCGGGCTGCAAGAGGCAACCTAAGCCCCTACGATGGAGATGTGGCATTTCCAGTCCTTTGATTTCCAGAGGCCCGTTAACACCCCTCCCAGCCCACGCTGCCCAGTGAGTGGACACGTTGCCTTGATAACTCGGTTCCGGTTTTCCTTTCTCTGTTACGGGTTAGGTAACCACATAGTCTGAAAGGGAAAGGTCACGAATGGGGATTAAAACAATTTCATGTCAAATCGGTGACGAAACTCTTGGTATTAATATTTTACGTCTGATTGACACTCTTGCGCGTCATTTTTCCTGAAGGTGAGACGAAACCCGAGTCCTGACCCGCCTCGGAGGGCTGGGCGGCGGGACCGCGAGGTCTGGTCCTCTCGGGTCTCCCTTGCAGCTCCCGGTCCCGTAGCCGCGCGCCCACCCGGTCCGCGAGACCCCGGCGGGCTGGCCCGGGCCCGGACAGCGGTCAGGGAGAGACGGGGGCGCCCGGGGCGTGGCGTATGTAGATGAACGCGGCGCGCAGAGGCTGCCGGTCCCGCCCAGCCTGGGCCCCGGCGCCCCGCGTGGGCCAAATCCGAGCGGTGCCGGGGCCGTTTTCCTGAGCGGCGCGGGGGCAGCGAGGGCGCCCGGGGAGAGCGAGGGTGCGGGGGCCGCGCGGGGCAAGTGACCGTGTGTAGAGAGCGGGGCGGGCGCGAGGGTGCGTGCGGAGGCGGAAACAGCGACTCATACTTACCTGGCAGGGGAGATACCATGATCACGAAGGTGGTTTTCCCAGGGCGAGGCTTATCCATTGCACTCTGGATGTGCTGACCCCTGCGATTTCCCCAAATGTGGGAAACTCGACTGCATAATTTGTGGTAGTGGGGGACTGCGTTCGCGCTCTCCCCTGCATGTTTGTTGTCTGAAAGGCAGGATTGTTTGTATTCGGTGCAGCTTTTTTTTCTGTTTATCTCTTTTACCATTTTGCGTGTGGCTTTTTTTTTTTTTTTTTTTTTTTTTTTACTCGTCTTCGGGAGTTTGGTTCTGAACCGTCTCGATTTTTGCGAGGGTTTCACTGAGGTTTTCTCATGCGCTGCGCTTGGGGAGGTTCGCTGTCCGCGTGGGATCGCAGGGAAGGCGTTGGCGGCGGCGACGTGAGCGAGTGTCAGCTTTCCCGGAGGCTCACGCGGGTGCCTGGGTCTGGGCCGCAAGTGAGACGGGCAGGGGGGAAAGCAGGCGGGTTAGTGTTTAAAGCTGGGGAGAGAAGACAGGGGAAGTTGAATGCGCGGTGGAAGGAAAGCAGACCTTCAGAGCCCGGGTTCAGTCAGGCCAGGCGGAGGGGTTCCATGCTGGTGGCCGAGCAGGAGCTGGGGGCCGGAGACCCAAGCTGGCCGGGTGGTGGAACTGGGCTGGCTGGCGAAAGAGGAGTCTGGGGCCCTAGGCATTGGATGCACACCCGGCACGGGATTCTTATCTAAGCAATGAGGAGAAGGTGGAAAATATCTCAGGATCCGGAACCACATTCGATCCATGATGTGTCATGATCGTGAAGGCCTGACTACGAGGCCCTCGAGAACAGGGGACCTGTGTCTTCCCTAATGGCCTTGGGAGGCCAAGCGAGACTCCAGCCATCTGGAAAGGTCTTTCAGTGATGCTGGAAGGAGAGAACGGCCTGATCGCCTTCGAACATGTGACATCCCAGGAGGAAACAAAGATTCTCTGTGATGTTTGGGGTCACCATTCTGACATGGAACTTCCGTCCGGTCATAATGTTTCACCATCCCAAGTCCCTTACGTCCAAGTGTCCCCTGATCTCACCGCCACCGAGACGCATGTGCAAGTGGTGGCGTCTGATCCAGTAATGATCTGGCCACTGGTAGCCATTCATCACCCCTGTCCCTCGGTTTATCTTTGTCTAGTAGTTCCTCAGCTGCTGTCATCAAGGTGGCCTCTAGTCAGCTCAGCCTATTTACTTCTGATGTAAAAGAATTACTTTTTTTTTTTTTTTAATTACAGTCGGTCACAGGTCAGCTTGACTCTCAGGTCCAGAATCATCTTGCAGTGTCTGCAGGGGATCCAGCGACCACTCCTGTCTTACTAACGGACCCTGATTTTGTCCAGAGTACCAACACGCCCAGCTCAATTTCCTGACCACAGGACACAGTTCTGACCAATTAGACACAGGTCCCCAGGGAGGACATCTCCAGGGGAATAAAAAGGCCAAGCCTCTTTTTGAAGAAAGTCTCCCCCTGCCCCCGACCCCCCTTTTCCACCTAGAAGTCAGACTGACGCCTGGAGGTGTAGCAGCCAACTCGGCACCCTGAGGCCACAGTCCCGCCCCGGAGAGCTTACAACCCGGCATGGCGGAGCAGAGAGAGGAGGAGCCCCCCGCCCCCCCCCCCCCCGGGTGAATAACCTCAGGAACAGCCACGCCAGCCCCAAACCGCTACCCCTACCCCTGATGTTCAGGGTAGGTGAGAAAAACAAGCTCTGCCCCTCTAAGCTGCTCATTGTCTTAGTCATCTCTAACCGAGGTCGAATCCTACCTCCTATAGAGAGTTCTCCCCTAATGTCGTTGTATTGTTTTTATTGGGCCCCCCCCCAATATTTTTGATCCACAGTGGTTCAATCCCTGGATGCAGAACCCACAGATACTGAGGGCCAACTAGAGCCCTTAGTGGGTGACTGATACACTAGGCTCATTTAATCCTTTCTATAATCCTGAGAAGTGGGTATTATTACCCCCATTTTACAGTTAAGGAAACAGGCTCAGAGAAGTTGAGTAACTTGCCTAAGGTCACACAGCTAGGAAAGTGGCAGAGCTAGGATTGAAACCCAATTCTGTGTAATGCCAAAGTCCTCAGCCCTTGTCTCCAGGCTGCTTTTAAGTCCCATAGCTTTTTCAGGCTGTATTGGAGACAAGGGTAAGGTAGGTGAGCTTCTTAAGCCTTTCTTATTCAAAGTGAGCTATCTAGATCCAAGGGAGATAATTTTCATTTCCTGCATATGATGGGAGACCTTGACAGAAGAGCCTAACTTCTGTTGAACGTTCTTATAAATTTCAGCCTCTGCCCTTAATAGTATATTCTAACCATTGTAGCCTCCTCTTCTGTCCCCATGTCTCTCTGTAGGTCCTTCAGACTGTGGTTAGATCTGATTGGTCTATCTCATACTGTGTGTGCTAAATTACTTGGTTTGGTTCATCTCCAAGGTCTTGAAAATAGGAGGTGGGATGATTCCTCTCAATTTTCTAGATTGAAAAGCCTCCCCTAATGTTTAACTGCATGACATTTCAATGGAAAAAGAGGATGGGTGTGGGTGGGGGGTGGACGTTTTCTGATCTCTACCCAGAAATAAGGTAAAAGTCAAGTGGGGTTTCAAGCCCTCATTTTAAATCCTTGAATGGCAACCTGTCCCCCGCTGCTTCCCAGGCCTCTTAAACCAACTACTCATGTCTCCCTCTCCTGTCTTACTCATTCTATTTTCAGCATTGTGCCCACTTCAAAGACATCAGTTTGAGCTCAATTTCTATAGTTTTACTAGGAGACAGCAAGAATATTGCATGAGTCTTTCCAAACCTGGGACATTTCACCCAGCCTGCAAATAGACCCACTTTCTTGCAATTTCAACTCCAGCCATCCTCCCCCTCACTGCATAAACCCCTCCTCCTGAACCCCCCACCCCAGAGGATTCCCACTGCCTGGTAGCTTCCCCTTTCTCCTGGCCCTCAGGGCATGAAGCATCACCCAGACGGAGAGGGAAGCCCCAAACCTCCCACAACATAAACTTGGCTTCTGGGGTCCCAGAGGACCATCTTGGAAATACTGTACTAAATTCGTAGAATAAGTAGTAAACGAGGGCTTTTTTCCCTATCACTTGGTGTCCTCCTGTTTCACCCTTGTGTCCCCCAGGCTACAGATGGTCAATAAATGTAAAATGGGCTGAGTTGAGGTGGCTCACACCTTAATCTTAGGGCTTTGGGAGGCAGAGTCAGGAGGATAGCTTGAGGCTAGAAGTTAGAGACCAGTCTGGGTAACATAGCAAGACTGTCTCTACAAAAAATAGAAAATTTAGCTGGGCATGGTGGCATGCACCTGTAGTCCCAGCTTCACGGGAGGCTGAGGCAGGAGCTTCACTTAAGCCCAGGAGTTTGAGGTTGCAGTGAGTTATGATGACACCACTGCAGTCTAGTCCTGCAAGAGTGAAACCCTGTCTCATAAATAATTAAATAAATAAATAAACATCTCAACAGCAGTGAATCCTGGGCTGTCCATTTTTATCAGGGACTCACGGTGAGCTAAGGAATGTTTCAACTGTTTTGGAGGCACAAAAAATCTTTCTTTCGTATGCCCTTGAGGGAGTAATATACCTTCTCTGCCTTATTTGTTTTGTGAGACTGTCACAAAGTATGCATAGTATGACTGCCAACTCCAGACACACACACACTCTCACACTCTAATGTGTACAGGAGTCTCTCCTTATCCATGGTGCATACATCCCGAGACCCCCAGTGGATGTTTGAAACCTCAGATAGGATCAAACCTATATACTCTATTTCTTCCTATTCCTATACACATATGCTATGAATGAAGTTTATTTTATAAATTAGGTAGAGATTAACAATAACTAATAACAAAATAGAACAATTACAACAAAATGCTGTAATAAAAGTTATCCAAATATGATCTTCTCAAAATAGCGTATTGTACTCACCCTTCTTCTTGTGACCTGACAACCAAACGGCTGGTGACTAATGGGCAGGTAGCGTATATAACATTGAATATGCTGGACAAAGGGACAATTCAGTGTCTCGGGGATGGCAAGAGATTTCATCATGCTATTCAGAACAGCACAAAATTTAAAACTTACGAACTGTTTATTTCTGGGATTTTCCATTTAACATTTTCAGGCCTCAGTTGACTGCGAGCAATGGAAACTGTGGAAAACAAAGCCAAGGATGAGGGGGGGCCACTGTACCACTGTTTCCAGTCTACTCCCATCCCCACAAGCACTCTAAAAGTGTATGCCAGGGGCTAAGGGACACACCTTCCACTCTGCCTCCTTTCCCCAAAAGACCACCTTGGTCAATACAAAGTAGCAAAGGGTTAATCGAAACACTGTGTAGCTTTTGGCCCTGTACTTACCACTTAGCATTTACACAGCATCTTCTCATTTCCAAAGCACAGTACCAACATTTATTAATCCTCACAACACCCCTGTGAGGTAGGTAAGTATGTCCTTTATAGTAGTAGAGCACTGAGGCAGAAGTCAAGCAAACCTCCCGAACCTGCTTGAGGCCACAGGGAAGTGGGTGGAAGGTCTGGACCCAAGTCCAGAAGCTCAGGCCCTTGGTTGGCCCTGCATTCACCCACTGGTGGTCGCATGGGTATATATATGTATGTTTTTTTTTTTTCTTTTACCAGGGAAGGTTACATGAAGGACAAAACACACAGATCTCAGCCAACAACAGAAAAATCAACAGTTCAGATGGCACTGGGGAAGGTGTCCATTACAGAGACAAAGCATTAATCGGCACGTGAGTGAGGCAAGAGAACATGCCGCTGAGAAAGGGTGGAATTGGCATGACTGGCAATGAGACCCAGACCAGGGATTCAGGATGGTTTGGTAAAATATAAACAAACTAGGAACTGATCCAAGGGGTGACCAGCCCAAATACCTGTGGTTTCCAAATGGGAGAAAAATGAGAAATAGTGGAAAAATCCAACCTCTCAATCTAATTTTGAAGGAGGAATGACAATACGGTCACTCACAACAGAAGGGCCAATGGTATTTGTAATCTAACTACTGGCAATTAGTATCCTATCTGTACACCAACTTTTATCCCAAATATTCTACTCCCACCTACCCCCTCCCTCACACAAGTGCCACTCATACCAGACCTCTTTCCCTCCACAGACTCATCTATACACCGGCACGATACCACCAAGTAGCTCAATGGCACGTCTCTTGGTTAATTGGCTGAGCTAGGGACGGAATCCAGGAATGCACAGCAGACTGTATTCTGCTCCTGTATTAAAGAAAGAGCTGTCTCTAACCTGCCTCTGCCCAATTCCACCTTCTTTTTTTTTTTTTTTTGAGTATTTATTTATTTTTATTTCAGCATATTATGGGGGTACAAAAGTTTGGGTTACATATATTGCCCTTGCCCCCCCCTTTTTTTGAGACAGAGTCTCACTCTGTCACCAGGGTTGGAGTGTCATGGTGTCAGCCTAGCTCACAGCAACCTCAAAGTCCTGGGCTCACGGGATCCTCTTGCCTCAGCCTCCTTAGTAGCTGGGACTACAGGCGTGCACCACATCAGGCTAATTTTTTTCTACTTTTAGTAGAGGCGGGGTCACACTCTTTACTCAGGCTAGTCTTGAACTCCTGAGCTCAAGCGACTCTCCCGCCTCAGCCTCCCAGAGTGCTAGGGTTACAGGTGTGAGCCACCTCGCCTGGCCCCAAATTCCACCTTTCATGAAGTAGACAGAGAGGAGTAGTTTATTCTTTTGCAAACAAATCAGGGAACTTTGTTCAATATGCCATTTTAGAAGAAAGAAGAAGAAAGAAAAACTAAGACCTGCACTGTAAAGCATAATACAGGAGTAGATTTATTATAGCTACTCCACATTTTAGAGAGTGATACAGTGACCACATGGTTAAAAACTATCACTGTTATCGCTGTTTATTTTACAATAATTGGTTTAGTCTACAAGTTTAAGGCAAACATACTAATAATGCATTTGCTTTTCTTCAGAAATCATACTTATAAAGATTACATAAATTCTGTCCCAAAACATCTAAGAAATGTTCATTAATTAAAAATAAGTCTGGTTAAGATGCTTTACCAGGATACATGAATGAACTAAGTAGTATACAATGCTGTTTAAAAACAAAATTAAAAAAAAAAAACTCAAGAAAGGCAATCTTTATCTTGTTTGGAGAATGCATTTTGAAAGGGTTAAACTTCAAAACTTTAAAGGTAAATAAGATTGGTAGCCGTAAGGAATACCATTTATAAAATAAACACAGTTATAGAGGCTACTCTGAAAAAGAAGGAACTTTGGACTTCTGAGCAGGACGAGCGCCGATGACGGGCAGCTGTCGGGGAGCCAGCGCCGCGCTCCACCACAGAGTGGCTCTGCCCGTGCACGGCACCGCCCCACCGCTGCTCGGAAAAGGAAGAGGAGATGCACTCTGTCAGCTGTTTTTTGTTTGTTTCCAGTGAGCACAAATGCCTAAATCATGAAGAAAACAAAAATAAAATTTGAAGGAAGGCAGCCCTTTGTAATAGGAAGGCAGGGAGTGGCTTATGTGTCTCCATTTAACACTGCCAGGCAGTTCTGCAGCAACTGTAGGTTACCCTGAAAAGGAAGGGAAAGTACACGATGAATGTCGTGAGTTGACATGGTTTGGAAGAATCCTACTGAAAATATACAATGTTAGCAATCACACAACTTTAAGTTTGTTAAGCTATCAGAATTTCAAGAGCAGCTATTCGTTATATACAAATAAAGGCTTAAAGACCAAAAATTACACAATTTGTTTCCTGTACAATAATATTTTCTACATACCAGATTCTGCAGTAGACCATTTCTATCTAGACCATTATGAGTGCTTTGGATTACTTGACAGGTTCTAGTGAGGATAAAATATGCCCTTTGTGTCCAAGTGGAACTATGGAACAATTTCTGATTGTGTGACAGGCTCTTACCCCTTCTTTTTAGCCACTAAACCAGACATTAGCGTAGATTTATAGAAGTTTTAATAAAAATAGTACGATTATATACAAAAGTATCCTATAAAATTCATAGCTAAGTAACCATTTGTAACACACGTGCATCTACATTTAGAGCCACGTGTAAAGGCAAATACATTTAAATTACATTAATATATAAAAGGGGGAGAGCTCTTAATTACAGTAGAAAGTCAACTAAAAAGTATAAAGAATTATGGAATTAGAAAATCAACATTGGCAACCATCATAATCCTAACTGATCAGGCAAGAATCATCAATGGATGCTGAAATCAGTGTGGGCCTGCACTGCCTAACTGTAGCCGTTAGCTATGTGTTCCTATTTCAGTTTTAAAGTTCCATCCACTAAAATTAAATAAAAATAATAAGACTCAGTTCCTTAGTGGCACTACCCACACTGCAGGTGTTCCATAACCCCACGGCTACCGTACCGAGCAGGACTGACTGTAGAGCATTTTCATTGTTGCACAAACTTCTCTTGGAAAGTGCTGGTTAAGTGATGGGATATTACACAGTCCCAAAGTATCTCCCCACAGAATACTTCTTAATTCACAAGTATAAAATAATAACTTTGCCAATGAGAAGTCTGCAGTTAACACTGTCAGCAAGACAACTCATGGACAGCACGTGCCTCCTGATATGATCCAATGAGAGCATCGCCTCTGTGATATTCCTACCAAAAACACACCGCCCGAATCCAATCATCAGGGAACCTCAGACAAACTCAAATTGAGGGACATTCTGTAAGTAGGCCCGTGTGCTTCTCAAAAATGTCAGTGTTCAGGCCGGGTGCGGTAGCTCACGCCTGTAATCCTAGCACTCTGGGAGGCCGAGGTGGGTGGATCGCTTGAGGTCAGGAGTTCGAGACCAATCTGAGCAAGAGCGAGACCCTGTCTCTACTAAAAATAGCAAGAAATTATATGGACAACTAAAAATATATACAGAAAAAATTAGCTGGGCATGGTGGAGCATGCCCATAGTCCCAGCTGCTCGGGAGGCTGAGGCAGTAGGATCGCTTAAGCCCAGGAGTTTGAGGTTGCTGTGAGCTAGGCTGACGCCACGGCACTCACTCTAGCCCGGGCAACAGAGCGAGACTCTGTCTCAAAAAAAAAAAAAAAGGTCAGTGTTCTGAAATACACTGATTCAGGAACTTTTCCACATTAGAGAAGTCTAAAAAGACATATGCACTAAATGCAACACATTATCTTGTATTTCCTCTTGCCATCGAGGACATTATTGGGACAACGGGTAGGACAGGAATAAGGTCTGTGGATTAGATAATGGCATTGTATCAATAGTAATGGTCTTTATAATTGTACTATGGGCGTGTAAAAGAATTACTTGGTTTTAGGAAATTCACATTGAAGTGTTTTCGGGTGAAGAGACATCATATCCCTTATCTGCAGCTTACCATATCGGAACTTAAATGGTTCAAGAAAAAAATAAACAGGTACAAGGGTGAGTCTGTTTAAAGAGAGGAAGGGAAGGAGGAAGGGAGAAAAGAAGTGAGAGGGGGAGAAAGAATAAAGCAACTGTGACAACATGCATATTTGGAGAATCTGGGTAAAGAGTATCCAAGAATTCTGTGTCTTCTTACAACTTTCCTGAAAGTCTGAAATTAAGTGAAAATTTTAAAAGATTTTTTTTTTCAGTTTTAAGTGTTTAGGTTACTGTCAATTTTTTGCCAGTATGTGGCTGGGCACAGTGGCTCACACCTATAATCCCAGCACTTTGGGATGCCAAGGTGGGAGGATCACTTGAGGCTAGGAGTTCAAGACCAGCCTGGGCAACATAGGAGACCCCGTCTCTTAAAAAAAACAAAAGAAAAGAAAGAAAGAGAGAAAGGGAAAAAAAAATTAGCTGGGCAAGGCAGCACACCTATAGTCCCAGCTACTCAAGAGGATGAGGGAGGCTGGGAGCCCAGGAGTTCATGGCTGCAGTGAGCTATGGTGGTGCCACTACACTCCAGCCTGGGTGACAGAGAGATACCATCTGTAAAAAAACAAACAAACAAAAAAACCCCAAAAAAACAAAAGAACTATGACAAACGACTTTGAGCATCTCCTTTCTTCTTATATTTATGAAATCTTTTTTTTATAATTATAATAAATGAAATCCAAAGTAGTTTCAAACTAACCTATTGTAAGTTTTGACTAATGTCTACTTTTGGGGAGGAATTTATATGAATTCTGGGATCAAAACGGGAATGTTCAGATTTACAAAATCATTACAAAATTTCAGACTCTGTGTTTCTCAACTGTGGCACTATTGGCATTTGGGACTGTACAATCCTTTGTTGTCATGACTGTCTGTCCTGTGCATTGTAGGATCCACTATAAAGTGGGAGTAACCCACCCTCATCAGTTGTGATAACTACAACTATCTCCAGATATTACTAAATGTCCCCCTGGGAACCACTCACTGGAACAGCACTGTTATGAGAAATCTAAATACAGAGAACTTATTTCAGAAAGAATTTGAAAAAGAAATAGAATATGGAAATCAGAGGCTGATATCAATCTACAGCAGGATTCCGCAAATGTTTTCTGTAAAAGGCTAAATAGTAAATATGTTACACTCTGACAGCCAGATGGTCTCTGTTTCAACTACTCTACTCTGCTACTACATGAAAGCAGCCATAGACAAAAGCATCAATGAATGAGCTTCACTGTGTTCCAATAAAACTTTATTTATAAGAACTTTGAATTTGAATTTGATATAATTATCACATCATATTATTATTCTTATGCTTTTTTTTTTCCTTAAATAACCATTTAAAAATGTGAACACCATGCCTGGCTCACAGGCTGTACAAAAGCAGACGGGCTACAGTTTGCTGACCCCTGACCTAGAGTGAAACTCTTCATTTTTCATGACTTCTTTACAAAAAAGAAATACAGGGAACATTAGAGACCAACACAGGCTCTGTAAGAGTAAATAATGCCAAGCTTATCAAAACATTTTCTTTTGACAGGGTCATTAGACCACATACTCAGACAACACATATCTTGATTTTAATGATGAATCTGAAAAAAAAAATAAAATAAAATAAAAAAAGATGAATCTGATATTTCTTATATCCTTCAAGAATAAAATGTAGAAATAATGGTTGATGAGAGGTAAATTCATAAATATCTGAATAACTATAACCAAAGAATAATTAATGAATAAATCAATACCAGTAAGTACAGAAAGGAAGGGATGGAAAGACATAAGCATTTTTTTGGTGCCAGGTACTTCTGCATATTTACAATTAGATTAACAAATGTTGGTTCCTGTGGTCCTTTCCTGGTTTTTTGTTAAATCAAAACTTGGATGAAGACATAAAGGGAAAGTTCATACAAATTGTAAATGACCACCACCTGTAAATGACCACCATTGTAAATGATGCTCAACTACTATGTAATCAAATCCAAGTTTCAAAAAGATCATGATGAGGGGGGCTAACACTAGCAAGCTAAAATTTAACAGACATAAATGTGAAGGTGGCCATTATGGTTAAAAAATTAAATGAACCAGTGAAAAAGTTCTGGAGATCTGTTACACAACAAAGCAAATATTCTTAACACTTAGATATGGTTAAGATGGTAAATGGTTTTCCACAATTAAAAACAAAAACATTAAAAAAATTAAATGTACAACTATAGGTTGGAAGTTCAAGAATTTTAAGAAAAAAAAAAAAAAAGTGTGATCATAAGCCAAATCAAGCCAGTGCAATATGGCAGCTAAAACAGCTACATCTTATACATATAAAAAAAAAGCTATAAGAAGAAATATGTACAACAATCAGTCCATGTGTGGAAAAGTGTATATTCATTTCAGGGTGCAATGTTTTTGAAGATTTTTTTTTTTTTTTTTTTTTTTTTTGAGACAAAGTCTTGCCCTGTGGCCCGGGCTAGAGTGCCGTGGCATCAGCCTGGCTCACAACAACCTCCAACTCCTGGGCTCAAGCGATCCTCCTGGCTCAGCCTCTGGAGTAGCTGGGACTACAGACATGTGCCACCACGCCTAGCTAATTTTTTCTATTTTTAGTTGTCTGGCTAATTTTTTTTATTTTTATTTTTAGTAGAGGACAGGGTCTTACTCTTGCTGAGGCTGGGCTCGAACTCCTGACTTCAAGAAATCCTCCCACCTCAGCCTCCCAGAGTGTTAGGATAACAGGTGTGAGCCACCACACCTGCCCTGAGGGTGCAATGTTTTAAAAGTGCAAATGACAAGGAGGACAATATTAGAAAAAGCTTGCTGAGGTATAGGGAATAAAAAATATTTAGCCTTAAGAATGTCTAACCTGGAGGAGAGAAGATATACAGGGAATATTAAGTATTCAAGTATCTGAAGGGCTAAACTATCAAAGATGAACTAAACTTATCTTTATTATTTTACATAACTTTGACCAATATTAAAGTGACAAGATACAAATTTATGCTCATTATAGGGTGTCCCAAAAATCTTAGTGCAGTTTTAACCTTCAATAACTTTAGAAGCATAAATGCTATAAATGCACCCAAAAGTAACATTTAAAAGTTTAATTTCTTTTAAACTTATTTAGTTTTGGGAATTTTGAATACATTTTTAATTTTCACAGTCTGACTGAAGATAGCAAACGTTAAATAAATTTATTAATATAATGATGTTTTTATTAAGGAAGACCTTTTTTTAAGACAAGTAGTCAATACGTGATACTGGTTTCAATATTAAGCAGTAGATTCTTTCAGAGCTCACTATTAGAGACATTATAGATATTATTCTTACTTGAATTAAATGATCTTTAAAATTCCTCTCAATTCTGGCCGGGCGCGGTGGCTCACGCCTGTAATCCTAGCACTCTGGGAGGCCGAGGTGAGTGGATCATTTGAGCTCAGGAGTTCGAGACCAGCCTGAGCAAGAGCGAAACCCCGTCTCTACTAAACATAGAAAGAAATGATTTGGACAGCTAAAAATATATATAGAAAAAAATTAGCCAGGCATGGTGGCACATGCCTATAGTCCCAGCTACTTGGGAGGCTGAGGTAGGAGGATTGCCTAAGACCAGGAGTCTGAGGTTGCTGTAAGCAAGGCTGATGCCACGGCACTCTAGCCCGGGCAACAGAGCAAGACTCTGTCTCAAAAAAAAAAAAAAAAAAAAAAAATAATCCTCTCAATTCTAATATTCTCTACTGTTAATATTACTCTAAGATTTAGGCCCAAGTGTTATCTTAAGTATAAAAAGGGGCTGAATTCAAAGTATACAAATACTGTAAAAAAGACCAGAGGGGCAGGTGTGGTGGCTCTTAAAAAAAAAAAAGACCAGAGGGAGGATATTTATTTCCTAAAATCAACTATTTTGAGGTAGTGGAATAATGTTGAAAAACTAAGTCCAATTCAGGAATACTTCTCACTGTATGACTATCAAAAGTAACTGTCATCGAAGGATTATCAATTTCATAAGTGATTCATTTCTAAATGACAATGTTACTTAAGTTATTAAACCTTTAATATGACACTACCTTTGCATGCTTCAATTCTAACTCTGCCAGTTCCACTAAATTTTTTCTGAAGGCAGCAACTCTTCTTGTCTTAAAATCTATAAGTTCTGCAAACAAAAGAAATTAGGGTTAACTATGTAATTTACACAACAGTCAAAAAGCATACCTTGCAATAAAAGGTTAATATAACAGTACCTTGTTTTGCAGATTCAGATATTTTTTCAAATTTCTGACAACATAATTGTTGGGAGGTTTCAGCCTGTAGAACATCTTTATTTTTTGCTCTTGCTTTATCCAGTGCTTTATTAGCATTTTCATAATCCACTAGTGACCTAGACCTTCGGTAGAGGAGATCCTATAAAACAGAATGCTTCACAATAAACGATGCTGCAGGCTTTCTTGTAGTGTCCCACTTCACGACCAAAACCACAAGGGCTTACACGACAGTGAATACTACACACCAGTTTCTCTTCTAAGTTGTTGTTTCCTGTTTGTTTTTGTGAGACAGGGTCTCCCTGTCACCCCAGGCTGGAGTGCAGTGGTGCAATCACAGCTCACTGTAACCTCCAAGTTCCTGGCTCAGTGATCCTCCTGCCTCAGCCTCCTGAGTGGCTAGGACTACAGGCATGAGCCACACCATGCACGGCTAATTGTGTGAGACAGTATCACTGTGTTGCCCAGGCTAGTCTCAAACTCCTGGCCTCAAGCAATCCTCCTGCCTTGGCCTCCCAAACTGCTGGGAACACAGGCGTGAGCCACCGTGTCTAGCCCTAAATGTTTTTTTAATAACAGCTTTATTGATATGATCCACATAACATAAAACTCACCATTTAAAATATACAATCCAATAGTTTTTAGGGTGCTCACACAGTTGTGTAACCATCACCACAATCAATTTCACAACATTTTCATTATCCAAACCACTCCCCCATACTCATTAATAGCCACTCTTCATTCCCCAGCACCCCCTGAGCCCTACAACCACTCATCTGCTGTCTCTACAGATTTGCCTATTCTGGACATTTCATAAAAACGGAATCATATGTGTTTTTTGTGTTTGGCTTCTACCAGTTAAGCATAATGTTTCAAGTTCATCCATGTTGTAGCATGAATCAATACTTAATTTCTTTCTGGGGAATAATATTTTGTATGGATTTATGGATCAATCATTGCTTTATTCACTCAGTTCATAGGCATTTGGTTTATAACCACTTTTTGGCTATAACCAATAATGCTGGTATGAACATTTGCATACAAGTGTCTGTGTGGACATGTTTTCATTTCTCATTACCTAGGAGTAGAACAGCTGGATCAGATGGTAACTCTACATCAAAGCTTTTGAGAAACTACCATATTATTTTCCAAAGTGGATGCACATTTCACATTTCCACCAATACCACTAAAGTTCCAATTTCTTTACATCCTTGCCAACACTTGTTGCTTTTTTTTTTTTTAATTAAAGCCACCTAGTTGGTGTAAAATGATTATCTCCTAGTTTTGATTTGCACTTCCCTGATGGCTGATGATGCTGAGCATCTTTTCATCTTTGTGTGTGTGTGTGTTCTGGAGACAGACTCTTGCTCTGTTACCTGGGCTAGGGTGCAATGGCGTCATCATAGCTCACTGCAACCTCAAAGTCCTGGGCTCTAGGGGATGGGATCTTCCTGCCTCAGGCTTCCAAGTAGCTGGGACTACAGGCATGTATCACCACGCCCAGCTAATTTTTCTATTTTTTTGTATAGACGGGGTTTCGCTCTTGCTCAGGTTGTTTGTTTGTTTGTTTGTTTTTGAGACAGTGTCTCGCTCTGTTGCCCTGGCTAGAGTGCCGTGGCGTAAGCCTAGCTCACAGCAACCTCAAACTCCTGGGCTTAAGTGATCCTACTGCCTCAGCCTCCCCAGTAGCTGGAACTACAGACATGTGCCTCCATGCCCAGCTAATTTTTTCTATATATATATTTTTAGTTGGCCAGATAATTTCTTTCTATTTTTAGTAGAGACGAGGTCTCCCTCTTGCTCAGGCTGGTCTCGAACTCCTGACCTCAAGCAATCCTCCCGCCCTGGCCTCCCAGAGCGCTAGGATTACAGGCATGAGCCACCACACCAGACGGCTCAGGCTGTTCTTGAACTCCCGACCTCAAGCAATTCTCCCGCCTAAGCCTCCGAGAGTGCTAGGATTGTTACAAGCATGACCCACCGTGCCTGGCCTTTTTCATGTATTTATTGGCCATTTGTGTATCCTCTTTGAAGAAACATTTGTTTAAGTCCTTTGCCCATTTTTTAATTGGGCTAGTTCTTTTTATTGAGTTATAAAAGTGTTTTTTTTTTTACATCAGAATTGAAGTATCCTTCCATAAGAGTTCTGTATATATGCTGGATACCAGTCCCTTATCACAACGATCCCCAACCTTTTTGGCACCAGGGACCGGTTTCATGGAAGACAATTTTTCCATGGACTGGGGCATGGTGGCGGGACGGAGCTCAAGTGGTGATGCACAGCCTGGGGGTTGGGGACCGCAGCCTTATCAGATATATGATTTGCAAATATTTTGTTCCACTCCATAGCTTGTCTTTTCACTTTGCTTGATAGTGTTCTTTGACATATGAATGTTTTTAATTGTAATGAAGCCCAGTTTATTATTTTTTCTTTGGTTGCAGGGCTTCAAACCATTAACTAATCCAAGGTCATGAAGATTAAGTCTGTGTTTTCTGCTAAAAGCTTTCTAGTTTTAACTGTTACATTTAGGTCCTTGATCCATTTTGTATTATTTTTAAAATGTGACTCAAGGAAGGGGTCCAACTTTATTCTTTTGCATGTGGCTGTTCAGTTGTCCCAGTACCGATTATTGAAGTCTGTTCTTGCCCCCACCGAATTGTCTTAGAACCACTGCCAAAAATCAACTGAAGCTGGGCACAATGGTGAGGGCCTGTAGTACCAGTGACTCAGGAGGCTGAGGCGAGAGGATGGCTTGAGGACAGGAGTTCAATTCCAGCCTGGGCAACACTGTAAGACCCCCATCTCGAAAAATAAAAACAACAACAAAAAATCAACCGACTGTCTTGGCAAACTAGAAATAAAGAGGAACATTCTCCACTTTGTCCAAGTTGATAAAGGACATCTGCAAAAAACCTACAGTTACCATTATACTTCATGGGAGAAAATTAAAGCTTTCCCACTATAGGAACAAGGCAAGGATGTTCTCACCACTCTTTTTCAACAAGGAAAGGAAATAAAAGGTTCACAGATTGTAAAAAAAGAAATAAAATTGTCTCTGTTCACAGATGATAGGATCATCTATGTATAAAATCTGGAATAACTGTCAAAAATAACTCCTGAAACTAATAAGTGATTATTATGAGGTTGCAGGATATACAGTTAATATATAGAAAAGGCAATCACTTTCCTATATGTCAGTAATGAGCAAGTAGAATCTGAAATTAAAAACACAATACCACTTAGATCAGCATCTCCCAAAATGAAATACTTAGGTATTAATCTAAGAAAATATGTACCAGATCTGTATAAGGAAAACAAATGTCTGATGAAAGAAATCAAAGAAGAACTCAATAAATGGAGAGATGTTTCATGTTCATGGATAGGAAGACTCAATATTGTCATGATGTCAGTTCTTTCCAACTTGACCTATAGATCCAATGCAATACCAATCAAAAAGCCCAGCAACTTGGAAGCAAACAAGATGTGTTTCAGTACGTGAATGGACACACTGTGGTACATCCATATAATGGAATATTTTTTAGCAATAAAAAGAAATAAGCAAGCAAGCCATGAAAAGACATGGAAGAAATAAGTCGATACTGCTAAGTAAAAGAAGCAATCTGAAAAGGCTATATACTGTATGATTCCAACTATTAATATAACATTCTGGAGAAAGCGAAACTATGGAGACAGTAGAAGGAACAGTGGCTGCCAGGGGTTGGGGAAAGGGATGATGAATAGATAGATGATGAGTAGATGAATGGAACAGAATAGAGAGCCCAGAAACAGACCCACACAAATATAGCCAACTGATCTTTGACAAAAGAACAAAGGCAATACAAAAAGATAATCTTTGCAACAGACGGTAGTAGAACTGGAAATCCACATACCAAAAAATAAGTCTATTCACAGACCTTATACCCTTCACAGAAATTAACTCAAAAAGGGTCATCGACCTAAATGTAAAACACAAAACCATAAAACCCCTAGAAGATAACATAGGAGGAAATGCAGATGACCTTGGGTTTGGAGATAACTTATTAGATACAACACCAATGGCACAATCTATGAAAAAAATAATTCATAAGCTGGACTTCATTAAAATTAAAAATGTCTGCTCTGCAAAAGGCACCGTCAAGAGAATGAAAAGAGATGCCACAGGCTGGAAGAAAATATCTGCAAAAATACACAAAGAACTCTTAAAACTCTACAATAAGAACATAAAACTCTAATTTAAAAACAGGCAAAAAGACCTTAATGGACACTTGACCAAAGAAGATATACAGATGGTAAACAAGGATATGAAAAGATGCTCCATATCACATATCAGGGAAATGCAAATTAAAACAACGAGGCTGGGTACGGTGGCTCATGGCTATAATCTCAGCACTTTGGGAAGCCAAGGAGGAAAGATCCCTTGAGCCTAAGAGTTTGAGACCAGCCTGGTATCACAGTGAGAACTTGTCTCTACAAACAACAACAACAACAACAACAACAACAAAATGACAACATAAAAATTTAGCTGGGTGTGGTGGCACGTGCTTTTAGTCCCAGCTACTCGGGAGACTGAGGCAGGAGCATCACTTGAGCCCAGGCCACTCTTAAAAAACAAAACAAAACAAAACAAACAACAAAAAAAATAACAACAAAAGAAAAAAAGAAACAAACAAATCCAATGAGATACTACTAAAAGTCTGTTAGTAATAGAACACCCCAATCCAGAACATTGGCAACACTGAGTGCTAGCCAGGATGTGCAACAACAGGAGCTCTCGTTCATTGCTGGTGGAATGCAAAATGGTCCAGCCACTTTGGAAGATGGTTTGGCAGGTTCTTACAAAACTAAACACGCTCTTATCTTATGACCTAGTAATTGCACTCCGTGGTATTTATCCAAAGGAGCTGATGACTTATGTCCAAGCAAAAACCTGCATGTGGATGTTTTTTGTAGCTTTATTCATAATTGCCAAAACTTGGAAGTACACAAGATGGCTTTTAGTAGATGAATGGACAAACTGTGGTATGTCCATGTGATGGAGTATTTTTTAGCAGTAAAAAGAAATGAATAAGCAAGCAAATCTGAAAAGGCTACATACTGTATGATTCCAACTATATAACATTCTGGAGAAAGCAAAATTGTGGAGACAGTGACTCCCAGGGTTTGGGGAGAGGGAGGATGAATAGGCAGAGCATGAGGATTTTTAGGGCAGTAAAAATACTATGTATAACACAATGATAGCAGATACATGTCACAGTATAAATAAGGCTACTGTGAACATATGCTCTCGTTTCTCTTGGGTAAAAAATACCTAGGAGTGAAACGACTGGATCATTGGATAGTATGTTTCATTTTCAAGAAACTGCAAAACTTTTCCAAGGTGTTAACCACACTCCTACTAACTGTGTGAAAGTTCCAGGTGCTATGCATTTTGCCAGAATTTTTTTCATTTTAGCCATTTCTACTTAAGGTGTGTGGTGAAACATCACTGTAATTTTAATTCTGGCAACTAAATTTTAATGTCTCATTATTATTAATCAATGAAAATTTATTATTAATAAATTAAATGTTTTTCTTATGGTTATTAAAAATTATCTATTAACAACTACATTTGATAATAAAATAATGAATTTAAAGTCTTCAGAAGAGAACATCAATTTGTTTTATCACTGCCCATCCAATGTAAACAGTTTATAAGACACAATTTGATTTAAAATAATTTGGTATGGACAGTATATTTGTAAGTACCTAAGTACTCAAAGAATTATTGATAATTTGATAAACATTATTAGCATTACTGATCAGATGGGAATATATAATATATGATATATCTATATAATATCTCAATTCATAAATTAGTGGTAAATTTGGATTATCTCAGCCACTAAGTTTTCAGTGCTTTTTGAATATGTGTGTTAAATTTTTTGAAAATCAGGCTGGGTGAGGTGGCTCATGCCTATAATTCTAGCAGTCTGGGAGGCCGAGGTGGGAGGATTGTTTGAGGTCAGGAGTTCGAGACCAGCCGGAGCAAGAGCAAGACCCCATCTCTACTAAAAATAGAAAAACTAGCTGGGTGTGGTGGCTCGCGCCTGTAATCCCAGCTAGTTGGTAGGCTAAGGCAGGAGAATTGATTGAGCTCAGGAGTTTAGGTTGCTGTGAGCTAGGCTGACTCCATGGCACTCTAGCCCAGGTGACAGAGTGATACTGTGTCTCAGGGGAAAAAAAATAAAAAATAAAAATTTAAAATTAGTAACAGTTTTATTCTTGCACATAGACAGCCTTCCAAAAGGAAATGTGAGTTGCCTTAAAATAAAACATATCCTATTTTCTGGTGGTCTCACCCTCAACTGGGGACTTACATAGACCATATTAGGAATCCCTTAGTTGTACAACTATTATTTGGGGGTTTTACTTTTGGGTTTTTTTTTGTTTTTGTTTTTTTTTTGAGACAGAGTCTTGCTCTGTTGCCCGGGCTAGAGTGAGTGCCATAGCGTCAGCCTAGCTCACAGCAACCTCAAACTCTTGGGCTTAAGAGATCCTACTGCCTCAGCCTCCTGAGTAGCTGGGACTATAGGCATGCGCCATCATGCCCAACTAATTTTTTCTATATATATTTTTAGTTGGCCAGATAATTTGTTTCTATTTTTAGTAGAGACGTGGTCTCGCTCTTGCTCAGGCTGGTCTCGAACTCCTGACCTCGAGCGATCCGCCCGCCTCGGCCTCCCAGAGTGCTAGGATTATAGGCATAAGCCACCGTGCCCGGCCAGTTTTGGCAAGCATTTTAGCTGAAGAAATAGACCAAGTTCATTTTTTTAAAAAGTTCTAGATTATACTGTATCAGAAGTTTACAGAGAAAATTTTTATATGGAGTTTCCCACATAAAATATGTACAATTATACAGATATATGTACATTTCTAAAAAGAGGAAAAAAATTCACACTTGAATATATAATTTAAAATCAGGAAATAAATCATTAACATTCTTAAGTCTAGCAACATCTAAAGAAATGACTTTTCCTAACATAGCTCATTTTACAAAACAATGAACAATAAAGTTACCTTAGCAGCTTGAGATTCTCTTAAGTAATATTTTAAAAGGTCAGAAAGCTTGAGGTCCTCATCAGCAGACACTCGTGCTTCTATTTTCTGAAAAAGGGGAAAAAAATTGAGTATATAATCAGCAATTACATTCTGCTCTCAGCATTTTCTTTCTTAATAAGTACTGTAAAAAAATGGAAATTATAAATAACTATAGTATCCATTCCTATTTCCTCTAGGTTTCCTTCCCTTTTCCTTCCTACTGTTATTTTTCTTTGCAATTCTGACAAAGAAAAAAAGATTAGAGCAAATGACATTACTGAATTTATGGAAGGACTCTATATTTGATTGAAGTACTTGGCTATAACGAGTTCCAATATCATCTTTTAGCTTCACTAATATTATATTTCCTCTCTATTCATTTCAATTGTAATTGATATGTACACACGATTTTATTTATTTTTTTGAGACAGAGTCTCACTCTGTTGCCCGGGCTAGAGTGCCGGGGCATGAGCCTAGCTCACAGCAACCTCAAATTCCTGGCTTCAAGCAATTCTCCTGCCTCAGTCTCCCGAGTAGCTGGGACTACAGGCATGCGTCACTATGCCCAGCTAATTTTTTCTATATATTTTTAGTTGTCCAGCTACTTTCTTTCTATTTTTAGTAGAGACAGGGTCTCGCTCTCGCTCAGGCTGGTCTCAAACTCCTGACCTCGAGCGATCCTCCCGCCTCGGCCTCCCAGAGTGCTAGGGCGTGAGCCACCGCCCCCAGCCTGTACACACGATTTTAAAGTAATAAAGGCAGGCAATGGTAGACTAGGTAACTCTAATCAATCCTCTTTCTGACGAAAAGTAGGGAACCTAGTGAAAGCATTAATGACTTGTGCTTGAATGCAACAAAGAGTAATAAACAGATCTGGTAACTTGGAGCTGGGATGGAAGGGGAAGTAGCCAAGTCAGACTAAAAAAGATGAGAATTCTTTAGTATGGAGAGACAAAGGGAAAGATGTATCTTCTCTCTCTCTCTTTTTTTTTTAGACAGAGTCTCACTCTGTTGCCTGGGCTAGAGTGCCATGGCGTCAGGCTAGCTCATAGCAACCTCAAACTCCTGGGCTCAAGCGATCCTTCTGCTTCAGCCTCCCGAGTAGCTCGGACTACAGGCATGCGCCACCATGGCCGGCTCTGAGATAGTAAAGATGTATCATAATAACCAAACACAACAGGAGACCTTGTTTGTATCCTGAGTCAAACAAATTACACTATAAAATGCCATTTATGAGACATTTGGGAAAATCTGTACACTGGTTATCTGATGACAGTAAGAGTCAATCATTGGCCAGGCGCGGTGGCTCACGCCTGTAATTCTAGCACTATGGGAGGCTGAGGTAGGAGGATCACTTGAGGTCAGGAGTTCCAGACCAGCCTGAGCAAGAGTGAGACCCTGTTTCTACCAAAAATAGAAAAAATTAGCTGGGTATGGTGGCTGGCGCCTGCAGTCCCTGCTACTCAGGAGGCTGATGCAGGAGGATTACTTGAGCCCACAAGTTCAAGGTTGCAGTGAGCTATGATGATGCCACTGTACTCTAGCGGGGGTGACAGAATGAGACTCTATCTTAAAAAAAAAAAAAAAAAAAAAGAGTGAATCACGGATGATAGTATTGGCTGTACTAAAAATAATTCTCCCATCCAAGTACTAAACAGGCCATAAAAATAATTCTAATCCTTAAAAAAAGAGAAAGATGTGCACAAAAGGCACAAAACAGAATGAATATAGATTTTTTTGGAACAAAAAACTTTAAGCAATTCAGAAAATGTTAATATTCAGGAAATCTGGGTGATGCACGTACAGGAATTCTTTTTACTATTCCTGTAACTATTCTCTAAGTCTGAAATTACTGTGCAAACACAAAGTAGATAAAAACAAAAACAAACCACACACTAAGGAGTATGGCTAAAATTAAAAAGGTGGAAAATATCAAATATTAATGAAGTTTGTAGAGCAACCTGAATGCTCACATTCATTCTGGTGGGAGTGTGGACTGGTACAATCACTATGGGAAATGGTTTGGCAGTATCTACTGAAGCTTTTCACATGGATACCCACCCCATGACCCATCAACTCCCTTCCTAGTTAAATATACCAAACAGAAATGCATACCTATATTCAGCAGAAGATATACAAGAATGGTCTTAGTGGTATTATTTTATGGAACCCCAAACTAGAAACTATCCAAATGTCTACCAACTGTAGAACAGATAAACAAATTAATGGAATACCATACAGCAATATGAAGGAACTACACCTACACACAACAACATGGGTCAATCTCATGAAAATAATGTTGAGTAAATTGAAAGTCATAAAAGAATATATACTACATAATGGATTTATATAAAATATAAAAACAAGCAAAACTAATCTCTACTGTTAGAAGCTAGGATACCACTTTCTTGCAGGAAGTGGTATCTTAGAAGGCAGTTAAAGCTAGGACAGGGCATATGGGCTGCTGATAATGTTCTATTTCTTGATCTGGGTGTTGATTACATGGGAGTGTTAAATTTGTAAAGTTTCTCTGAGCTGTATACTTTTGGTATGAACTCTTCATTATATGTATAATACACTTCAATAAAAAGTTAAAAAAAAAAGTGAAGCTTCTTAAAAAACATTACTGTATGGAAAAATAAACTCATGGAACTTCTTAACCTAACAGATAAGAGCACAGATACAAAATATATTCAAAATTGATTTATATAAATTAATCAATATCATGCTAGATAGATAATAGGTCTTTTAAAATGTGGCTCATCTCTTTCCATTGAGAAGTAGGGGTCTGTATGCTATCCCCTTGAATCTGGCATCTAAGTCTGCTTGACCAATTTAGCATAGGTGACACTATGCCAGTTTTCAGGCCCAGACCTTAAGAAACTAGTAGCTTCTACTTCCTGTCACTTGGGATTGCTCTCTTTTGGAACTGAACCACCATGCTGTGAGGAAATGTAAGCAGCTTCATGGAGAGGCCACATGTAGTAGGTGTTCCAGCTGACAGCCCTAGCAGGCATCTCGGTTGATAGCCGGCATCAACCCCTAGACAAATGAGTAAAACAGTCTTCAGAACGTTCCAGCCTTCTTATCTTCCAAGCTACAGCCCAATACATCACGGAGCAGAGGCAAGATATCTCTGACCTTCCTCAATTCCTGACCCAAATAATTCACTAGCATAATGTAAAATGGTGGTTATTTTATGCTACTGATTTTAAGATAGCTGTTACAAAGCAATAATAACCAAAACAACATATAAACACTAAAGGAAATGACTGTGGTGGCCATGGGAAATATGCCAGACAGATCTCCTTCAAGAGAAACTGCTTGCTACAATGAGACTAGTTGATTCAAGGCCCAGTTGCAATCCTTCTGCATCTAGAACCATGTTTATACCAAGGCTATGCTCCAACATCCCTGTCTCCTCCCATGCCTTGGCTGCATCCAGCCAATGACAGAGCATAGGGCCAGTCCACTTTTGGCCTGATGTGGAACTCAATTAATGGGCAACTCTGGCTCAGGGACTCCCTTTCCACCTACTGGAAACATTCTTAGAGCTGCACTACAGTCTGAGACTCTCCCTACCTATTCCTCCTTCCTCTGCTTTCTACAGGCGAATACCTGCCCTGCAGTCTGAAAGCTCTGCCTGCTTACACCTGCTCCTTCCTCTTTCTTTCTTCACAATAAATCTCTTTTACATCTAATCCTATCTTGATGTCTGCTTCTCAGAGGACCTGAATTGACATAAGGCTATTTTATAATAGGTCCCTATTTTTTTATGTAAATGCACAGAAAAATTACTCTGTCTTCCCAGAAAATGCTCACTGGTACAAATATCAAAGGCAGAATAACAGGCGATATAGACCCTAGTATAACAACAATTATTTATTTTTCCTTTGTGAGAGTATCTCCTTTTCTTTTACTTGTCTCCACTTTACATCACTCATTGGTAAAGTCATGTAGAAATCAACTGTTACAATGGACTAGCCACCAGTACTCTCAGCTAAGTACCAAAGAACATCTAATAAACATTTCCACTACTCTATTAACTGTAAAAATGTTAACTATTATTGTATTAATAGCTAGATCTGATTCATGAAAATCAAGATGATGTCAACAATAAATTATTACGACCATGAGTGCAACCTTTCCATAGTATGTCTCGGGGGATCAAAGGCAATACAGCCTTGGTAAAGTTATTAATATAATTAATCCAAGACTTTCTCATAAAAATAAACCCAATCTCCATAATGAATGTTTTCTGATTAAGAATATGAGCTTTTACACAAATACCAAAAGGCCATAACAAAAATTTCCTGAAAAACTCAATGGAATTCAAATCTGTCTCATCATCCTTCTGAAGTATATTGATCTTCCTCAATACAGTTAAACACAACCACAATTTAAACACTACTATATGCAGAGATTTAGATCCCCAAAGGTTAACATTAATTACTCCTTTTTATAAAATTTTTCATTGTGGTAAAAAAACTTTTTTTCCCCTTTTTTTTTTCTTCAGTGGTGGTAGGATCCGCAAAGGCATACCCGACCTGTGGTAAAAAACACTTAACATGAGATCTATAGACACAATATTGTGTTAAATTCTCTAGAATTTAGTACTTACTCTTGTTTTGTCAAACAGTTCTGAAACTTTGAGAAAAAACCTAGAAAAGAAAAATATTTTCATCAGAAGCTACATTTGAAATAAATTTTCCATTTCAAGTGTTCAGAGAATATGCCCCCAAACCATATTTATAATGAACATTCTCATTATAGCAACATTCAATGGTCTTGTTAACTGCAGACTTCATTTAGTTCAACAAAAATCTCCCTATACTTTCACCCATAACAGATGACTTGAAATGTTGTTACAAAATATCTGTCCATTTCATTTTAAGCCACACATTAAACTTATCTTGATAGTCTTTTTTTTTTTTTTTTTTTGAGACAGGGTCTCGCTCTGTTGCCCTATCCTAGAGTGCAGTGATGTAATCATAGCTTACTGCAGCCCTGAACTCCTGAGTTTAAGCTCTTGCCTAAGTGTCTCCAGTAGCTGGGACTAAAGGCATGTACCACCACGTCTGCTAATTTTAAAATTTTTTGTAGAGATGGGGTCTTGCTATGTTCCCTAGGCTGGTCTCGAACTCTTAGCCTCAAGCAATCCTCCTGCCTGGGCCTCCCAAAGTGCTAGAATTACAAGCATGAGCCACTGCACCTGGCCTATCTTGATATTCTTTAGCATTATGCTCTATAATACTAAATAAAGCCTACACCTTCAAAATTGTTACAGAAATACAAACTAATCACACTGAAATATACAAAAGGCTGATTTTAAAGGAAAATACCAAGGTTGGACCTGTTCTTGATGATATCTGAAAGTTATGTTTTGTTTGTTTTTTTGAGAGACAGAGTTTCACTCTGTTGCCCATGCTAGAGTGAAGTGGCATGATCATAGCTCACTGCAACCTCAAACTCATGGACTCAAGCCATCCTCCTGCCTCAGCCTCCTGAGTAGCTGGGACTACAGGAGCGAGCTACCATGCCCAGCTAATTTTTTCTATTTTTAGTTGAGATGGGGCTCACTCTTGCTCAGGCTGGTCTCCAACTCCTGATCTCAGCTAGTCTTCCCACCTCGACCTCCCACAGTTGCTAGGGTTATAGGCATGAGCCACACTGCTCCTGGCTAGAACTTGCTTTTTAAAAATTATGTTAGGTAACATACATCAAGGTTGACTTTTTTCTTCTCATGAAAGATTTACAAATTAATTTTTTCTGGAGGCAGCATGCTAATTAGTGTAAGCAATCGTACTTTACTTTGCTGAAAAGCTTGGCTCTTAAATGTCTACTGAGATGGGATACACTAGAGAAAAGTTCAAGAATGTGGTTTGGAGAAAGGCATGGACTATGAAAATAGTTTTCCTACTTAAAAATTGTTTAAAAGTATGTTTGAGGCAGGGCGTGGTGGCTCACACCTATAGCACTCTGGGAGGCTGAGGCAGGAGGATCGCTTGAGGTCAGGAGTTCAAGACCAGCCTGAGCAAGAGCGAGACCCCGTCTCTACTAAAAATACAAAGAAATTATCTGGACAACTAAAAATATAGAGAAAAAATTAGCCAGGCATGGTGGCATATGCCTGTAGTCCCAGCTACTCCAGAGGCTGAGGCAGAAGGATTCCTTAAGCCCAGGAGTTTGAGGTTGCTGTGAGCTAGGCTGACACCACGGCACTCTAGCCAGGGCAAAAGAGCAAGACTCTGTCTTCAAAAAAATAAAAATAAAAATATGTTTGAGGCTAGGAGCAGTTTTTCACACCTATAATCCTAGCACTCTGGGAGGCCACGGCAGGAGGATTGCTTGAGGCCAGGAGTTTGAGATCAGCCTGAGCAAGAGTGAGACCCCATCGCTACAAAAAAATAGAAAAATTAGCCAGGAGTGGTGGTGCACACCTGTAGTGCCAGCTACTCAGGAGGTTGAGGCAGACAGATTGCTCAAGCCCACGAGTTTGAGATTGCAGTGAGCTATGATGATGCCACTGCACTCTAGCTTAGGAAGCGCAAGACCCTGTCTCAAAAAAAAAAAAAAAAAAAGTTTGAATTATTTTTCAATGGGTTTAAACGATATTATACGAACAACTAAAATTAACTGTAGTTGGATAAATAAAATTAAAGTGAAAAATTAGCATAAAGTAAATAAATAACAATTGTATAAGCAACATTCCAGAGATTTTTCTACACTAACATGCAAAACACCTTCTCCATCAAGTCCACTTAGGATTGCCCTAAGATTCACTAACTATAAAATAGAATAGCAGGTTTTTCAAAAGTGAAAACTGATAGCATCAAAGTTTTATTTTAAAAATCAACTTGGCCTCTAATGAAATACATACACGCATGTATTTATATATATACATATATATGAGGGGTCTTCAAAAAGTTCATGGAAAATGCATATTATGAAAAAACTTTGCATGGATTTCAAAATATTTTTGCACCAAAGTAAACTCACACTAACCTGTTATAACATGGCTGAAAAAGATCTAGTTTGTGACACTCAGAAGGATAAGATATCCATTTGAAAAGAGCCCTATCAGAGAAACACGAATTCTGCTAAAATTGAAGCAAGAACAAACAACAAATTTATCGTGAGCCAGGCATGGTGGCTCACGCCTGTAATCCTAGCACCCTGGGAGGCGGAGGAGGGAGGATCAGTTGAGGTCAGGAGTTTCAGAACAGCCTGAACAAGGACAAGACCCCATCTCTATGAAAAGTAGAAAAATTAGCTGGGCTTGGTGGCACATTCCTCCCAGCTACTTGGGAGGCTAAGTCAGGAGGATGGCTTGAGCCCAGGAGTTTGAGGTCACAGTGAGCTATGATGATGCCATTGCACTCTAGCTGGGGCGACAGAGAAAGACTGTCTCCCGGCCCTCCCCCCGAAAATTCTGGTGAAGCTTAGATGTAAGAATGATGAAATCATTTATGCTTTATGAAAAGTTTATGGGGAGAGTGACCCCAAAGAAATAAGCAATTTACAAATGGATAACTTGTTTTGAGAAGGGATGAGATGATGTTGAAGATGAAGCCTACAGCAAGCAGCAGACCATCCACATCAATTTGTGAGGGAAAAAACTAATCTCGTTTATGCCCTAATTGAAGAGGACTGAAGATTAACAACAAAAACACTAGCCAACACCACAGACATCTCAACTGGTTCAGCTTACACAATTCTGACTGAAAAATTAAAATTGAGCAAATTTTCCATGGGATGGGTGCCAAAACAATTGCACCCACATCAGCTGCAGACAAGAGCAAAGCTTTCAATGGAAATTCTAAACAAGGGGCTCAAGATCCTGAAGCATTTCTTTGAAGTACTGTAAAAGGAGATGAAACATAGCTTTACCAATATGATCCTGAAGACAAAGCACAATCAAAGCAATGGCTACTGGCAGGTGTGGTGTCTCTCACCTGTAATGCCAGAACTTTATGAGGCCAAGGTGGGAGGATTGAGCCCAGGAGTTAGAGACCAGCTTAGGCAACACAGTGAGACCCAGTTGCTTAAAAAAAAAAAAAAAAGCCAGGCGTGGTGGGCATGTGCCTATAGTCCTAGCTACCCAGGAGGCTGAGGCAGGAGGCTTGCTTGAGCCCAGGAGTTCAAGGCTACAGTGAGCTATGATCAGGCCACTGCCCTCCAACCTGGGTGACAAAGTAAGATCTTGTCTCTCAAAAAAAAAAAAAAAAAAAGCAATGGTTACCAAGAGGTGGAAGTGGTCCAATCAAAGCAAAAGTGGACCAGTCCAAGAGGATAATGGAGGATGTTCAAAACATTTTGTTTGGTAACTTTCTGGATGGCCAAAGAATGACAACATCTGGTTATTATGAGAGTGTTTTGAGAAAGTTAGCCAAAGTGTTAGCAGAAAAATGCTTGGAAAAACCTCACTAGAGAGTCCTTCTCCACTACAAAAATGCTCCTTGCTCATTCCTCTCATCAAATAAGGGCAATTTTGTAAGAGTTTTGATAAGAATCATTAGGCATCCAGCTTACAGTACTCATTTGGCTCCTTCTGACTTCTTTTTCTTTCCTAATTTTAAAAATCTTTAAAGAGTACCCGTTGTTTTTCAGTTAATAATGTAAAAAAGATTGTACTGACATGGTTTAATTCCCAGGGTGGCAATTAAAGGGATGCAATAAATCGCTGGTATCATTGTTTGCAAAAAGTGTCTTGAACTTGATCAAGTTTATGTTTTTTGTTTTTTGTTTTTGAGACAGAGTCTCGCTCTGTTGCCCAGGCTAGAGTGCCATGGCGTCAGCCTCGGCAACCTCAAACTCCTGACCTCGAGCAATCCTCCCGCCTCGGCCTCCCAGAGTGCTAGGATTACAGGCGTGAGCCACTGCGCCCAGCTGATGAAGTTTATGTTGAGAAACAAAGTTTATATTTTTTATTTTTATCTCTTAATTCCCTTTTTCCATAAACTTTTTCAAGTCCTCTTGTATATATTCTAATTCCCAAATAGTATTTCTTACTTATAAGCTTTACTGAAAACTAAGAACACTCTGACATAAATTGTCTCTCCCTCTCTCTCTTATACACACACTAATCAGCTCATTTTCATCAAATAAAACATAGCAAGTATTAAGATTATATATTAAAGTCCACTTTCATTTCTCATATTTAAAAAATATGACAGAAAGAGAGGAGGAGAAAAAATGCTATCAACCCAAGTTCATGAAGAAGCTCCTTATTAACAATGTATTTTGATGAAAATTTTCCAAAATTTCTATCTGGATTAGAAGTACTGTGTGTGCCCAGGCTGCCAAAAGAAATTTTTCTGCGTTTTATTTCTATTTAATGTTTTTAACTAGAATACTTACTTGCATATATCTGTAGAATCTTGAGTTCCTAAAGCATATAATGATGAACCAATTCTATTGTAATCATCTGCAGCACCTATGGAGAAATTTTTAAGAATTTATTTATTGATTTAAAAATACTTGGCCAGGCACAGTGGCTCACACCTATAATCCCAGCACTTTGGAAGGCCGAGGTGGGAGGACCGCTTGAGGCCTGGAGTTTGAGAGCAGCCTGAGCAACATAGTGAGACCCAGTGTCTACAGAAAATAAAAATATTAGCTGGGCAGGGTGGTATGCTTGTTATTAGCTATTATATACTTTCCCATGATCAGCCCTCTCTAGGAACAAACAGATGTCTATTTTCCCCTTAGCTGATCACTGCCTTTCCACATTTCTATTAATTGAGTTCTACTAGAGCAAGCTTTTTGTTCTCATCTCCATTTTAATCATCATCACCACCATGACTCCTTTAAGAACTTGTCTGACTCTATCATCTTTAATTGTTAAATTCTTTTCTTCAGGCTGGGTAACATAGCAAGACCCCATTTCTATAAAAGATTAAGAAGACCTATAGTCCTAGCTGAGGCTGAGGCAGGAGGATTGCTTGAGCCCAGGAGTTTGAGGTTATAGTGAACCATGATCAGACCACTGCACTACAGCCTGGGCAACAAAGGGAAACCCTCAACTCTTTAAAAAAAAAAAAACACCCCACAAAAAACCTTACTGAGCACCTACCTGCCAAATAACGTGTAATATGAGATACCCAAAGTCTAGCAAACAATACAAATAACCATAATACAATATGATTAATATTTTATTAGACATAGTTAAAAACTACTTTGGAAGCAAGGAAATAGGTGATTCCACATTAGTAAGCCAGGGAAGCGCTTATACAAACTACAGAACAAGTAGAAGGGGCTTGTAGTATGAACAAATCTTTATCAGGCAAAGGGAGAGCATTCTGGATAAAAGGAACAGCATGGATAAAGGCCAGAGAGACATAAAAGAGTACAGTGTATATACTCAGCAAGCCTTGTGGGACTATGGTACAGTAGAGTACACAGATGAGTGGACGAAGCTGAAGACAGAAAAAGTTAGCTGGAAGTATCTTGGGGAAAAAAGATCTTGTAAGCCATAATAGAATTTGGATTTGATCTTAGAGAAACGGGAGTTACTAAACATTTTAAAGTCATAATAGTGGTAAAATCAACATCAGAAGGATTTTAGATCTAAAAATTCTGCTGCCTAGAGTAAAGATTAGAGGTGGGGAGACACAGAAGGCAGGGTGACCAACCAGGAAACTGTTAAAATAATCTGGTAACAGATAGTGAGGGTAAAGGATTGAAATAGCAGGAACAGTGAAGATAGAGAAGAGGTGACAAAGCTGAAAATTTAGAAAGAGCAATAGGTAGGATTTAGAAACAGTAGACCTGAGACAGGAAGGGAAATTATGGAGCTTGGGAAGCTAGATGAATGGTGGCACCATCACCCTTGGATGCTAGGACATAAAGCAGTCAACTTTGGCACAACACTCTTCCCAGGGTTCACCCCACAGGGCAACACACTTGTTGACAAAACATTATAATGGATGCATCTCTTAGTTTCAGGAAAAAAAATAATACAGTCCAATGGTTTTACGAGCATGGACCTGGAACCAGGCTGCCTGGGTCTTCCCAACTAAACCCAGCTTTCCAACCTAACCAGCTATCTGACCTTGGGCATATCACTTAACCTACCAGTGCCTCAGTTTCCTCATCTGGAAACAAGGATAATACTGGCAATCACCTCATATAATTATTTGGAAAATTAAGTGAGTTAATAAGTATTACTATGTACCTGGCACATAATAACCACAGTACTATATAAATGTTTGCTATTATTAACCAGTGAAGTCTAAGATACTTGTATGGAAATTCCCACTTACACTAGTGGTTATTCTTACAAGTGTTTATTCCCTAACAAAACAGTAATCTTTATATTATGCTTATGTTGCACAAAATTACATTCAACTAATAAGGCTAACATTTGGTGACTCGATTGATTGATTGCTACTTAAGGCACATATATTCTGACATCTTTTATAAAGAGACTTTGAGTACAAACTTCAGACTCTAAATGATAATTTCTACAGGTAAGATTCTTCACTGTTATCTTAACCTAACCTAAAAGTTTACTTTTAAGAACAGGCCAGGCTCAGTGGCTCACACCTGTAATCCCAGCACTTTGGGGAGCTGAGGCGGGAGAATTGCTTGACGCTGGGAGTTCAAGACCAGCCAGGGCAACACAGTAAGATACCCCTCTCTACAAAAAATCTTTAAAAATTAGCCAGGTGTGGTGGTGCAAGTCAGTAGTCTCAGCTACTCAGGAGGCTGAGGCAGGAGAATTGCTTAAGCCCAGGAGTTTGAGGTTGCAGTGAGCTATGACAACACTACTGCACTCTAACCCAGGCAAGAGAGCAAGACCCTGTCTCAAAATAAATAAAGAAGAAAAGAGAGAATGAATAAATAATACTTTTTTTTTTTTCTTTTTTTGAGACAGGGTTTTGCTCTCTCACCCAGGCTGGAGTGCATAGCTCATGGAAGCCTCAAAATCCTGAGCTCAAGCGATTCTCATGCCTCAGCCTCTTAAATAGCTGGGACTATTGGCATGTGCCACCATACCCAACTCATTTTTAAAATTTTTTTGTAGAGACTGAGTCTTGCTGTGTTGTGTTGGCCAGGCTGGTCTCGAACTCCTGACCTCAAGCAATCCTCCCGAGGTGGCCTCCCAAAGTACAGTGGCATCATCATAGCTCACTACAACCTCAAACTCCTGGGCTCCAAGTGATACTCCTCCTGCCTCAGCCTCCTGAGTAGCTGGGATTACAGGCACATACCACCACAGCTGGCAAATTTTTCTATTTTTTGTAGAGACGGGGTCTGGCTCTTGCTCAGGTTGGTCTTGAACTCCTGGCCTCAAGCAATCCTCTCAATTCTGCCTCCCAAAGTGCTAGAATTACAGGCCAGTTTTCTTTTCTTTCTTTCTTTTTTTTTTTTTTTTGAGACAGAGTCTCGCTCTGTTGCCCAGGCTAGAGTGCCGTGGAGTCAGCCTCGCTCACAGCAACCTCAAACTCCTGGGCTCAAGCAATCCTACTGACTCAGCCTACCAAGTAGCCGGAACTACAGGCATGCGCCACCATGCCCAGCTAATTTTTTCTATATATTTTTAGTTGTCCAGCTAATTTCTTTCTATTTTTTTTATTTTTTAGTAGAGACAGGGTTTCACTCTTGCTCAGGCTGGTCTCAAACTTCTGACCTCACGTGATCCTCCCGCCTCGGCCTCTCAGAGTGCTAGGATTACAGGCATGAGCCACTGCGTCTGGCCTCACTTTTTTTTTTTTTAAGAGACAGGGATCTTGCTCATGCGGCCCAGGCTGGAGTGTAGGGGCTATTCACAGGTGCAATCATAATGCACTGCAGCCTCAAACTCCTGGCCTCAAGCAATCCTCTCACATTAGCTTCCCCCAAAGCTGGGATTATAGGTGCAACCCAATGTTTCACAGTTCTTAATTACGAAATGGGCAGGTATAAACTACTACTACATTAGAAGAAATGTGGAAAGCACAAAGATATAAGAAAATAAAATATAAAAATGACCCTTAACCTTCTCCCTAAGAATTACACAAGAACAGAGATTATCCTGCCCGATTTTTTTTATTTCTTCCTTTCTATTATGGCATATCACAATACTCCAGGATGTAGGTTAATAGTTATAGTTACTCACTCTAGTGATTTGTCTCTGTATCAGAGCTTCTAAACTTTTTGGTCTTATGGCCCTTTTATACTCTTAAAAATTACTGAGGACCCTAAAGAGCTTTTGTTTATGTGGGTTATATCTATCAATATTTACTGTATTTTTTAAAATAGTAAAATTGGGAAAAATTTTAAGTATTTACTATTTCATTTAAAATCAACAGTATTAAAACCTCTTAATATAAACATTTCAAATGAAAAAATAACTATATATTTTTAAAAATTTGAGAGCAGTTTCTTACCCACTTTTGTTGTAAGAAAAAAAAATTTGTGAGCAGTGACAATGTTACAAATTTGCAAATCTGTTGTGTCTGGATTAATAGAAGATAAACTAGATTCTCCTATCTGCTTCTGTATTCAATTTATGGCAATATGTTGCTTTTATTTAAGTATATGGAAAAAAATCCAGTCTCAAACATGCAGCTGGAAAAGGAAGAGATATTTTACTTATCTTTTCAGAAAATTATGGATATTCTTTTTTGTTATCACATCAAAACTCAACAAGTAGTAGTTTCTTTGAGGGCTACATGCCATGTAGAATCTAAAATCATATCAGGCCGGGCACGGTGGCTCACGCCTATAATCGTAGCACTCTGGGAGGCCGAGGCAGGCGGATTGTTTGAGCTCAGGAGTTCGAGACCAGCCTGAGCAAGAGCGAGACCCCGTCTTTACTAAAAACAGAAAGAAATTATATGGACAGCTAAAAATATATATAGAAAAAATTAGCCGGGCATGGTGGCGCATGCCTGTAGTCCCAGCTACTCAGGAGGCTGAGGCAGGAGGATTGCTTGAGCCCAGGAGTTTAAGGTTGCTGTGAGCTAGGCTGACGACGCCACGGCACTCACTCTAGCCCAGGCAACAGGTGAGACTGTGTCTCAAAAAAAAAAAAAAAAAACCCCGTATCAATGAACTTTTTAGTCTCTGTTACATTAAACCCTACTGGTATAATTGATGTTTATCCAAAGAATGCAAGGTTGATTTAACATGTGAAAAAAATCAATGCAATTAACTATATTAATCAACTAAAAAAGAAAACCATATGAGGCCAGATGTTGTGGCTCACTCTGGTAATCCCAGCACTTTGGGAGGCTGAGGCAGGAGGACCACTTGAGACCAGGAGTTTGACAACAGCCTGGGTAACACAGTAAGACCTCGTCTACAAAAAAATAAGAAAAATCAGCCGGGCATGGTGGCATACACCTGTAGTCCCAGCTACTTGGGAGGCTCAGGCCGGGGGATCCCTTGACTCCAGTTTGAGGCCAGGGTGAGTTATGAGCTATGATCTTGTCACTGCACTCCAGCCCAAGCAACAGAACAAGACAATCTCTTAAAACAAACATGGGAGGCCGAAGCAGTAGGATCACTCAAGGTCAGCAGTTCGAGACCAGCCTGAGCAAGAGCAAGACCCATCTCTACTAAAAAAAAATAGAAAGAAGTTAACTGAACAACTAAAAATATATAGAAAAAATTAGCCGGGCATGGTGGCACATGCCTGTAGTCCCAGCTACTGGGTAGGCTGAGTCAGTAAGATTGCTTGAGCCCAGGAGCTTGAGGTTGCTGTGAGCTATGCTGATGCCAAGGCACTCTAGCCAGGGCAACAGAGTGAGACTCTGTCGCAGAACAAACAAACAAAAAACTCTCCTCCCCCAAGAAGAAAAACCATATGATAATTATCCCAATAGCTGTAAAAAAAAAGCATGTGCCAAAATCCAACATTCATTTCTAATTCCAAAAAAAAAATAAAACAAAAACAACCAACCAAACCTCTCAGAATACTAGGAACGTAAGTAAACTTCCTTAACTTGATAAAAAACATCTAAGGGCACAGTGGCTCACATCTGTACTACTAGCATTTTGGGAGGCCAAGCTGGGAGAATCATTTACTCAGGACCAGCCTGAGTAACATAGTAAGACTCCTGTCTGTACAAAAAAACCCACAAAAATTAGCTGGGTGTGGTGGCGCTGCACCTATAGTCCTAGCTACCTGGGAGGCTGAGGCAGGAAGATCACCTGAGTACAGGAAATTGAGGTTGCAGTGAGCTATGATGATGCCACTGCACTCTAGCCTGGGAGACAGAGCAAGGCCTTGTCTTAAAAAACAAAGGGGCAATGGGTGGAGGGGTGAGAAGTTTTTGTAGAAAAATCTCTACCTAACATCTTAGTTAATGGTTTGATACTGAATGCTTTCTCCATAAGAAAAGTAAGAAGGCAAAGATGCCTGCCCTCACTACTTCCAGTTAGCATTATACTGGAAGGCCTAGCTAAGCGTAATGCAGCAAAAAAAGGAAATAAATGGTATCCAAATTGTAAAGGAAGAAGTATAGCTGTCCTCATTAGCAGAAGTGATACGATGATCTACGTAGAAAATCCCAGGGAATCTACAAAAAGTTACTAGAACGAGTTTATTTAGTAAGGTTGCATGATACAAGATCGATACTGAAAAATACACTGCATTTCTATATATTAGTAAAGAACTAGAAATTCAAATTTAAAAAACATAACATTTATAAAAACATCAAAAAATATTTAGGGATTAATCTGACTATAAATGTATAACATCTATAAAATGGAAACTATAAAACACTGCTGAGAGAAATTTTAGTTTTGAGACAGAGTCTCACTCTGTTGCCCAGGCTAGAGTGCTATGGTGTCAGCCTAGCTCACAGCAACCTCAAACTCCTGGGGCTCAAGCGATCCTCCTGCCTCAGCCTCCCAAGTAGCTGGGACTACAGGCGCTCGCTATCATGCCAGCCTAATTTTTTTTTTTTGTTTCCATTTTTAGTTGTTCAGCTAATTTTTTCTATTTTTTTTGTAGAAATGGGGTCTCACTCTTGCTCAGGCTCCTCACAAACTCCTGACCTTGAGCAATCCTACCACCTTGGCCTCCCAGAGTGATAGGATTACAGGCATGAGTCACCTCACCTGGCCATACTGAGAGAAATTAACAAAGAACTAATTAAGGAGATATACAACATTAATGTATCAGAAGAATATTATTAAGATGTCAGTTCTCCCCAAAATAATCTATAGATTCTATACAATCCCAATCCAAATCCCAGTACGTACTTTTTTAGAATGTGACAAGCTGATTCTAAAATCCATATGAAAATATAAAGACTCTAGCGGGGCCAAAACAACTTTGATAAAGAAAGAAGTTGGAGGACTTACACAAGAACAAAATGTCATCATTAGTCTTTCCCTAATGACTAATCAAAACCACACCAAGTTACCACTACTAATCTATTAGAATAGCTAAAATTAAAAAGACTGACTATCCTTCTTGGAAACAATGTGGAGCAACTGCAGCTCTAATGCACTGTTCATGAGAATGCAAAATGATACAATCACTTTGAGAAAAAAGTTTGTCAGTTACTTAAAAAGTTAAATGTACTGGCTGGGCGTGATGGCTCGCCTGTAATCTTAGCACTCTGGGAGGCTGAGGTGGGAGGATCACTCGAGGTCAGGAGTTTGAGACCAGCCTAAGCAAGAGCAAGACCCCATCTCTACTAAAAATAGAAAGAAATTAGCTGGACAACTAAAAATATATGGAAAAAACTAGCTGGGCATGGTGGAGCAGGCCTATAGTCCCAGCTACTCGGGAGGCTGAGGCAGAAGGATCGCTTGAGCCCAGGAGTTTGAGGTTGCTGTGAGCTAGGTTAATGCCACAGCACTCTAGCCCCAGGCAACAGAGTGAGACTCTGTATCAAAAAAAAAAAAAAAAAAAAGTTAAATATACATTCACCACATGACCCAACCATTCTACTTCTAGGTATTACCCAAGAGAAATGAAAGCACATGTCCATAACAAAGAGATACACACAGATGGCTCATGTACATTTTATTTGTAATAACCAAAGCTACAAAAAACCCAAATGTCAGCTCTCAGTAACATCATGGAAAAGAAAAAAAAAATAAAAACAAAATGTCCACAATAAGTGAATGGATAAATAATTGTGGTATGGCCAGGTGTGGTAGCTCACGCCTGTAATCCTAGCACTCTAGGAGGCTGAGGTGGGCAGATCATTTGAGCTCAGGAGTTCAAGACCAGCCTGAGCAAGAGCGAGACCCCATCTCTATTAAAAATAGAAAGAAACTAGCTGGACAACTAAAAATATATGGAAAAAATTAGCCGGGCATGGTGGCACATGCCTGTAGTCCCAGCTACTTGGGAGGCTGAGGTAGAAGGATTGCTTGAGCCCAGGTGTTGGAGGTTGCTGTGAGCTAGGCTAATGCCATGGCACTTTAGCCTGGGCAGAGTGAGACTGTGTCTCAGATAAATAAATAATTGTGGTATATCTATACAACAGAATACTACTCATCAAAAGAATGAACTATTGATAACGTAACTTGGATGAAATCTCAAAACAGTTTTGTTGAGTTTCAAAGCCAGACAATAAAGAACACATACTATATGATCCAACTAATAGAAAATTCTAGAAAATATAAAGTACAGTGACAGCAAGCAGATCCGTACTTGCCTGGGGATGGGGGGTGGGAGGCAGGGATGACAAAGGGCCACAAGTTTTAGGGGTGAAGAGTATGTTCATTATCTTGATTATGGTGAGGAATTCACACATATGTCAAAACTTATCAAATTGTATGCTTTGACTACTGCAGCCTATTAATATCAATTATACTCAATAAAGCTGTTCAAAAAACCCATTGGTTTATCTTGTACTTTGAAGGGATCTTTTAGAAACATGATTTTGTAGCACCATGCACTGGCCATTTAGAAAATACTGGTCCAGTGAATTATGCAGATCTCCAAAAGGTGACACACTTCAATATACAACATAAAAAGAAATCACATTCACTAGTATTACCATCAATCTCATCAGACAAGTCTTTAATTATTGGGGAGCAGGCTCATGGTGACACATACGAGTTTTCCAAAATTCTAATTATTGCTTGAAAATTTGACTTTTATCACTGGCAACATATACCGTCTTTGTTTTCCTTGAAATAAGAGGCTCACTTAGTTGATTTTTTTAAGAAACATCTGCCAAATATTTACATCTGAATAATCATAATTTGTCTGTCATTCATTCAAGTAAAAGTAGTGTTCTACAAAAAAAGCAGCTAGTCTGATCACAACTCAATCATTAAAATGCTTTTCTAGAGAGAACCATCATACTTTGGTATGTAGCCAAAGTGCTTTGTGCATTCCTCCCATTTTATTACTCACAATATAAAAAAATGGGTACCCAAGGATGGAGATTACAATTAATTTCTACTGCTTCTTCAAAGACATTCTTAAATGAAAGTCACATTTTTTAAAATCACAAGTGCATAGCACGAAAGAATACAGGGATTATTAGCACAGATTGGTACCACTGCCTTGATTTGTACTGAGGTACCAGCAGATTTTTCCTTTGAGACAGGGTCTTGCTCTGTTGCCTGGGCTAGAGTGCAGTGGTGTCATTCATCATAGCTCACTGCAACCTCAAACTCCTGGGCCAAGTGAACCTCCTGCCTCAACCTCCCGAGAAGCTGGAACTACAGGCATGTGCCACCATGCCTGGCTAAATTTTCTGGTTTTTGTAGAGACGAGGTCTATGTTGCTCAGGCTGATCTCAAACTCCCAGCCTCAAGTGATCCTCCGAGCAGGCCTCCCAAAACTGCCAGGATTACAGGCATGAGCCACCACACCCAGCCTAGCACCAGCAGTTTTAGCCATCATTTCTTTTATATCGTTAAGTGTAAATGTCCACAATGGTCAAAAAGGCAAAAAGTAGCACAATATTATTATGAAAATAGGTTTGACCTTGTAGACTCATTTTAAAAGGGCTTTGGGATATAGGCTTCATAGACCACAGCTTGAGAACCACTGTTCTCCATCAAGACTTTTTCACACTACAAATAACATATCAACTTTATAATTATTCCATTAAAAAATATAAGCTTTAGCCACAGAAAAATCTTACTTTTGTGGGATCTTGTCATCCTATCAGATTTAGCAGATGCATCCTTAACTCGGTTATGATATTCTAAAAGGAATGTTCGTTCATGCTCAAAGAAATCATCTACATCCTAAAGGATCAAAAGAAAATATGAACTTTTTTTTACTTATTTGCTTTAGTTTAATATGTAAATCACTTTATTATAAATATAAAAGATCATCAGTAAGACAGCACAGCTATGCTCTAATAATCAGATGTTATACTGACTTCACCAAGTTAAGACTTTAACAGACGTGCATTTGTATCTATTAAATAAAAGAAATCTTCTATGGTTTTACAGCTGAAGGCTTAGAGCTCCCCATATTCCCATGTTATACTCTGAAATATGTTCCTACTTGTGCTCTGTCTCTACAATCCAGCCTCTCCAAAAACACATTACCGCCAGTGGGAGTGATCAATTGTTTTTTGAGAAAAAAACTCTGGTAGACAGAGGTGACGATCTATTTTTTTTTTGGTCTACCAGGTATTCTGGGAGCCATTCCTGAAGGCTGCCTGGCCTTAGTCATTAGGCCCTCCCTGACTGCTCTGGGGAACCTGGACAAACTGGCTTAGCAACAATATTATCAAACTCTATCTTAAATCTTTTTCTGAAACAAAACTAGATACACCTTAAAAATAAAAATTATTTGCCTTTATCAGTATTGGGACTAAAAAAAATTAACAGTACTTTTCCTCCTTCTAAACAAGCAACAATTCATTGAAAAAGCATCAGCTGACGTGATGTACTAACTGGAGACCCACATCAACAGAACAGCAAGAGTTAGTACTGACAAAATGTCATTTAAATTCTGTAATCAGAATCTGTAAAAATCGGGATAAAACTAACTTGCAGGATTACAGTGAAGATTAAATAAGAAAATGTGGGCTACCAATCAAAACATTATAAATGTTTAAAAATGTTATTACTTTACGGGCACATTTTCTCAGGACCTTTTGAGGCCAGGTGTTCCGGGCCAGTCACACACATTTGGCTCAGAATAAACTTTTTAAATTAAAAAAAAAAAAGGTATTATTTTACTAATAAAATTATCAAAATCATAATCAACTTGGTGGCTTACATTTAATGGCTAAGAAAAATGTTTGATATTAATGCATAAGCAACATCAAAATGGAAGTAAGCTGAGTCCTTATGGAAAAGCAGCCACAGCACATGCATTGCCAACGTATCAACTGACCTGTCTCTGAAAAATCAGGGTATAAATGGAATAAATAGTACTCTACACTCAAGTTTTATTATGGATGTATCTATAAAAACAGGCAATGATAAGAAAACAGCATTCTTTATCTTTCTTATTATTTGTTTGATAATATAACATTAACATTTTTCTCATATTTTAACAGTAAGTCTTCAGATAAATCAATTCTATCATTTTAGATTAAGAAAAGTTATTTTTTAGGTAAATAATTGGCTTTCTAAGCTTTTCCACACATATTATCTCATTCAATCTTATCTTTCCAACAAACCTGTGAGCTAGGTGGTATTATTAACCCCATTTTGAAAACAGAAAAACTGAGGTTCAGAAAAAGACAGTGACTTTTTCCAAGATCATATAGCCATGAGACAACACCAAAACCTTAACTGAGATCTTCTAACTCCAAGTCTGAACCCAGGTCTGCCCCTAATATTTGCAAGGCTAGAGCAAATACGCAAACAGAGGCAGCTCTGTCTGTCCTGCATTCAGGGGGAGTTCATGTGCATGTGGGTGGACATTCCACCCTGCACACTGATCTTCTCTCCTGTCTCTCCTCTCTATCCCAGGTGCCCCACAGTCACCCTCCTACCTACAGAATGCACACAAGTGGCATAAACTCAGGGAATATGCCCATGTAGGACTTGGAAGGCTTGGGAGTTGGGAAGGGAAATATGGGGTTCTAGATACCTGGAACACGGTCTAGTTTGGAGAGAGTGGGCATGGGCTCCAGGTGAGCGAATACCCTTGGATTGCAAACTTCTCACCCCTAAGGGAGTTCTCTAAAGAGAGGAACCCAGGGAAGGGAGCATAGTTTCCCAGGGCTAAGGATTCTACTATTCAAACTTCTCTTTTACTCCAATTCTACACACTTGAAATCTCAATTTATCTCCCTCTTAAAGGTAGTAAATTCTCAACTAATACCACTGTTAACCAAATAAAATCTTACCTTTACTCCTGAAACAATTACTCCATCTGCTGATTTAACCATGTTTTTAAAAAAATCTTCAAGCTTTTCTTTTTTATTTTTTCCTCGAACACTCAACTGAAAGAAACGTAATTTAAGTTAGCTTTTTTCTTAGGTTACAAATGGAAGGTAGTGTCTCCCTTATTCTTTGACATTTAAATGGCAATCTCAAAAGGATTTCAGTTTTGGGGCCAGGCGTGGTAGCTCTTGCCTGTAGTCTTAATACTCTAGGAGACCGAGGCAGGGGAATCATTTGTGGTCAGGAGTTCCAGACTAGCCTGAGCAAGTGCGAGACCCTGCCTCTGCTAAAAATAGAAAAAATTAGCCAGGTGTAGTGGTACATGCCTGTAGTCCCAGCTACGTGGGAGGCTGAGGTTGAAGAATCACTTGAGCCCAGGAATTGAGACTGCAGTGAGCTATGACAATACCTCTGCACTCAAGCCTGGGTGACAGAGTAAGTCTGTCTCCAAAAAAAAAAAAAAGATTCCAGTTTTTAAACTTAATGTAAGTGGCAATTTCAACATGTATATCAGTGATTTTCTAACTTTAGGGCATAAAAGAGGCCTTTAGTAATAATATAGATACTCAGGCCTCATTCCCAAAGGTTCAGATTCAGTTGGTCTACAACAAGACCTAGATATCTCATATTTTACAAGCATATCTGATAATTCCGTTGCAAGCAGCCTTCTCATCATACTTTGTCAAATACTGCAGTACAATATAAAGATAACTGAAATTTCAATTCAGGAATTCCTTTAAACACATGAAATTTATTGGGATACAAAATGCCATCATATGATTCTACAATAACTCTGAAAATACATTCTACAAATTCCTCACTTGTAACTAATAGAAATATCATCTCTTGTCTGGTTTTTGGGGTCAGAAACTTATACTAGTATAAGGGACACAAAAGATGACTTTGAATGACATAAATGGTTATCCAAGGGCAAAACTGAGAAGCAACTAACTCTTTTGACTCTTAGCACTTGCTGTATCAGGGTGCCCCATAAAGGAACATCCCACCTAATTCCCTTATCTATTGCCATGGCTGAAATGCCCACCTTTATGTAAATGACTCACAGATCCCCATCACTACCTGTTATGGTCTGAATGTACGTGTCCCCCCAAATTCAAATATTGAAACTAATGACCAAGGTTAGTATTAAGAGTTGGGGCCTAACCTGGGCATGGTGGCTCAAGCCTATAGTCTCAGCTACTCAAGAGGCTGAGGTGGGAGGATCACTTGGTGCCAGGAGTTCAAGGCTGCAGTGCACTATGATCATGCCTGTGAATAGCCACTGCACTCCAGCCTGAGCAACACGGAGAGACCCTTTCAAAAAAAAAAAAAGAGGTGGGACCCTTGGGAGGTGATTAGGTCATGGCAGTGGAGCCTTCATACATAGGATTAGTAGTCTGGTGTGGTGGCTCTCCCTTAAGGATCACCTGAAGCCAAGAGTTTGAGACCAGCCTTGGCAACATAGCAAAACCCTATCTCTACAAAAAATTAAAATAAAAAAAATTAGCTAGGGGTGCACATGTATTCCTAGTTACTCACGAGGCTAAGGGCAGGAGGATCACTTAAGCTGGGGAATTCAAGGTTTTAGTGAGCTATGATCACTGCACTCCAGCTTGGGCGACAGAGCAAAGCCCTGTCTCTCAAAAAAAAAAAAAAAAAAGGAATGGGCACAGTGGCTCATGCCTGTAATCCTAGCACTCTGGGAGGCCAAGGCAGGAGGATCACTTGAGGTCAGGAGTTCGAGACCAGCCTGAGGAAGAGTGAGACCCCCATCTGTACCAAAAACAGAAAAAAATAGCTGGACGTGGTAGTACATGCCTATAGTTCCAGCTACTCAGGAGGCTGAGACAGGAGGATCGCTTGAGCCCAGGAGTATGAGGTTGCTGTGAGCTAGGCTGACGCCACGGCACTCACTCTAGCCCGGGCAACAGTGTGAGACTCTGTCCCAATCAATCAATCAATCAATCAAGGGGATTAGTGCCCTTATAAAAGAGACCCAAGGGAGCTTGTTAGCCTCTTGCCCCTTCCTTCTGCCAAGTGAGGAAGAGGCAAGAAGATACCACTTATGAAGCAGAGGACCCTCACCAGCCACCCAAACTTATGCACCATTTTTTCAGGCTTTCTCCACAACACCATTTGCTGATGCTAAAATGGTTATTATAATGCATCATCATCTTTATTTCTATTAAGCATATGTTAGTTTGTGAGGAAGAACATTAAGTAGATCTACTTTGTTGGGATAAAATTCAGGAAAGCCTAAGATATCTGAAAGCTATTTATTAAGCTGATCTAAATATTTAATAACCTTTTACTTCTTAATTGAACAAATATTTATTTTACATCTCAACTGCTAGGCATTGCTCTAAAATAGTGAAAATACAATGGCGAAAAATTAAAGTCTCATCCTCACAGACCTTACATTTTAGCAGAGGGAAGATAGACAATGAATATGTAAACTAATTTAAAAAATACAGACATTTAATTTCAGGTAGTACTAAGGGCCGTGACAATGGGATAGAGTACTTGAAGAGTGAGGCTACTCTAGCTCAAGTGACCCTGCACTGATATTACCATGCCTCACTTCATATCTATGCTATTCCACCAACTTATTACTACAGCTCTCACCCAGGGCATAAATAAGGCCTAGCAAAAAACAAACACATGAAAAGTAATGACAGCACTCTATCATATGTTCTTTCCATGTATTCTTTAGCCACTCTATCATCAGTCATTTTTCAGCTTTTTTTATTAATTCATGATAAAAGCCAGTGTTCTTCACAATTCCTGGTTATAAATGTCCATGTGCCAGTACTACGTATCACAAGTACACTATGAAAGTACCTGTGCTTAAAAAGTGCTATATTTCCATGATCTTCAGTTACTTCCTACTATTTTATAAAAAAAAAATTGTATCTATGCTCTGCTGTCAAAGGAAGAGAAAAAAATTGTGTCCTCTACTGTTTAGACTTAGGGACAACTTATCATCATATCTACTAAAACTAAACCAGAAAAGTAAATTTATATACACAAAATTGTTTGATCTTGATTTTAACTTGTAAGCAAATACCCACTATGCTACATCTGTTTTCTGCTAACATGGTTTGTCATCCAAACATAGGTTCCAAGAACTGTGTCAGTTATCCACTAAAAAATTCTTGCCAGCACTATAAAGAAATCTTTAAAGCTCAACCACCTCCATCTCTCTGTCTTGTAATAGAGTTTGTAGGAAGGAGGAGGTAGGGAGGAAAATTAGGAGCAATCAGTACTAAAAAGAAGGTCAGTTAAACAGATACAGTGTCAATGCTTTGCCCAAAGTAATCAGGAATTCTTTAGGTCAACTACCTCCCTAGAATTCTCCATAAGGCTTCAGAAGATTTCAAATTCAAATTTAAGACACATTAATCAATTTGATAACCCTATTTCTTGAGAAGTTCATAATTAAGGATGAAACTCAATATCCCAAGAATTAACATGACTTACCACCATTCCATCAATTAATCTACTCAAGTTTGACTGAAATACTGCATTACTACTGAAAAAGTGTCACTTTAAATTGCCTTGAAAAATACAAACATTCTAAAAGAAGCCTTAAACCTTTTCTAACTACTCCCTGCCTTTTCCAATGACTCTAAAATGAAACACTGATCACTGTGTTAATCAAATCAATACTCACATCTTGATTATATTCCAAGAAGACATGGAAATTTAAATCTTTTCTCAAAATAGGGTGTGCTGCCACTCGACATAGGAACACTTCATGCATTGCAACTGTCTTCTTGAATATTGCCAAATATTCACTAGAAACAACACACAAAATTAACGGTAAAAAAACTCCATCAACTAGAAAGGCATCTGCAACACATTTTTTCAGCAAATACACTTTAGATTATTCCAAATGCAAAATTAGAGATACAAAGATATAATTCATGTAAACAAAGCTTTTAGTTGAACTGTTAATGAAATATATAAAACCCAGCTCTGACAAAGACTTCATGCCAGTTAATAAAGTTTATTATACCTAAATGTTAATATTTTTAAGTTTTGTAAATTTCTTACTATGCAAATTGATTAAAGGGGTGTTCGTTTTCACCTCCAAAGAAAGTATACTACAAATCATTTGATACAACCTTAATGATTCAATTTCTACATAATTATTGCTAAATAAACACCTTAGTACAAAACAAATCAAAACTCAAACCTCAGTAAGAGTATTTTCAACGTTAATAATTATTTTCATCTAATGACCCAAACACACAAGAAAGAAACCCACTCTGAAGAGATTGATTTTTGCCATTACCCTGAAGAAATGTGTTTAAAATATTTTACTATCAACAGTGAATCACAGCGACCATATAGTAATACATGTCAGTTTGAAAAAAAAAACCAAAAACACTCAAGGAAAAGGCTTGATATTCTTGCTTCAACTACGTGCAAGAAGGGTAAGTTTTACATACCAGCAAACCAGCAGGACCAATGTTGGGAGAAGTTTGATCTCTGTGAGGGTAGTCATTCAGTGAAGACAAAAAAGAAGGATGCAGAGGATGGAGGTAGCAGTAGAATAAACCCAAGGTTCTCTGTTATCCAACCCCTAACCAGACCACAAAAGAATCATGATCAGGGCCACTGGAAAATCACAGATTCTTCAATATTAATGTGCTCCGCTAATTTCCAGTTTTCAGTCTTAAAATCTTTGAGTATATATCTGTTTGCTATCAGACTACTGCTTGCACTTAAAACTGACAAAATTCTTAAAATATCTGTCACCTTATATTTTGACAAAGAAGACCTGCTTTGCTAATTTATCTTTTTCAGAGTTTAGCATTCTGAAGAGGAGTCTAGTAACAGTGTGAATATACATTTGAAAACTGAAACTAAATAGAAGAAAAGGAAATGCATGAAGGGGAGAAATGACCAGAAAAAGAGTGATGGAGGTGATGATAACGCAAGGAAAATTATTTCCTTGTTCAACTTTCAAAATACAGAGAAACAATATATAGCAAATCCAAATTTACTTCAGATGTTTAAGTAAAAGGGTAAAGATTCTGTATTTTCAGCAAATATGCTAAAAGGAAATACAGGTTGAATATTCCTAATCCAAAAGTCCAAAATCCAAAATGCTCCAAAATCTGAAATTTTGTGAGCACCAACATGACACTCAAAGGAAATGCTCATTAGAGCATTTTGGATTTCAGATTTTTGGATTAGGGATGTTCAATTGGTAAGTACAATGCAAACATTCCAAAACCCCCTTAAAAAACTGAAATCTGAAACACACATTCCCAAGCATTTTGGATTAGGGATCTCAACCTGTGTATAATTTCCCCCTCTTCTTTTCTCTGCCTGTGGCTTCTGGCCAAAGGGAAAAGAATATGGGAGCAAAGTAACTACAGAATAGTTAAAAACTGTTTTTCATTAGTTTCACATTTACTTATAAGAAATGTATTAAACCCTTGGAAAAACTGTGATAATTTATACTGTATACACACACGTTTTAAAGAAAACAATATATGCAAACGGTTGCTCAGCACATTCTCCCATAAGAAATATAAGTCTTAGTAGTATGTACATTTTGAAAACAAGAGAATTAGGTTGGTAGTGACTAATGCCTTGTAAATAAAAAAAAAAAATTTAGATTCTACTTTAAGAAATCAAGTTCCCTTTCTATTTTTTTTTTTAAATAAGTTTTTGGATCCCCTGTTTTCAATTTTCAGAATCTATTTAAAACATTAATTTAAATAATTTTACAATAGAGATAATTATTCTATAATTTTCCTGTAGGCTCTGATCATGATCATTACCACTGGTTGTGTGACTTAAACCTGTATCCTCCAGAAGGGGTCCCTATGCCAAAACGATTAAAATGATGGGATATCAGAGAGCACCAAAAAAACCCCACAAAAAAACAAAAAAAGCATTAAAATAAGCACAATTAACAAAAGCAACAATAACAACAAAAAATCACATACGCTTCCAGTTCCTGTTTCATCTTTGTGAACTCTTCTTTTGTCATCGACCCTTCTCCTTCTCCAAGCTTCTGTAGTTTTTCCCTTGAAGCATCAAAATCAGGTCTTGGTGGTGCTGGTGGGATCTACAACAGAACCAAATCCCTAGTTTTAAGGAACTATTTCATTTCCCGAAGCGTTGTACTACTACCATCACAAAAAACTGTGTCTGGGAAAGTTAAAGGTATCCTGAATGAGCTGAGCACCAGGAACACCCAAATTCAGAGTAGAGAACTTGACTAGTTCTAGAAATTAAGATCCTTGAGGTCCTTTACACCAAAGAAGATATATAGTATAGCACTAATTTCTATGTATAGCAAATATACATATCATTTTTCAAAAGTATATAAATGGTAGGATTAAATATAAAAGTTTTTTTCAAATTAATGAATTCAGGGCCAGGCACGGTGGCTCACACCTGTAATTCCAGCAATTTGGGAGGCTGAGGTGGGAAGATTGCTTGAGGCTAGGAGTTCAAGACCAGCCTGGGCAACATAGCGAGACACTGTGTCTACAAAAAAAATTTTTTAAATTAGCCAGGTGTGGTGGCACATGCCTGTAACCCCAGCTACTCAGTGAGGCTGCAGCAGGAAGATCCCTTGAGCCTAGGGGGTTTGAGGCTATAGTGAGCTATGACTGTACCACTGCACTCCAGTGAGTGACAGAGTGAGACACTGTCTCTAAAAAAAAAAAAAAAAAATTAAAAAAAAATCAGTAAGTTTATAGTAGCTTTATGCTATTGTATTTTTTAAAAAATTGATGAATGCTATCAATATGATCCAGTAAGGGATGTTAAAAAAGGGTCCAAGATTGGAGGAGTATACCAGAAGCAGAAAGAACTGTTTTGAGAATAAGAGAACAAAACATGGATTAATGACTAACTTCATTCTATTCATCCAGTCAGGGAATAAGTAAGCAAACACTTACCTAAATAAGAATGTAAGGACTAGCAGAGATATAGCATTCAAGAAATGGATATAAGAAAAAATTACCTTAGGAGGAAGGACCTACAAATAAGAACTGTTAAGGAGAAAATGATGGAAAGTTAAAGAGAACAAGTAAGATAAGAGGTAGAAAAGAAAATAAGAATGACTGCAAGAAAAGGGTTAAATTAAGGAAGGCAATAGAGTCAGAGAGCATCAAGTATTGTTCAGCACATAATCACTGACAATTAAGACATGGTCTTAGTCTTTGAGAACTGTTTAGCCTATAGGAGAAAGTAGTAAGAAAGTACCATCAGATAAGAAGGTAGGGAAGGAGATGGAAACAGAGTAAGAAAAGAAGAAACTAAGAACTAAATTTCAGAAATCTGTCCAGGCGTGGTGGCTAACGCCTGTAATCCTAGCACTCTGGGAGGCCGAGGTGGGAGAATCACTTGAGGTTAGGAGTTTGAGACCAGCCTGAGCAAAAGCAAGATCCCGTCTCTACTAAAAAATAGAAAAAAAATTAGCCGGGCAACTAAAAACAGAAAAAGTTAGCTGGGTGTGGTGGCACATGCCCATAGTCCTAGCTCAAGCCCAGGAGTTTGAGGTTGCCATGAGCTAGGCAGGCCACAGCACTCTAGCCCAGGCAACAAAGCGAGACTCTGCCAATCAATCAATCAATCAAAAAATCAATCAATTTCAGAAATCTGAATGTGGTCAACAGCTGAGGCAGGATGACCATCTATTCTTGACTGCAACATTTGGTGCATATTTAGATTAGATAACCTCTTAAGGAATCTTCCAACTCTAAGTACTGCTCCACCTAAGGGTTCAAAACCAGTATGGTTTATAACATCCCCTTAATTAATCCCTAGGACAAGGCCATTTCTTAAACTTAAGAATTCTTAAGTATAGTATGTCCCCATAAAACAAAACAACTCAGGATAGAAGGTGGCAGCCAAACATGTTTTGTAACTGGCAATTTTTAAAAAATCACCTAAGTTCACTAAAGATGCTAAACAAGATTCCAACATATATTAACAACACAGTATCTAAAACTCTCCTAGAAATTGGGATTGAAATGGAATCTTAATACTTACAATGTAACCTGCATAGTCCTCATTTTCAACAAAGGAATCATGAAGCCAGATAAATTCCTCATGTTGTCGAACAACAGAAAACTCATTTTGTTTAAAATTTGGCAATGAACTCTGCAAAGATGGAGATTCTCTTGAATAAAAGTTACACTAAAAAGCTTTTAATAAACATTTTATATCTTATTTTTAAAAAAATTAGTCTTATATGAGAAACCATCAGTGTCTTTAAAGTCTGTTATAAAACACTAAGATAGATACCCAGACAAAATTATCCTCGGATCTATGGGAAAGCTGGTTGACACACTCTTATTCTATTGTACTGCTATCATTACTTAAAAGTTATCTTATTAATATATTCCAAACTATTCAAACAAAGGAAAATACATTTGCAATCTGAAAATATGCCCAAGAACTGAGATCTAGTAAGAATAACAATTTGTAAGACACTAATTTGACTAATAGAAAGAACATAGCAAAATTGAAAATAACAACACTGGTAAAAGATATTAATAAAAATAGATAAAATTAAATTTGTACCATGTCTAGGTTCTATAATTAATTTTCAAAATGTTGGGTTGGAGGTGCAAGCCTGCAATCCTAGCACTTTGGGAGATCAAAATGGGAAGATCGCCTGAGGCCAGGAGTCCGAGACCAGCCTGGGCAATATAGCAAGACCCCATCTCCACAAAAAAACCCCCAAATTAGCTGGGCATGGTGGCCCATGTCTGTAGTTCCAGTACTTGAGAGTCTGAAGCAAGAGGACTACTTGAGCTCAGGAGTTTGAGGTTGCAGTTAGCTATGATGATGACATGAGACTCTAGCCTGGGTGACAGAGCAAGACCTTGTCTCAAAAAATAGATCAGCCTGAGCAAGAACGAGACCTCGTCTCTACTAAAAATAGAAAGAGAAATTATACGGACAGCTAAAAACATATATATATAGAAAAAAAAAATTAGCCGGGCATGGTGGTGCATGCCTGTAGTCCCAGCTACTCGGGAGGCTGAGGCAGGAGGATTGCTCGAGCCCAGGAGTTTGAGGTTGCTGTGAGCTAGGCTGACGCCACGGCACTCACTCTAGCCGGGCAACAGAGCAAGATTCTGTCTCAAAAAAAAAAAAAAAAAAAAAAGATAGATAAATACATAAATAAATAAATAAAATAATTCTCAAAATGTTAATCTTAAAAGTACATTTCCCTAAAACTTTTTTTTTTGTTAAAATAGCAGTGAATTATAAACTAAAATACAGTCTATTTCCAATTATGTTAAGAACTCAAGTTCCAATGGACGCAGTGAGCACTGTAGTGGGGGAAAGGGCACATCTCAAATCACAGTTGGGATGTGGCAAAGTCATAACATATAACCAAAATGTTTGTACCTCCATAATTTCCTGAAATAAAAAAAATTAAAAAAAACACAAAACCCCAAGTTCCAGTCAACATATTAATATTACATATGTAACATTAGCACAGTAAATGGCTAAAATAATACAAAGTACAAAATCACATGTACCTTTGTGTGAACAGTGAATTTTACTTTATCCCTCTCACTAAGAGCATCAGAAATGTCCACCTGCAGAGCAGCATCACTCTGAAGATCCACATTTATTGCTTTAAGCTAGAAAAAGAAAATAATATCTTAATAAAAATTTTGTGTGCTTTTATATAATTTCATTCTTCTCCCTGACAATAAGACAATGCAAAAACAAACAAAACAAAAACAACAATATACTCTTATGTCTAAAAAGGTACTCCAGTTCATTTAATCTCTACATATATCTTGGAGCAGGTGCTTTGGGTAATGCTAATATCTTAACCAATTTTCATTCTACACCATTCAATTATACTCTGCTTTGTATAAGTCACAGAGCTAACCATGATTCATTGTAGTTTCATCCAAAAAGAAAACTATTTTCCAAGAAGATGGTCCATTAACGTTCAATATTCTAAAACTAAGGAATGAGTCTCGGCATGGTGGCTCACGCCTGTAATCCTAGCACTTTGGGAAGCCGAGGCAGGAGGATCGCTTGAGGCCAGGAGATGGAGACCAGCCTGAGCAACATATCAAGACTGTTTCTACAAAAAATGTAAAAATTAGCTGGGAGTGGTAGCATGAACCTGCAGTCCCAGCTACTGGGGAGGCTGATGCAGGAGAACACATGAGCCCATGAAGTCTGAGATTGCAGTGAGCTATGATGAAGCCACTGCACTCTAGCCCAGGCAACAGAGTAAGACCTTGTCTCAAAAAAAAAAAAAAAAAAAAAAACCCAAGAAAAATAATAAAAAAAAATATTGAGCAGTAATTTTAACTCTATTGTTTCTTTCAGTTTAGGAATACACAATGAAACTATTAAATATAGTTAAATATACTACATATAATACACATAAACTACTAAGAAAAATACTACCATATAGTAAGTACTCAATAAATAACCCTACAAGCTACAATACAGTTGAAGAATTAGATGTGTTCCCTATTTAGTGCTTCCATTTACTTGTCTATGAGGATACTTTTCCACTTATAATTTTTAAACTTTATCCATTTTTCTTACTTTTTTTTTTGGAGATGGGTTTTGCTCTGTCACTCAGACTGGAGTACAGCCACACAAGATCACAGCTCACCACAACCTCAAACTCCTGAGCTCAAGCAATTCTCTGGCTCAGCCTCCTGAGTAGCTGGGACTACAAGAGTGCGCCACCATGCCCAGGTAATTTTCAATTTTTTTTTGTAGAGATAGGTTTGGCCACGTTGCTCAGGCTGGTCTCAAACTCCTGGCCTCAAGCAATCCTCCCACTTTGGCCTTCCAAAGTGCTAGGATTACAGGCATGAACCACTGTGCCTGGTCCATTTTTCTCACTCTTTAAAAAATAAATATTGAAAAATGTTTGGGTAATTTGGAGACTTACAAAAGAGTCACATACGCTAAAAGATAAAGTTTTAATCCTTTGTGAAGATACAAAATATTTAAAGTCTAATTAGTCTGCTTCAAATATAGTACTGTAGTTTTAAAACCCAGGATTTACTTTGGGAAGTTTTAAAACCCAGGATTTACTTTGGGAATCTTACCTGGTCGTTAGTATTTAAAATTTTAATTACGATGTAAATGAAAAAAATGCTGGATGCACAACTATTTATACTCAATGATCTCAATTAAAATATTTAAAAAAATATATACAAAACACTTACAGGAAATACACCAAAATGTGAAAAACAATGGATTTTCTTTATACATTCCCTTGTTCTCCCAATTTTCCACAATATGTATGTAGTACTTTCATAAATAGGAAAAAAAGCCTTCTTTAGACAAAAATAACATTAAGCAATTTTATAGTTTCTTATTAAATATAGTGATTTGACTTTACTAGTAATAAAAAAGTAACTTATACTCATTTCATTTTGCACAATTGGTTAAGTGAGTAAACATGCTTTTTAAAAAAAACACATTACATAACATACAACCAAAGATTCACAGAAGCAATTCATCACTCTAATTTGCTGTGATACTACATAAGATAACCTTACACACAAATTTTACTGATAACTTTAATAAGTTTGTATTAAGTTAAATTTCAATCAGTAATCATATTTGTAAAAGTTTACACCATAAACTTACACATAAAAACTTTTTTTTTTTTTTTTTAGACAGGGTATTGCTGTTGCCTGGGCTAGAGGGCAGTGGTGTCAACATAGCTCACTGCAACCTCAGACTCCTGGGCTCAAGCAATCCTCCTGCTTCAGCCTCCTGAGTAGGTAGGACTACAGGCACGTGCCACCATGCCCAGCTAATTTTTCTGCTTTTTTTGTAGAGACAGGGTCTTACTATGTTGTGCGGGCTGGTTAAGAACAAAAACAATTTAAAATGTTTACAAATCATTATTGTACTCAGTGCTACACGTAGCCCGTTGTCAGATTTAAAAAATAAAATTAAAAATTGCCTTGAATAACAAAGTTTTCTTTTTCATTTTCCAACTATCTCATTGCTTTTGCAATATTGGAAACATTAGAGAATACTCTGTTTTTCAGTTTTCTTGCTTCTATTTAGTCTTATCAGGTCTTCATACTGTCCTTCTTACCTCTTCCCCAATTTCCCACCTTAATTATAGTTTAAGAAATGTTTCCTTTTTTCTGTTTATTCACCTTCAGGCCACTTTTAAGATGTTTATTGTGGTAGCCTGAATAATGACTACCCAAAAAATACCTACATCCAAATCCTAGAACCTGTAAATAATACCTTAAATGGCAAAAAAGGACTTTGCAGATGCGATTCAACTAAGGATTTTGAGATGGATTATTGAGGTGGGCCCGGAATGCAATCACATGTATCTTTACAAAAGGCAGAGATTTGACACAGACAAAATCTTTTAATAACTAATTAAAAGGCAATATAACTACAAAGGCACAGGTTAAAGTAATGCAGCCACAAACCAAGGAATGCTGGCAGTCCCAGAAGCTGGAAGAGGCAAAGAATTCTTCCCTAGAGCCTCTGGAAGGAGCTTGGCTCTGCCAGCTGACACCTTGATTTCAGCTCAATGATCCTGATTTCTAACCTCTGGTCTCCAGAACTGTGAGAGAATAAATTTCTGTTGTTTTACGCTACCAAGTTTGTGGATTACGGCAGCCACAGGAAACTTGTACATTTATCATACAGTTTTTGTAAAAATAATCTTGGCATTTCTCCATTTCTTTTTTTTTTTTTACTATTCTCATTATATAGTTTTTATCGAGGTTTAATTAAGTAAAATAAAGTGCACAGATTTTAGACGTACAGTTCTCAGTGTTAAATTTATGCCCCCAGGTAACTCCCACCCTAATTAAGACATGAAACATTTCCATCACCCCAAAAAATGTTTTGCGCCTCTAATTCTTTCCATATGGGCAGCCACTAATCTTTTCCCTGCTCTAGGAATTCATATAAATGGAAGTATACAGTATGTAGCCTTTTGTGTCTTTCTTTTGGGCCACATAGTGTTTCTGAAATCCATGCACGTTGGCTGTGTCTGTCTGCCTCTTGTGTCTCCTGAATGGGAATCATTACATGTGACCTTTTACGTGGGGTGTCTCTCCCTACTTTGTAGAACTGAACAGCCCAAAACATAAGGACTGAAGTGTGGAAAACCAACTGGGGATTCCACGATGGGATACAGGCAGTAAATGTTAGGGTCTTGGCAGCAGCCAAAGTGGACTATTCTGTGGCCAAGGAAGACATCTGTAGGGACCTTAACGTTGGGGTATAGGCTGAGTTGGTAAGAGGGTGCCTGGTGACCTGTGTAAATGAGGGCTGGAGGATAGGCAGTGTTCGGGGATCTGGGTTGTATGTCCATATTTCTCTGGCTGGGACTGGTCTTGATTCCACCTTCAGCTATCTGTGGCTGTCAAGGTGCTTGTTTTTGCTGAACATTCTTGCATTTTGCTTTCTTGAGTTTTGCTCTTGACCAAACCTGCAGCACTGTTGGATGTATGTCAATTTTTGATGCCATCTCTATCTGAAGGCTGGGATTTGGGTATGGGTTCTCATTGAACAAGATGTTCAAAGCTTTCAGTTGCTTCTCGGTGAACATGGTTAGTTTTCTGTGTGGATGCATCTGGCTCATGCCTTGTGGAAGCTCCTCCGAGCCTGACTTCTTCTGATCCAGATGTGCGTCTCTGATTTCTCCATTTCTTATGTTTTAATTGCCTAGTCTACAATTTCCCAAACACAACTGGTAAGAATCAACCTGGCTAGCTGTTAAAAATACAGAATTTCAGGCCTATCAAAACAGGATCTTCAGGCAAAGGGCCTTAAAGGTCTGTAATTGAGAATACCAACAGAGGTTTTCGGTGTTTTCTTCGTATTTACATCCTGCCAAAACTTCATTGTAATTGCTAATTTTTTTAATGTTTATATAAAATATTTATGCCAGATTTCGTATCTACATGTCTATTTTTATTTTCAGATTTTTTTTTTTACCATTGATCTATCAGTTTGGAAATAAAATCTTTCAGGGATTTCTACATTTCAGTAGCTGTTATTTGTTCTTCCAGTTTATTAAAATATTTCTGTCTCAGCCAGGTTAGGTGGCTCACGCCTGTAATCCTAGCATTCTGGGAGGCTGAGGCGGGTGGATCGTTTGAGCTCAGGAGTTCGAGACCAGCCTGAGCAAGAGCAAGACTGTCTCTACTAAAAAAAATAGAAAGAAATCAGCAGGACAACTAAAAATATATAGAAAAAATTAGCCAGGCATGGTGGCGCATGGCTGTAGTCCCAGCTACTTGGGAGGCTGAGGCAGGAGGATTGCCTGAGCCCAGGAGTTTGAGGTTGCTGTGAGCTAGGCTGACGCCACAGCAGCACTCTACCCCGGGCAACAGAGTGGGGCTCTGTCTCAAAAAAAAAAGAAAAAAAAAATATTTCTGTCTCTTCCATTTCCTTATCCTTCTATACCAAACACACTGTCCCCTCATCCTTTTTTGATAGCATAACACTTAGCTTTTTTATTGTAACTTTTATCTACATAAAATACCACTGTATTATACATTATGTACTTAACAGTTTTGGTCTTGAATTTTACTTTTTTAGGTATAAAATGTAGATTATAAGTATATAATTTGGAGAGTTTTAATATATAGGTTACCTACCATAATCAAGATATGGAACATTCCCATCATCCCCAGAAAGTTCCCTCATGCCCCTTTAACTTTCCTTTTATGCCTCTATTTCTTTACTTTCTAACTCTTCTATAAATTCCTTCTCGTATATCTTTTCAAAGCATATTATCCACTCACATATTACCTTAGTAGTTATTAATTCAATCTATAATTTGTCTTTTTCATTCTTTTAAAAACTGAGTTCTAGAACTGATCTCAGGAAAATGTGCATGAATCACAAATGCTGAAACATTGGCATAATTTAGCATGATTCAAAATGTTAATGGTAAGATTATGACTTTGTATTTCGTAAGTTCGAAACATGAGTGAAAGTGTTCATTCTGATATTGTACCCCAAATAATTCTTTCTCATTTCCTGAGCACACAGACAAAAGGAGACATAAAGGATTATTCTGTTTGACAATAAGATTTGCTTCACACACATAATGTTTTTTTTAAAAGTCCTATTTCTAATAACCGAGATGTCTAACGGAAAAGCCAGAGTCTAAAATAAAATCCCTCTCAACATCAGTACAAAAGTTAATGTACTATAATATTTCATCAATTTTAGATGTCAATTTTTAAAATTTTAACATCTGAATTAGGACTTTCTTTCAATCGATGACAAAGTACAATTTAACTGGCAACATTTTTGTCTCTCTTACCAGTACATAAAATAAGACATATTTTTCAATCAATTGCACCTCAAGTTGATAAAATATCACATTGTAAATTTACTGTTAATTACATAAAATATACACATATTTTCCAGGCAGATTTTCTTCTCTTTAGAGAAAAGTCAGTAATTTTATAGGCTTTATTAAGGGAAAGAGTCAAGCAAACAACTTGTGATTCACAATTAACTTTCTGCAACTAGTGAGTTCAGTTTGAGGAAATTTCTTTTTTTTTTTGAGACAAAGTCTCTCTGTCACCCGGGCTAGAGTGCCGTGGTGTCAGCCTAGCTCACAGCAACCTCAAACTCCTAGACTCAAGTGATCCTCCTGCCTCAGCCTCCTGAGTAGCTGGGACTACAGGCACGCACCATCATGCTAATTTTTTCTATTTTTTGTAGCTCTTGCTCAGGCTGGTCTTGAACTCCTGAGCTCAAGTAATCCTCCCGCCTCAGGCTCCTAGAGTGCTAGGATTACAGGCATGAGCCACCATACTTGGCCTAGTTTGAGGAAATTTCTAACTAGATTTCACTCAGTGGTTTAATCTTTATCTGCACCAGTTAACTTTTTACTTTCTTCTGTCAGAGATTAACTAGGTTAAACATTTGTATCACTGGTCAAGAGAAAGACTAGGATAGAGAATGTGAATTAAGCAACATAAATATAATTATCATTAGAAAAATAATTTAAAGACTCTGCCCTGTTGCCTCTAGGTTAATTCTCCACATGTACTTCACAAAGAAGACATTCACTACTAGTTACTACACTACCTAGTTTACCATAAAGTATCTAAGCTTAGAATATTCCTTAAAAAGTCAGCTGTTTATCTTTTGCCAGAAAAGCAAATGTATATAGATAGATGGATGGGTGGATAGGGAAAAGAGGAAGCAGGGAAGAAGAAACGAAAGAAAATAACTTTGATTATTTCAATATCCTCCCTTACGCCCCTCTTAAATCTATTCCTTACAGAGCCACCCCTATGATCTCACTAAACTAAAAATCTTTCCTCAAAATCTAAGGGGTTTCCACTTGGAGAAAAGCCAAAGACCTCATAGTGACCCACTAGGCACTATAAAATCTCCATCTGACATCTCTTTGACTAATCTATTCCTTGGGCTCTCTGCCATATGGCCTCTGAGTTGTTCCCTGAACACACAGGCATGCTGCTACAAGAGTCTTTGCACTCACTGTTCCTCTGCCCAAAACATTCTTTCCCCAGGTATCTACCTGCATGGATCACTTCCTTCAAGTCTTTCTCGGGAAGGCCCATCCTAGCCACCCTATCTAAAACCGCAGCTCAAACCATCCATAGTCCCCACCCTGGCCCCAAATCCCTATTGCTTCCTAATTTCTTTTCACTGCACTTATTCACCATCCAATATACTTTACTTTTGTTTAAATGTTCCTCCCTGACTACAATTCAGCTCCATCAAGAGATAGATTTTTGTCTGTTTTGTTCATTGCTATATTCCCAATGGTGGTTCTCAACAAATAACTGTTGACTGGAAAGGAGGGAAGAGGAGAAAGAAAGGTGATAACCATACTGGGCTACAAAAGTGTTTTCAGGTAATTATAGTACAATCAATGAAAAACCCATGATAGAAGTAAATTTCAATAAGCTCATTAATTCAGGCCAAATTTTACATCTATTTAACTGACATTTGCAACCAGATTTCCTCTCATATGCCATACCAGAAGCAACAGAACATTAAGGTAGTATTAACAGTGGTGTCTATCTATGTATTTTCTGGAAGTCAAAGTTAATATTATCAACAAACATAAATGCTCGACTCTTTAAGCAATATAGTAATATGCATTTATTTAATAAATTTTTAAAAATTTATTTATAGACAAGATCTTGCTACATTGCCCAGGCTGGTCTCTTAACTTCTGGGTTCAAGCAATCCTCCTGCCTCAGCCTCCTAAGTAGCTGGAATTACAGATCTCAATTTTTTTTTTTTTTTTTAGCATTTATAAGCAAACAACTGTTCCAGATATCGTGGAGGATTTAAGTGAACAAAAAGTCCTGCCTTCAAGAAATCTGTCTGGGCCGGGCACAGTGGCCCACGCCTGTAATCCTAGCACTCTGGGAGGCCGAGCTGGGAGGATTGCTTGAGCTCAGGAGTTCGAGACCAGCCTGAGCAAGAGCGAGGCCCTGTCTCTACTAAAAATAGAAAAGAAATTAGCTGGACAACTAAAAATATATATAGAAAAAATTAGCCAGGCATGGTGATGCATGCCTGTAGTCCCAGCTACTCGGGAGGCTGAGGCAGTAGGATTGCCTGACCCCACGAGTTTGAGGTTGCTGTGAGCTAGGCTGACGCCACGGCACTCACTCTAGCCCAGGCAACAGAGTGAGACTCTGTCTCAAAAAAGAAAAAAAAATCTGTCTGCAATGAGAAAGGCAATCAACTTTATGTAATAAAACACAAATTAAGTGCTTCCCATTTTCTCCCTGCCACTTTTACAACATGTACAATTTGATCTTTTTTTTTTTTTTTTTTTTTATTGAGACAGAGTCTCGCTCTGTTGCCTGGGTTGGAGTGAGTACCGTGGTGTCAGCCTAGCTCACAGCAACCTCAAACTCCTGGGCTCAAGCAATCCTACTGCCTCAGCCTCCCGAGTAGCTGGGACTACAGGCATGCGCCACCATGCCCGGCTAATTTTTTCTATATATATTTTTAGTTGGCCAGATCATTTCTTTCTATTTTTAGTAGAGACGAGGTCTCACTCTTGCTCAGGCTGGTCTCGAACTCCTGACCTCGAGCGATCCACCCGCCTCGGCCTCCCAGAGTGCTAGGATTACAGGCGTGAGCCACTGCGCCCGGCCTCCAATTTGATCTTATTAACACCTATCCTTATCAACAAGTCCTGTGACCTTTCCATGTATTTCCAGTCTGTCAGTGCCCTCTCTGCTTCACTCCTTTTCCAATCCATTCCATGATATGCCACTCCAATGCCTCTGTTGCTGGACCCTTCAAATCCCTCTGCTCTTTTGCCACACCTGGCTTGCAAATTCCCACACTCAGGGATCAATTTAATCATCATACTTTCTTTGCTTTTACATTTGAGCTGCTGAGTGTGGCTAGAGAAAAGTCACAACTATTTGTACTCATCCACTACAAATTAATGTCTCCAAAATGCATCAGGCTCTTAAAACCACTCATTAGTCCAATCCTGAGCAGCTCTGCTCAGCTCTCCTTTTGAGTCCTTGCAACAACTATTCCAAACTTTTACTACCTCAGCCTTCTACCACATTACCACCCCAACTCTCAACAAGTGACCTTACCTCCCACACCCAGAAACATAAATGCCAGTACCTGTTTTTTCCCTCAGACCCATCAACAAACATTCCTATTAGAAATAAATCTATCCTTGCCACTTTCTCTGCACCCTCAAAGCAAGTAGTATCCTCTGGAGGCCTGAGTTGCCTGTCCCACTGAACATGTGATCCTCCTGTCTGCTGTAGGACCTGATCATACATACACCCTGGCCTCACAAAACCCTCACGTGGCTACCTAATTCCCAAACTCAACGATACTTTTCAGTCTTCTTGGTCTCTCTGCAGTATCTTGCCTTCGTATCACTCTGAACACTCCCTACTTAAAATTCTCTCTACTTTTGGAGTCTCCTCTCATTCTCCTATTTCTCTCAGTCCCCTCAAGTAATCATTGTTTTCCCTTTGGTCCTTAAATGTTGACTTCTCCTGGGTGCTATCTAATGTTGGAAATAATCTCAGCCGTTTTCGACTAATAATTCCTAAGTTTATATCTCCAATTCAGACCTTTTGTTCTAAGTTCCCAATTAGAATTTCAAGTTACCAACTAGACATATTCAATTATTAAACAACCGGTTGAGGCTGGACACGGTCACTCACACCTGTAATCCCAACACTGGGAGGCCCAAGGTGGGATGTTTCCTTAAGGCCAGAAGTTTGAGACTAGTCTGGGCAACACAGACCCCCATCTCTACAAAAAATAAAAAAATTAGCTGAGTGTGATGCTTCACGCCTGTAGTCCTAGCCACTTGGGAGACTGCGGCAAGAGGATATATAGAAAAAAATTAGCCGGGCATGGTGGCGTATGTCTGTCATCCTAGCTACTCAGGAGCCTGAGGCAGGAGGATCACTTGAGCCTAGGGGTTTAAGGTTGCAGTGAGCTATGATGATGCCACTGCACTCTAACCCTGGCGACTGTGCCTCAAAACAAATAAAAACCAAACAATTGTTTGAGTGCCTTCAATGTGCCAAGCACTGCCTTATATGCTAGCGAGATACCAGTGAAGAGACACAAATCCTTACTCTTACAGATCTTACATTCTAGTTTGGGAGGGAGGGAGTTCGACAGCTCACAGGCACTTTAAATCCAACATATCTGAAAATAAAACTTATTATCTACTTTCTAACCCTGCTCTTCTCTCCTATATTCTGCATTTTCTTCTCTACAGCCCAGCCCATGTACTTATTTAGTCACTATGTCTTGTCAATTCTATCTCCTAAACATCTCTCTTTTTTGTGAGACGGGGTCTCACTCTGTTGCCCAGGCTAGAGTACAGTGGCATCACTGTAGCTCACTGCAACCTCAAACTCCTGGGCTCAAGTGATCCTCCTGCCTCAGCATCCTGACTACCTGGGACTACAGATGCATGCCACTGCACCTGGCTAATTTTTCTATTTTTAGTAGAGATGGGGTCTCACTCTTGCTCAGGGTGGTCTCCAACTCCCGAGCTCGAGCAATCCTTTTGCCTCTGCCTCCCAGACTGGTAGTATTATAGGCATGAGCTACTGTGCCCGGCCTAAACATGTCCTTACTATGTGCCCTCATTAATCCCTCTTCCACTGCTTTAGTTCTACCTTCATTTCCCATCTGGACTGTTGCATTAGCCTGGTAGCTGGTTTCTTTGCTTTCTGAATGGAAGCATCAATCCACCTTCCATGTCAGAATAATCTACAGAGCTATTTTTATTTAGGCATGTGTCTTTCCTAATTTGAAATCCCTCAGCACTTCCCACTGCCTGGAGTCTTTATCATTATGCACTGTACACTCGGTCTGTACTGGCCATATGTACCTTTGCAACCCCTGCTCCAGTAAGAACAGGTGCTCCAGGAAGAACCAAGTTACCACACATGCTATCCTTTCTGCTGGCAAGCAGTGATAGCACAAGCTGGTTAAGAGCTCAGGCCCTAGAGCTAGACTGCCTGTTTAACTGCAACTCCTCCTGGTTGTATGACCTTGGACAAGTTAATTAATCTTTCAGAATCTCAGTTTTCCTTTCCAAAGAAGGAATAACAGCAGCAGCTATTTTATAGGGATGTGAGAACTGACTTAACATGTGGAAAGTCCCTGGGATGCAGTAAATGCTATGTAAGTAACTATTATTATGTCTTTACTACTAGCTTTTCCCCCAAAGTTAAAAACTCTCTACTTTGTACTCCTATGGCACTTAATCACAAGGGATTGTAACTCCACCTCCCTCCCTACACTGTGGGCTCAGGGCAGAGACATTTATTCATCTTTCTATCCTCAGCCAATACAATGTATGTCACATTTTATACAAAATAGCTATCAATAAAGGTGGAATGTGTTTAAGCTAAATACCGTGCAAGTATTAAAAAAATGCAAACATCTGAGCCAAGTCTTGAAAGAAAAGGTGGGGGGGAAAAAAGCACTCCACGACATTGAAATTTATGTATAAAGCAGACATTAAAGTGCAAAGGTGCTTGGGCAATGACAAGTTGACTAGAGTATTTGGGGAAGGCAGGGTGGAGATTGAGAAATGAAGCCAGGCAGAAACGGTTAGGAACACTGTTGAATGTTAGCCTCAGGAATTTGAACCTTACTCCAAAAAAAAAAAAAAAGTGGTCCAAGTCAGTCCTTTTGAGGTGGGGACCCTGCGGCCTCCTGATTTCAAGATTATTCTTTTTTAAGCACCAAAGGAGGCAAGAAAAGCTTCACCTTTCTCTGCTGCACCCCTTTTAATAAAAGGATTTGTTCTGTAAAATTTCGATTCAGTCAAAAGGCCCCACTTAAGGACCTAGAAGGACACATGTGGCAGTACTTATAGTTACACTGTAACTATTAAGTAACGTGAAAGTTGGCCTGGAAAGCAGAAAGACACAGAAACTAATGACAGGTTCTGCTACAATCCAGGAAAGAAGTAGCAAGGACCTTAACTGGGGTCATGCAAACGAAAGATGGGTTAGACCAAGGGTGGGGAAACTGTGGCCTTAAGGCCACATATAGCCTTCTAGGTCCTTAAGTGTGGCCTTTTGACTGAATCCACATTTTACAGAACAAATTTTTATTAATACATTTTTGTTCATCTTTTATATTTTTATTTTTAAAATGAACATATTAAAAATACCAAAGAATAAAATAAGTTTCAACAAAATAATCCTCCCAGATTGACTGGCACAATTAGAACATTAGTAAGAAATAAGGGCTAAATTGATGGCTGCTATGCTCATGATTTAGTTCTAACTTCCCCTGCCTTACTGGTACCAATACTGCATGAGGTTGGTTGTCGAGAGTTTATGGGGGTTGAGTGTGCCAATCTGTTATTAGCTTTTAACAACAGTATACTGTGTTTCTGTTTGAAGTGGAATTTGTGAATAGTTGCACAGCTCGACAGTAGTTTTTAATTCTGTCTGCTTAACAGCCCATCCTGTCAAAGACCAAGAGAATGCTGAAGAAAACAGATTTTCTTTTTTTTTTTTTTTTTTGAGGCAGAGTCCCGCTCTGTCACCCTGGCTACAGTGCCGTGGCGTCAGCCTAGCTCACAGCAACCTCAAACTCCTGGGCTCAAGCAATCCTCCTGCCTCAGCCTCCCAAGTAGCTGAGACTACAGACATGCGCCACCATGCCCGGCTAATTTTTTTCTATATATTTTTAGTTGTCCAGCTAATTTCGTTTTTTTTTTTTTTTTTTTTTTTATTTTTTAGTAGAAATGGGGTCTCGCTCTTGCTCAGGCTGGTTTCGAAATCCTGAGCTCAAACGATCCGTCCACCTCGGGCTCCCAGAGAAAACAGATTTTTTAATGAGGACTAGGAATTGAAGTATTATCTTTTTTTTTGCTAAAGATAAGATGATTTGCTTGCTTTGTGATACTGCAATATCAACATTAAAGAAATTCAATGGTCATCAGCATTATAACACTCATAAGGACTACCAACATTTTAAATTAAAGGGAGAGGTGTGAAAGATTGTATCGCAGAAATTAAAAGATGAAAAGCAAAACCAAAGATAATTCTTTCAAGCAGCAGTAAGACCTAGAAATAATGCCACTGAAGCAACTTATAAAGTAGCTTAGATACTCAGGAAAAAAGGGAAGCCATTCGATGATGCAGAAATTGTGGAAGAACGCATTGTCAGAAGTTGTAGGATGCTTAGACTCCAGTAACATTTCAGAGTACAAACAACTGCCTCTTTCAAGGAGAACCACAACTGATCGCCAGCACGAATTGGCCTTCAACTTAACAGAACAACTTCATGCAATACTTCAAAAGGAAATCACTTTGGATCAAGCAACTGATACTGCTGACTCAGCAAAGGTTTTATACTTCATTTGGGCCATAACAAATTTTCTTTGCTACAAAGACCGAGTGCTTTCGGCACTCTTGCGAACAGAACACGGGGAATAGATATCTTCAACAACTTTCAAGATAAATGTTGCAAAGCTGGACTGACGGTATTTGGTAAATTTAGTGAGTGAATGTACAGATGGTGCACATTCTATGACAGGAAACAAAACCGCCCTTCAACAATGGGGTGCAAAGAGGTAAGAATTGTGGTAAGGGCCTAGCAAAACTAATGTACAGGCCTAGCTAAAAATAATGATAGTAATTAGTAACTGTCCCCCTGTAATTACCACTCTGGAGCCACACAGCTGGTAGTCATAAAGATTCTTAACTTCTCCCCATAGCTGGTGTCCATAAAGATTCTTAACTTTCTCTGTAGATAACATCACCTTTTTGAAACCTAAAGGTAGTTTTTAAGATATCTTCCAGGCCCCGCATCCCAGTGGATCGACTGGCCCACTCAGTCCAGCCGCCCACACCAAGAAACTGACACAACTGGAATTGTGACCCCAGAGACTAGAGCAACACAAGAAGATGATTTCTACATCCCTGTAATTTTGCCCCAATTAACAAACCTAATTACCTAATCTTTTGCCTATCAAACTACTTTTAAAAACCCTGTCTTCCAAATTCTCGGGGAGGCAGATTTGAGAAATTTCTCCCATCTCCCTACTTAGTGCTATGCAGAATAAAGACTCTTTCTCTGCCTTATAAACCCTGCTGACTCAGTGTATTGGCTTCCTCTTGGACAGTGGACATATGAACCTGGTTGGGCAGCAACAGAAACATGAAAGGTTTATTGCACAGATAAAAAACAGTATTAACAGACCCAAGATGCTCCCATTTCTTCTCATTGTATCTTGCACCAGCAAAATCTCTGTGTTAAAGCTACTATTTTAAGTGACACTTTGCAAAAAGTTGTAAGTATTAACTGTTTATGCAAATGCAACACCGAATGGTCACTTTCATAACATGCTAAAATTGAATGATGAGGTATTTAGTGTGGATTTGCTGTATCATTCCAAAGTGTGTTGGCTATCGCAGGGACAGGTGTTATCCAAAATTTTATCTCTGTGAGAACAGATAGTTAAATTTTATGAAGAACAGAATCAGCAATGTGAATTAATGAAAGATGATTTCTGTAGGAATGCAGCATTTCTGTGTGATATAATGTCAAATCAAAATGACTTGAATATTTCCTTGCAAGGTAAAACTAAGTCTATATATGTAACAAAAAAAATCCAAGCATTTCAAAAAAAGCTATCATTTTTCAAAACATTTCTTCAAAAGTAAATTTCAGAGGAACATTTTCCCCAGTTAGCAAAGGTCACTGATGAACAGGATGTTATACTCGAAATATCTGAATACACAGCTGTTATTGACCTGTTAATTGGAGAATACAAGGAAAGGTTCACTGACTGAGAATCATGACATCACGCTCAAATTAGCATTTCAGCCTCACCTAGTTGATATCACCAAGATACCTAAAGACCTACAGATGGAATTGACTGAGCTCTCAGTAGATGACATTTTAAAGTCATTGTTTGATGGTAAGAAAGATCCAATTGAAACATGGAAAAATGCAGTAGAATACCCACACCTTCAGCAACATGCCCGAAAAATGCTTTCTTGCTTTTCAACTGCTTATTGCTGTGAATCTACATTCTCCTCCCTAACCCAAATCAAGACACCCTTAAGGTCACAAATGACTGATACCCATCCAGAGGAACACTTGAAACTTCAGACCTCCAAGCTGCAACCAAATATTAAAATGCTTCCCAACAAAAAGCAGACACAATGAAGTCATTAAAAGGTTAGTTAACTTTAAAATTAACAAATAGTTTTCAATTTTTGAAATTAAGTACACAGTAGTTAGATTTGTATAAAATAATGTACATTTTTAAGTGCATCTAATTGAAGTTTCTTGAATGCAGCCTTATTTGATTATAGCTAAATTAATGCAGCCTTCCAACATGAAAAGGTTCCCTACCCCTGAGTTAGACAATATTTCCAAGGTGAAATTAACTGGCCTCAGTGACTGTTCTGCTGTTAAGATGAAGGATATGATCTGAGGTTTCTTGCCTACACAACTGGAAAATGATGCCATTAATGAAGATAAGGAATACAGAGGGAGCAAAGCTAGGAGTCCAGGAGAAGGTGTAGCTACTCCACCTACAGTCATTTTTAGAAACAAACATATTATTTAGAATTGAAATAAAATGCTAAGAGAGAATTATGCCATCACTCTGGCATATACTGGTCTTACTTAACAAGCACATCAAAGCAAAATATGTCCAGTTCAAAGGGCTCATTCTGTTTACTAAATAGTATGTTACTATCCTTCCTTCATTTGGGGGAAATAACCTATTATGTAGAGGTGGGGCTGAAGAGATCAAAACGTGGCCAATAATTTTCAATATTGTGTATTCTTAGACCCTGTTTCTCACAAAATAGTATTTTTCTTAAGGCTCCAAGCTTCTGTTCTGATCCAAATATCATGACAAAAATGCTTAAAGATTTATGTAAAAACATTAATTTTGCTTATTTGCAGCTTTGTATGAAATGCTTATATTATTTTTGAATCTGTGATGTCCCCTTTGCAACTCATATCAAATATGTATTTCATGCTTTTTCTCTATTAAGACTCCCTTTCTTAAAAGGCCGAACAAGATGATCTAAACTAAAAGTGCAATACCTAAGGGTTCCAATTATGGCAATCTAATTCTATCAGGACAAACACAATATAAGGAAATTTAAAACAAGCCAGATATTTCTGTTCCTGAAATGAGGAAATGGCAAGATAACTTTGTGCAGCAGTAATAAAACTTTTGTGCACAAGAGAAACTTCTCAGGTGCTTGTTTAAAAAAAAGCCATTATGGCCGGGCACAGAGGCTCATGTCCGTAATCCTAGCACTTTGGGAGGCCGAGGTAGGAGGACTGCTTGCGGCCAGGAGTTTTGAGACTAGCCTGTGCAAGACTGAGACCCCATCTCTACAAAAAGTACAAAAATTAGAGTTGCTTGGGAAGCTGAGGCAAGGAGGATTGCTTGAACCCGGGAATTTGAGGTTGCAGTGAGCTATGATGACACCACTACACTCTAGCCCAGGAGACAGAGAGCAAGATCTTGTATCAAAAAAAAAAAGAAAAAAAGAAAAGCAGTTATCTGCCTTTTTCCCCACCCTGAAAGATTCTGATTTACTGAGGGTGTGGAACCCAGAAACTTTTGTTTTTCAAATACCCCAGGTGATTTTGAGCCAGGTGTTTCAAGGCCACTTTGAGAAACACCTGAACTGGCTCTGATGTCAGAAATGTGGTTTAAAGTCCAGCTCTCCCATCACTGCTGTGTGACCTCAGACTACTTAGTTTCTCTAAGGTTTTGATTCCTCATATGAAAAACAGGGATACTAGGCCGGGCACGGTGGCTCACGCCTGTAATCCTAGCACTCTGGGAGGCCGAGGCGGGCGGATTGTTCAAGCTCAGGAGTTCGAGACCAGCCTGAGCAAGAGCGAGACCCCCGTCTCTACTAAAAACAGAAAGAAATTATATGGACAGCTAAAAATATATATAGAAAAAATTAGCCGGGCATGGTAGTGCATGCCTGTAGTCCCAGCTACTCGGGAGACTGAGGCAGGAGGATTGCTTGAGCCCAGGAGTTTGAGGTTGCTGTGAGCTAGGCTGACGCCACAGCACTCACTCTAACCTGGGCAACAGAGTGAGACTCTGTCTCAAAAAAAAAAAGGGGGGGGGGGATACCAAAGGCTTTAGAGGAATGACGAGAGATTAATGAAACAATGCTTATGCAATGGTTAACACAGTGCCTGGCTACAATTACTATGATTCACTCAGTTCCATAGGTCAAAAATAAGGAAGAACTGGACATGTACACATATTCATCATTGCATTCTAAAAGCTTTCTAAGGCTGGGCACAGTGGCTCATGCTTGTAATCCAAGCCCTCTGGGAGGCTGAGGAAGGAGGAATCCTTGAGTTCACGAGTCCGAGAGTAGCCCAAGGAAAAGCAGGAGCCTATCTCTACTAAAAATAGAAAAAAAAAAAAATTAGCCGGGCTTGGTGGTGCGCAACTGTAGTCTGAGCTAATCAAGAGGCTGAAGCAGGAGGATCGCTTGAGCCCAGGAGTTTGAGGTTGCTGTGAGCTAGGCTCATGCCAGGGAACTGTATGTAGCCTGCATACCAGAGCAAGACTCTGTTTCAAAAATAAAATAAAATAAAAATAAAAGCTTTCTAGTTAATTATGTTTTGGCCATTTTCATTTTAAAATTTTTGTCTACAGGATTCTATAAGAATCTCCTGGTCAGATGAACTCTTTGTCTTCCTTTCCCTTTAATATTGTAATACATGAAAAAAGCTTCTGGACACATTACTTAAGTGCTTCCAGTTCCATAAGCAAATCTTACCAAAGGCATAAAGCCATGAACATATAAATATTCACCATAAAATACTTTACTTTTCATAACATCAACATAAATACTCAAAAAAATTAATGCTTTTACTGAACATTAGTCAGATTTTACAAGAGCAAATCCTGTTTGCTTTTCCTGATAGGCCACAAAAATAAGACACAAACTTGTTATATAAATAAAGAAGACCATATATGTTTTATATTTGGAAAAATCAGTTCAGTTGTGCTATAATCAATTAATCTCATTTTATTAAATAACTCTGGTTTCCCGTTTTAAAATCCAAAATATAATTTATAAATGTTCATCTAATTCTCTTGTCTTATCCCAGAAGATACATATACACATTTACACACATACATTTTATTTATAATTCACTAGAAACTAAATATTTTAGAAACTAGACATTCTATATGATGCTTTTGCAATAACCAGAAATTCTAAATAATGCTTTTGTGTAAACTGAGAAATTAATTTATCGTTTATAAAAGTATGCAGCACCCTTTGCATCTTTCTTATTATTTAAAAGCTTCATAAAGGTCATCAGTTCATACTAACTGCCTCATCTTATATTACAGACAGCAATAATACCCTACAATACTTTATCATCTATCAAAAACCCACTAACATGTGTTTTTCACATTATCTAAGATGGATAACAAAAAGTAAAACAGAAAATTAAAGTGCAGGCTGTTAAATGCGAAGGAAGCATGGAACCTTGCTGAGCAGCAATTATCTCATATCAATATTTTTCAAGTGCTCACTTGTACCAGGCCCTATATTACCACGTTTCAGTCAAAAGAATGGGGATGGGAGGGAGGAATGGGAGCCTTTCTGAAGTGGAATGCAACTAACCTCAAAAGGACACCAAGTACAGAAAGGTACTTACTGGGGTTTGAGGGTTACAAACTTTCAGTTATGAGTAAGTTCTGGAGACCTAATGTACAGCATGGTGACTAAATTTAATAACAACATATACTGAAATTTGCTCACAGTAGATCTCAAGTGTTCTTCCCCCCAAATGGTAACTAGGTGAGGCGATGTATGTTAGCTTGACTGTGGTACTCACTTCACAATGTATATGAAAATATCACGCTGTACATCTCAAATATATACAATTACTATTTGTCAATCATATCTCAAAAAAGCTAAGGGGAAAAAACCAACACTAAGGAAACCCTGCAATAGATGTCGATTTTTCTGGATATTAGTAAAAGTAAAGATACCCTGGGCTACCAGCACTTTGCAAAATCTGGCAGGGCACTGGAGAAGAGTTGTGATTCAACGGCTGTAAAATTCCTTTGCAAAAGGGTAATTTAGAATAAGCCCGTACCATATCTGTTTTATACAGAGAGAGAAGAGCGGGCAGGACGAGGTTGAGAGATCCACACCAGGAGAAAATTGAGGGTGCCGCCAGGAAGGTCTGAGGATAGGTTTTCATAGCCCCAAAGTGGCAAGGGTGGGGGCGTTCCAGCTCCCGCCTCCCCTTCCACATCCCGTTCTGCACCCCGCCCCAGGAGAGGGGAGAGGCCCACAGGAGGCAGGAGACAAGAGAGGGGCCGCTGGTCCCCCCGAAATCACACCGGCCCCCAGGGAGGAAGGGCTGCAGGAGGGCGGGGCGCGGGGCGGCGAGGAACCGAAAGGGGCACGACACGGAGGGAACGCCGCACGGCCGGGGACCCCTCCCCAGACCACAGCCGGGGGCCGCGGCTGGGGCGGGAGGGCCCTGCGAACACGAAGGAGGCAGAACTTACTCCGCGGTCCTCATCCGAGAGGAAGTCGGGGCCGTCGTCCAGGCCTTCCTGCGGGGTCGGCGGGCCCGGCACGCCGGGGGAGAGGATGGGATGGGGGAGACACAAAGGGAGACATTAGTACCAGGCCGGCGCGGTCTCCGCGCCCGCCCCAAGCCCGCCGCCCCCACCGCGCGCCCGGGGCTCGGCGCCGCGGAGAACACCCACCATCATGGCTGCTCCGAGGCGAGGGCCGGCGCAGGCGCGCACCTCACTGCCGGCCCGAGGGAGCCGGCGGCGGGCGGGGCGGGGCGGGGCGGGGCGGGGCCGGGTCTCGGAGCAGTCCCGCCCCCTCCCCGTGCTTGGGCCCGGGTCGGGGAGCGATGAAGAGGGACGGCGAGGCCTTGTGCCCAAGGTCGAAGCACCTAAGTGAGGGAGGGCACGAAGGCCAAGACCCACATGGCTGGGGCAGCTAGCGGCTGGCGGGCTCTGATCCGGGAAGGGCCGAAGGCCACCGAAGGAGCTGTCCAGTTCCCTTGCCTGAGGGCCCAGCGAGGAACCTTGCAGGCGCCCTCTGGAAACTACAATAAATCATCTAGTCTTTGTATTGTGCCACAAGATAATTAATCACAGTTATTATCATTTTGTCTATGGAAGTTGCAGGAACCAAGGGCAACTGCACACAGTCAGCAGTCAGGGACTGTAATCAAGCTTTTACTGCTGGCGAGGTAATAACTACCTTTGGGGCGCTATAAAAATGAGCTGTTCTCATTACAAGAGTATTCCTTTGTTCGATGAAATTTCCCCAGACCCAGTGTAAGTGTTCAGCTGGAAAGCACCACTCAGGTAGTATCCACAGGCATTTCAAACAAGATAAAATCATTCTTAATCCCTGCCCCCCTTACCTATTTCTCTCTCTCTCTCTCTCTCTCTCTCTCTCTCTCTCTCACACACACACACACACACACACACACACACACACACACACACGCAATTCCTGTGCTTTCATTCAGTTAATGGTGCAACATCCTCAGCTGTTCAGACCAGAAACCTAAGTCCCATTGATATCCTCACCCCCAATATCCAACCAAATCATATTGCTTCTACAGTCGATTCTCTTCATTACCTCTTGAATTGGTCCCATTTTTCCAACTTCCACGGATTATCATCAACATCTCTTGTCTAAACCTTTGCAATACTCTCCTAACTTTTCATATTTTCCATCTCTCTCTCCTCTATTCTACACAGTGCTGCCAGCTTTCCTCCCAAGACACAGATATCGATGATTATGCTACTACCCTGTTCAATAATCTTTACAAGCCTCCATTATTTCACGATCCAACTCCTCAGCCTGTAATTCCAGGCCCTCAACATTTGAATCCCTCTCTGCTTCTCCAGGCCCTCCACCCTATCTTATTGAATTGAGGCTCTCAAAACAATAATATTAAACTTACCAATATTTTCACAAACTACCTCTTGTAGTTTTCATTTTGTATGTCATGAGAACTGAGGCATAGAGAGGTAAAGGCTGAGTCACCGACAAAGGCTACTCTTCAGTACGGTGGGGAGAAGGACTTTTATTTTTTGTGTTTTGTTTCTTGTTTCCTAGGGCATTATAATGACTACTAAAGTAGTCTTTTTCACTGGGAGTCATGAGCCATCATGCAGTGTCAGTGTAATGTGATTAAGTGTCAGGAGGAATGTTCCAGTAATTTGTTACTGATAAAAAGTGCCAATATTTCAAACCAACAGTGGCAATACAACTGATAAGAGGGTTGTGGACAAAGGTTGAGAAGTGCCACATACAACCACCTCAAATGCCTCCTATCATTAACACAGAGTTTTAAATTTCCACATTTAAACAAAGTCCAGAAACACTGTAATTCTCAAATGCCAGACATTTAAAATCACTAGTTATGAAAAAAAGAGTATTTAAAATACAAATAGTATAACTAAAATTATCAACAAAGATATATGGTAATTACCACAGCTATAATTCATAGCTGAAAACTCACATAGGTAGAGAACTCAACCTTGAAATAATAAAGTTGTTAATTAATACCTGAGCTTTCTTTTCTGAGCAAAGGTCTCAAGCTATATTTGTGAATGATAAAAAGGAATTATCAGTAAATTATACTAACAACTATCAAAAAGCCAAGTTACAGAAGTTAAGGAATTTCAAAAGAAATTAGATAACCTCACATTACAGATTTTTCTACTATTTGTAAAAGAAATAAAGAAGATATTAAAGCTGAACCATTCTTCTAATAATTTTAACCAAATAATAAATTTTTTCATCATGTTTTGATAGATTTCTATGAAGTTATCTACTTCTATACAAATGTCATGAACAAATTATGTTGAATCAAAGTCTGGTTACTTGATAGATTTAGATACGTGAAAGTAAAATGTTATAATTGTGAATACTTTCTCAGTAGTGTGCTTCAAAACAAATGTATTGGAAGGTTTTAGAGAAGAGGAAAATTTTAGAGAATAATGAATGAGTTACTTTTAAATTTTAAAAATAAAAAACGGTATTTGCTTGAACATTTTGTCAAACAAAATTAAGTTTTTCTCTAGAAGAAAAATTTTAAAAATATAAAGTGGTAATGACTTAAGTAGTTGTAGAAGAAAAATGTTTAATTCCTTTCCTTCTATCATGTTCTAATCAAAGAAAATTTTACCAAAACTTATTTTTATCAGTTTCTCACTTACTCAAATTCTAGGAGGTCCATTTTGTTTTGGACAACCTCTGAGTCCTAATTCTTCCCTCATTCTCCCTGGGAGTTATGCTACAACAAAATTCTATATAGAAAGATTGCTGAACTCTATTTTTTTCTGAGTGTACTATATCAATCAGGATGTTTTCAGTTGCAAGTAACAGATAACATCAATTCAAATAAACTTGAGCAGTAAGGAAATTTATTGTTTTACAACAAAAACAAGAAGAAGAAAAAAATCAAGAAATAAGGTGTCTCTGGGCATAATACAATCATTGGCTGAATGGTGTAATCAAAAATCCAGATTCCTTCCAACTCTTCACTCTGCCACCTTCAGTGACAACCTCATTCTAAGGCTGGTTCTTCTCATGGTCCAAGATGACTTCTGTAGTTCCAGCTTTTACATCTTGATATAACAACATCCACAAGCAGAAAAACAACCTGCTCAGAAGCCACCCCTCCCTTCCATATGCCTCTCATATCTCATGGACTAGAACTGGGTCATGGCCACTTTGTTCATTAATGTGATATTTGTTATTTCTTCTTTTGTGAATTACCTATTTCTGTTCTCAGCCTGTATTTTTTACTATGGCTTTGTGAAAGCTCTTTATATATTAAGGATAAAAGCCCTTTGTTAGGTATGATGAAGACATATGTTTAAATTAACTTTGCTTTATAATTTTAGGTTATAATGTTTTTGACATGCACAAGTTTTTAAATTTAATGCAGTTAGATCCATCAATCTTCTCCTTTAGGATTCTTATTTTAGTGATAATGCCAAGAAAGACTTTGCCTATTCCCAGATTAGGTAAATATCCACTAATTTTTTTTTCCAGTAAGTTTCTGGATTGAAAGTTACTGACTTCAGTTAATGGACCAAATCAGATGAACAAAATAAACTTCTCAACCTTATTACTCCTTCGTCTTCCCCCATAACTTGGGCATTAAAAAAAATAAAAGCATGAGAACAGTGGCTCACGCCTGTAATCCTAGTATTGTGGGAAGCTAAGGCAGGAGGATCTCTTGAGGTCAGAAGTTCGAGACCAGCCTGAGCGAAAGTGAGAGCCCGTGTCTACAAAAATAGAAAAATTAGCCCGGTGTGGTGGCATGCGCTCGTAGTCCCAGCTATTCTAGAGGCAGAGGCCGGAGGATCACTTGAGTCCAGGAGTTTGAGGTTGCAGTGAGCTATGATCATGCCACTTTACTTTAGCCTAGACAAAAGAGTGAGACTCTGTCTCAAAAATAAATAAATAAATGAAAGCAAACCACGCTTTATTTAAATAAATCAATAAGCAAGGAAGTGCCACAGGCACCATATCTGAAAGGTCAAAAAAGTAAAAGTCATGTCTCAGCAGAATGAGGGTGGAAAAGCTAATGTTCCAGAAATTTAAATTATTTCTTAGACAAATAACTCCCACTTCCTTGGGATTCAGACCTGGGAATCAGCACGAACAGTGAACCAGCTTATCTTGACCATGGTACCTGGAGACTAAGAGAAGTGACATCTCTACAGAAACCTGATCCACATGTGGATTTATTGATTAATGTCAGTACCTCTACTTCTATTAGGAAGGATTCTATTTGGAAGCCAAAGATTATTGAACTGAAGTCTAACACACTATCTTTCACCTATTTTTAACATAAGTTCCGAAAGGGAGAGACACAGAGGACAGCTTAATTTTGTTTCATGCCTAGAACAGCCGCATTCTATTAAATTATTTCTAAATTACATTTCAATATTGCTGATTTTATGAACTCATTCCTCCATCACAAAGCTGCAATGGAGACACAAGATATAAAACCTGGAGAAAATATGGTAAAGGAAGTGCCTAAAACATGACACTCATAAGTGGTCAGCAATTCAAGATTCCCCAATCCTTCGACCCCAGATGGGAAATACTTCAGTGAAAGAGAAACCCAGCTCTGTTTATACATATTTTTCTCTCATCTTTTATCATATTCCATTATTTCACTTTAGGATCCTGGCCCTAAAGAAAAAGCAACAAGAAGAGTGAAAAACTTTAGAACAATTTTTTGAAATAAAATATCTGGTGTAATGATTTTATTTGCATTCTAAGTACAGTGATACAGAATTTTACCTTTCAGAAGAATTCTACCCAGAGGTAATTCTAATTTTTTTAAGTCAGAAAAACATCTCAAACATTCATTTCCCAAATTTCCATTTTTAGTCAGATTTTCAGGACTGTACCTATTGTGCAACATAAGACTTAACTGCATTTTTCTAAATAATAGAAAAAGAGGATTTTAAAAATTTTACAAAATTGGCTGGGTGTGGTGCTCACGCCTGTAATCCTAGCACTCTGGGAGGCCAAGGCGGGAAGATCACTTGAGCTCAGGAGTTTGAGACCAGCCTAAGCAAGAGTGAGACCAGGTCTATACTAAAAATAGAAAAATTAGCCAGGCATGGTACTGCAGTCTACCGTGTAGTCCCAGCTACTCAGGAGGCTGAGGCAGGAGTGAGCTAGGCTGATGCCACGGCGCTCACCAGGGCAATAGAGTAAGACTTTGTCTCAAAAAAAATTTTACAAAATTGATGGAATCTATGCAGCAAGTAACCCATCATATTTCTTTAAGAGTTTCTACCTTCAGAAGAAAAAAATACACTTCCCCCAAATAAGGCATTCTACTACTTCTCTAGAGTTGTCCCCTCCCTTTTCCTTCCGTGTGTGTGAGTGTGTGTGTGTGTGTGTGTGTGTGTGTGTGTGTGAGAGAGAGAGAGAGAGAGAGAGAGAAAGAGAGAGAGAGAGAAGCCTTTTCACTTCCACTTTTTCCTGTATTTTGGAAGCTAGAATATTTTTTTTTTTTTTTTTTTTTTTTTTGAGACAGAGTGTCACTTTGTTGCCCTGGCTAGAGTGAGTGCCCTGGCGTCAGCCTAGCTCACAGCAACCTCAAACTCCTGGGCTTAAGCGATCCTACTGCCTCAGCCTCCCGAGTAGCTGGGACTACAGGCATGCACCACTATGCCCAGCTAATTTTTTCTATATATATTTTAGTTGGCCAGCTAATTTGTTTCTATTTTTTTTTTTTTTAGTAGAGACAGGGTCTCGCTCTTGCTCAGGCTGGTCTCGAACTCCTGACCTCGAGCGATCCACCCGCCTCGGCCTCCCAGAGTGCTAGGATTACAGGCGTGAGCCACCGCGCCCGGCCTAGAATATTTTTTTAAAGTCTTTGTCTGTAAACAATGTTAATAACTCAAGATGTGTCTAGAAAAAGCCACTAATCCAAAAAAAATTTAGCTACTTCAAATCATTTTTGGATACTCCCTCTACTCACAGTGCACTATCATCAATATTATATTTTTTCATTTTCTGAAGAATGAATTCAGGAGTTGAAAGATCTCTTGTCTTTTCTTTATCATATCACATTAACTTTTAGAACTAGGTTCTTTTATTATTTTGGCCAACTAACAGATTATTAACCCTTACATTGACAGTTATGTTCACTATGCTGACAAATACAGCTTTTATAATTTTTCAATAACGGATAACTTCTCCTAGATGAAATTCCAATTTTTAATTGAATTTATCCCTCTTCTGTGCACCACCAAGTGAGACATTGCTGTTTTCAAAAGACAAAGTTCTGTGGGAGTGTTAACAGATTTCTGTAAATGTGCTGTCTAAAGCATGTGTTATAAAGTAGTCTGCCAGATATTAACTGATGTGTTTTTTTAAGAGAAAGATCAGAAATAAATTGAAAATTGTCCCATTCACCCACTAAAAGTAGACAGAGGTTGTCAGGGGCTGGGAGTGAAAGAAATAGGGACTGACAGCTAATGGGCACATGGTTTCTTTTAGGGTGATGAAAATGTTCTGCAATTAGAAAGTGGTGATCGTTGCACAACTTTGTAGAGATATTGAAAAACACTGAATTGTACACATTAGCTTTTTTTTTTTTTTTTTTGAGATAGAGTTTCACTCCGTTGCCTGGGCTAGAGTGCAGTGGCATCACCACAATTCACTGCAGACCCAAACTCCTGGGTTCAAGTGATCCTCTTGCTTCAGCCTCTCAACTAGGTGGGCCTACAGGCATACACCACTACACTCAGCTATTTTTCTATTTTTGTAGAGACGAAGTCTCCTGGTGCTCAGGCTGGTCTGGAACTCAACTTGAATTCCTGGCATCAAGTGATCCTCCCATTTCACCCTCCCAAAATGCTAGGATTACAGGCATGAGCCACCGTACCCAGCCAGAATTGTACACTTTAAAAGGGTAGCCTTTATGGTATGTAAATTGAATCTCACTTTAAAGAAAAAAGAATAAAGTCACTTCAGAAATTTCTTTCTTAGGGACTTATGCCTAGAGTTTTTTATTATTATCATTATTTTTATATATTTTTTTAGATACAATCTCACTCTATCACCCAGGCTCGAGTGCGGTGGCATGATCATAGCTCACCGCAGCCTTGAACTCCTGGACTCAAGTGATCCTCCTGTCTCAGCTGGTACTATAGACATTTGCCATCATGCCTGGCTAATTTTTTTCTTTTTAAGATATGGGATCTCAGTTATGTTGCCCAGGCTAGTCTTGAACTCCTGGCCTCAAGCATTCCTCCACCTCAGCCTGCTGAGTTGCTGGGATTACAGGTGTGAGTCCCCACCCTGGTTTACCTAGAGTTTTTAAGAACGATATTCCAAAAGGTCATTGTATTCTTTTCTGAAAAAGATATCTTCATGTTTGCATAAAAGAGAATGAATAATGTATACAAAAACCATGTCTTGTTTGGAAAACCTGATGCCTCACCCTACTGCTTTAATCTTTCTAGAAGCAATTTGCCCCTTTGTCCTTTATTTAAGATCTAAGATTACCAGGGGCAAAACCCAATTTTCAGCAAAGACTAATGGGTTTAAGCTCCTGGGAGGCTGTAAAGTGGCATCAACCTCTGCCACAGGAGTCCCAAGAAAGGAAACATTTAGGGATGAGGGAACCCTTCAGCAAATAGCCCCACGGAGGCCCAGCCATAGGCCCTGGGCACCCCTTGCTATTTGTCTCTCCAGCACTGGTGCTCAGCCCTAGTTAGGCCTAACAGTGTCCAGACACATGAAGTTCTCCAATTCAGGAGTGGGCTTGAAACACTGAACATTGCATTCACTAGGGTATAAAATGGTAGACCCAGGAAACCCTTTGGTGCTAAGCTTTCCCTCTCATCATGGTGAAAACAATTTATGTCTGATCTGTTCCAGAAGGGACAGCTGTGGAGATTGGTATGTGTAGGTAGTATAAGGTCCTTCTCTGTTCTTGCTACCTGAACTGACTTCCTTTCTCATCTTTGCCTCTCCCAATCCTATCCACCCTTTGAGGTCTATCACAGGGGATGCCTCCACCATCACCCCCCTTTTTTTTTTCTTTTTGTTTTTTGAGACAGAGTCTCACTCTGTTGCCCATGCTAGAGTGCCCTGACATCAGCCTAGCTCACAGCAACCTCAAACTCCTGAGCTCAAGCAATCCTCCTGCCTCACCCTCCCAAGTAGCTGGGACTACACCATGCACCACCATGCCCGGCTAATTTTTTTCTATATATTTTTAGTTGTTCGGCTAATTTCCTTCTACTTTTAGTAGAGATGGGGTCTCACTCTTGCTCAGGCTGGTCTCAAACTCCTGAGCTCAAACGATCCACCCGCCTCGGCCTCCCAGAGTGCTAGGATTACAGGCGTGAGCCACTGCGCCCAGTCTCCATCACCCTTTCTTTACCTGTAATAGTTAAGAAAGGGAATGAGCTCTGGAGACAGTCTCCTGTGTTCAAATCCTGGCCCTGCAACTTGTAACTACAGGTGAGCCATGTTGTCTCTCTGAGCCTGTTTCCTCATATGTGATATGGCAGTAATAAAAAGAATCTGGAGTCAAACTGCCTCGGTTTAAATCTCAGACTTGGCATCTAATTACTGTGGAGCCTTGAACAGCTTTTATGCTTTTTTGTTGTTTGGTTTTCCTCTTCTTTAAAATGGGGACAATATCATGTATAATACCTACCTCAAATGGTTTGGAGAAGTTTAAAATAACTAATCCATAAGCAGGCATTCCTTGGAGATATTTCAGGTTAGGTTCCAAACCATTACAATAAAGCAAATATTGCAATAAAGTGAGTCACACAAATTTTTGGTTTCCTATTGTATATAAAAGTTATGTTTATAATATACTATAGCCTATTAAGTGTGCAATAGCATTATGTCTAAAACCACAATATACATACCTTAATTTTAAAATACTTTATTGTTAAAAAATGCTAATGATAATCTGTACCTTTGGCAAGTTGTAATCTTTTGGCTGGTGGAGGGTCTCACTTCAATGTTGATGGCTGATCAGTTTGGTAGTTGCTGAAGGTTGAGGTGGCTGTGGCAATTTCTTAAAATAAGACAACAATAAATAGTCAACATCAATTGACTCTTCCTTTCATGAAAGATTTCTCTATAGCATGCCATGCTGTTTGATAGCATTTTACCCACATTTACTCACAGTTCTTTCAAAACTGGAGTCAATCCTCTCAAACCCTGCCACTAATTTATCAACTAAATTTACGTAATACTCCAAATCCATTGTTGTCATTTCAGTAATGTTCACAGAATCTTGACCAGTAGTAGATTCCATCTCAAGAAACCAATTTCTGGGCTGGGTGTGGTGGCTCACACCTGTAATCGCAGCACCTTGGGAGGTTTGTGAGGATCCCTTGAGCCCAGGAGTTCGAGGGTACAGTGAGCTATGATCACACCACCTCACTCCAGCCTGGGCAACAGAGTGAGACCTTGTCTCTAAAACAAAACAAAACAAAACAAAACTTTTTCTTTGCATTCACAATGTGGTTAACTCTTTAGCACAAGTGGCCTAGCATTCAGCCTATCTTGGCTTCCGACGTGCCTTCCTCACTAAGCTTCATCATTTCTAGCTTTTGATTTAAAGTGAGAGATGTGAGACTCTTCCTTTCACTTGAACATTTAGAGGCCAGTATAGGGTTATTAATTGGTCCAATTTCAATATTTTTGTGTCTCAAAGAATAGGAAGGCTCAAGAAGGAGAAGGATGTGGGAATGGCTGATCAAGTAAGCAGTCAGAACACATACATTTATCAATTAAGTTCACTGTCTTATATGGTCACAGTTGGTGGTGTCCACGATTATAATAGTAACATCAAAGATCACTGATCATAGGTTACCATGATAGATATAATAATAATAAAAAGTATGAAATATTGTGAGAATTACCAAAATGTGACACACAAACATGAACTGAACACGTGCTGTTAGAAAAATTATGCTGATAGACTTGCTCAATGCAGTGTTGCCACAAACCTTCAATTTGTTAAAAAAAAAAAAGCAATATCTGCAAACTGCAATAAAGCAAAGTACAATAAAATGAAGTATGCTTGTAAAACACATAGGGGAGTATCTGGCACATGGCAATAGCTCATTAGATGTTTGTTATAATGATATTAATATTTTCTTAGAAATATCTGCCCAACTCAAGGGCTAATGGACCCCCAACTGTCATGTTTCTACCATAAGAATGGAAAATAAACACCTGGCCACAGCTGATTGACCTAGAGAAGGGCACCTAACCCAAACTAGGTAATCAGATTCTTTTTTTGGTTTTATTTTTTGTTTTTTTTTGAGACAGGGTCTCAGTTTGCTGCCCAGGCTAGAGTACAGTGTTGTGATCGTAGTTTACTGTAACCTCAACCTCCTTGGCTCAAGGGATCCTCCTGCCTCAGCCTCCCGAGTAGCTGGGACTATGGGCACACAACACCAGACCAGCTAATTTTTTTTCTCTTAATAGAGACAGGATCTTGCTGTGTTGCTCAGGCTGGTCTCAAATTTCTGGCCTCAAGTGATTCTCATGCCTTGCCCTCCCAAAGTGCTGGGATGACAGGCATGAAACCTCCATGCACAGCCCAGATTCTTTTGCTTAAGAATTTTGGCAGAGGCTGAGCCAGGAGGATTGCATGAGCCTGGGAGTTCGAGGCTGCAGTGAGCTATGACCTGACTCCTCAAAACTGTCAAAGTTCAGAAGGTTGGAGCAGGTTAAAAAAAAGGGGGGTGTGGGGAAAATCCTGTCAAAGTCATGAAAAAAGGGAAGTCTAATACATTGCCACAGACCAGAGGAAACTAGGGAGACAAATAAATACAATGTAGTAGCTTGGATTAGATCCTGGAACAGAAAAATGACATTAATAGAAAAACTGCTGAAATCTAAATAACGTCTGGAGTGTAGTTAATAACAACGTCCCAATGTTGGTCTTTTACTTTTGGCAAATGTACCACAGTAACGTAAGATGACAACAGGGAAACTGTGAGGAGTATATGGAAACTCTCCGTATTATCTGCAACTTCTTTGTAAACCTAAAATTACTTCAAAATAAAAAGTTAATTTAAAAAAAACAAACATTATTCTGAGAAGGGATTCAGGCATCCACAACACAAAATGATTGGGAACGCTTGCCCTACAGCCACAGATGTTGTCGAGCGAGGGTAGAGGGCACACCAGGATCAAGTGCGCAGCTTTGTGGGCCAAAGTGTGGCAGCAGAGAAACCACTTCTGCCCACATGCGGTCATGTTGCCCGTCCTGACGCAGGGGGTCTGGGAAATGTGACCCCCTGGGCTGGGCAGCAACAACTTTGTACCACGAAAGGGGCACATGACTCAGCTAGCCATCTGCCGCAAGAGTTCAAGCAGTGGAGTCACATAGATCCCGTCTGTCAGTCAGGGTTCCACTAGGAAACGGATGGCGCTCAAATTAAGGTGATTCAAGGAGGCTCATTTACAAAGTGAAAAAGTTTCAATTGAAGGTGGAGATAATGCAGGAACCCAAGGCTAGTAGAAACCGCAAAGGACTTAATTCTCCTTGAAGGCAGGCATAAGTGCACCTTAGCAGTAGCATAGTAAGGAGTCCCTAACACGCCCTCAGTGAATAGTTTTATTATTGAATTGCAATAAAATGGAGTAAAAAAAGCTGGGGAATACAAATCAAGGCTGACTTTGAGCAGGAAAGTTAAAAAATGACTTCTTCAAGTGCGAAGACTTGAGTCAGACAAACAGCATTTGAGTCCTGGCTTTGCCACTTATTAGTGAAACAGGACTTGCTTTTGTAAATATTAAAACAATGAATTTAAACACTTTCCTAAATTTCGTTCCCTGGCTTCCCATCTCTGGACTAAGAGCCTAACTGCCCCACAACAAGAGAGCAATCACTTGCCCTTTTTTGCAGGACATTTGGCTGGTAGAGTAGTTAGAACATTGAGCTCCCAGCAATGTAAACAAGATATTCCTGCCTGCCCCTGAGACCTTGCCAAGAGGCTAGAGTGAAGGAGAGAGCATTGCCATCCCCTTTCAGCCCTGAGGGGTTGAGGGGAGAAAAAGGGGAAGTGAGATAGGAGGACTGCACGAACAGACATGAGGGTCTTGATTTTCTTTCTTTTTTTTTGAGACAGAGTTCCACTCCATTGCCCAGGCTAGAGTGCAGTGGCGTCATCATAGCTCACAGCAACCTCAAACTCCTGGGCTCAAGCGATCTGCCTCAGCCTCCCGAGTAGCTGGGACTACAAGCGTGCACCACCATACCCAGCTAATTTTTCTATTTTTGTAGACAGAGTCTCGCTCTTGCTCAGGCTGGTCTCCAACTCCTGACCTCAAGCAATCATCCCGCCTCCGCCTCCCAAAGTGCTAGGATTACAGGCATGAGCCACCACACCCTGCTTGATGCCTTTCCTCTCTTCAGACTTCAGATCTGGAGGGAATGGAGTCATCAAACACTTTGAGGCAGATGCTCATCGTAGGGAGAGGCTCTTGCCCTGTTTCCCATTTTAGGACTCCGAGATGAGTTGTCTAGGGCTTCCCCCCTTGCTAGTCTGGTAGTTTAGCCCAGTCAGACAGAGATTTTGAGGTTTATCTTCCCTGGGGTATGATGGAGGCCCAGAAGTTTCCCCAACCCTCAGCCCTTCCTCAAAGTCAGAAGATAGCTGAATTGGGTGCCAGAAGGTCTTCGACATGTAAAACTCCTAGTGTTGCCAGTATTGAGTATTTTAGTTATGTAAAGACCTTCTAAGGACTCAGACAAAACTTTGAAAAGGTCTATACAACTACCTCCAAGCCTAGAGATCTTAGAACAGATCATATTTCCTGCCCCTCTTCCAGGTTCCTCCGCTCCCTGCCTCCACAGAACTCCCACCCTCACCCCATCTGGTATGATTTCAGTCTGGGGCTTCTCAGAAGTAGAGATTTGGGTCAAAAAACCTCTTGAGGTTTCTTTCTGCTATATGATTCAGAAAATGTATTGAATTATTTACTCTTTCATATTCTACAACCACACTTTTCAGTCACTTCCCTGACCTTGCTATTTACACAATTTCCTTTGCCTTGCAGTTTCTAAAAAGGAAAGTCAGATAGAACATGTGTATCCTCATTTTAAAAGCATATTGGCAGCTTACACTGAATTCCAAATTATTAAAAATATTTCTTGCCGCCTCTTGCATTTAACTGAACAGAGATCTTGTATAAACTTAGTATGGGAGGGTTTCAGAAATTCCAGTGAAAACCACCAACACTTGCCACAGAACTCTCTGAAAGGCTGAGACTGCAGTGATGACAAAGGCCCAGGGAGGGGCAGGAGTGTGGTGGCCTTGAGCTGAAAGATGGTCAGTCTGGCTGGTGGGACCCATGGTCTGGAAGCCTCCATGAAGGACTGTGCAGAAGACTGGCCCAAAGTTCCCCAATCCTCTTTTTCTTTTTTCCTGGCCACACAGACAGACTATATTCCCCAGCCCCCAGACAGTGGCTGTGTGACTAAATTTAATGGATATGACTGAAAATGATGTGCATACATCTGCCCCTAAAAAATGTCTTCTGTGATTGTATTCATTTCCCAGTGCTTCTATAACAAATTATCACAATCTTAGTCACTTAAAACAACACAAATGTATTCTCCTGCTTCTGGAGCCAGATGTCTGAAATCAGTTTCACGGAGCTAAAGTCAGGGCATTGGCAGGGGCTGGTTTCTTCTGGAGGCTCCAGTGGAGAATCCTTGCCCCTTCGGCCCCCTGCATTCCTCAGCTCATGACTCCATTCCTTGCCTCGCTCCAAGGTCTTCAACCTTCACATCCTCTACTTACTGTTTCCTGCTTTCACCTTCTTGCCTCCCTCTTATAAGGACCCTAGTGATCACATTCAGAGTCCTCCCCAGATAATCCAGGATAATCTCCTCATCCCAAGAACCTTGATTTGATCACATCTGCAAAGTCCCTTTTGCAACATAAGATAACATTCCCAGATTCCGAAGATTAGGATGCGGACATCTTTGAGGGCTGTGATTCAGCCTACCACAGTGATCCTACACACTCTGTCTCTCCACATTTGCCAGCTGAACGCAGAGAATGATGAAGCCAAAAGAGATGGTGCAGCCACCCCATAGAAGGAGCCTGGGATGCTGAATGACTAGGCAGAGCAGAGCTCCCTTGCTAACCACAGACTGCAAAATGACAATACTTACTGTGTTAAGCCACTTTGAGAGGTGGAATTATTGGCCCCAATTCTTCAACCCTCTCTGCATCCACCTTCTTGCTATGGCCTCACTGTGGGCAGAATGTACTTTCTGGCCCCTTGACTTTGGACTTGATCATGTGACTTGCTTTGGCCAATAGTACGTGAGTAGAAAGGACAGTGTGCCTGGGCCTTAAGAAATTGCTTGTGCTTCTACTTCATTCATTTCTTCTGCCATCACCACAAGCCTAGTCTACATCAGCCAAACCCACAGCTGACCCACAAATCTGTGCTTCATAATGAATGATTGTGTTTTAAGCCAATACATTTTTAGGACAATTTACCAGTTAATGATGATTGACTAATGTAAACATTGAGGTTTTAATTTGTTTATTACAGCAGCTGGACTAGAACAGGGGCTGGGAGAGTGAGTGAGAGAGCTGGAAGAATCAAATACTGCGGCAAGAGAGTGGGGAGTTGGAATCTATTATTCCAGTGGAGTAGCAGTTCCCAGTGACAGCAAGATCAAGGGTGTGCCCGTGGAAGGTAGTGGCTAAAATTAGTGAAGGCAAAGGTCATTGGAGATAAGCAGATCAAAGATAATGACAGAACTTGAGGTGGAATAGAAGACTTGTTACTAGCCAAATGCCTGAGCTACCACTGATTGAGCTGGACTGGTTTTGAGATGGAAAAGCTAGGTATCAGGTAACTTTGGAATGACGAGGAGTGGGAGATCTTCCTCTAATTCCTGTTGTATGAAAAGGATAAGGTAGGAATTGGGAGGTAAGATCTTTACTTGGAAAGATGAGCTGTACTTGATCTCAGTTGTCTAATCCATTCCCCCAGAACAGAAGAAAAGCAGTGGGGCTGGGCAGCCTCCATTAAACCACAGATGTGAGATTGTAACGCAGCTTCTGCTGAGTGGACCAAAGAACTGTGGCACTGGCCGGGTACTTCAACAAGGCCAGAATTAAATGCAAATGCAAAAGTGTCTTCCACTAGCGCATTTAATGAGTAATTGTTTTTGTATCACTTGCTCATTATTTCATTGTCTCATAAATTGCACAGGGACAGGAAATAGCATGAGCATATTCTGCATATCTTTTGTACAAATTAAGTTTGCTGGTAATAATGCAATCCTAGGATAAATGGGCCTGATGTTTGAGTGCCCCTAACAAAGGGTCTGGAAGTGCTCATAAACTCACTTATTTCTGCAGCTCTAAAGGCATCGTGAGGATATGAAGTTCATTTTCCAACAAAGTTGTTCAAAGCTGCCCTCTGAAACAGACTATAGTTTCCTGTGCTCATTACAGAGGGAGTTGCAGTGGCGCATTCCTAACAGTTTATATGGTATGATAGGCAGCATAATGGTCCCCTGGAAATCTGTATCCTAATCCCTGGAACCTGTAAATATGTTACCTTACATGGCAAAAGGAAATTAAATTTGCAAATGGAATTAAATTTGCTAATCAGCTGACCTTGAGATGAGAAAATTACTCTGGATAATACATGGGAGCCCAATGTAACCACAAGGGTCCTTGTAAGTGGAAGGAAGAGGCAAAAGAGACCAGAGAGATGGCAGTGTGAGAAAGACTTGGCTCAACATTGCTGGTTTTGAAGACAGAAGTGGGCCATGAGCCAGGGTATGTGGCTAGCCTTTAGAAGCTAGAAAAGCCAAGGAAACAGATTCTCCCTTAGAGCCTCCAGAAGGAATGCAGCCCTGTCAACACTTTGATTTTAGCCCTTGATTTTAGACTTTTGACCTTCAAAACTGAAAGATAATAAATCTGTGTTGTTGTAAGGCACCAAGTTTATGGTAATTTGGTACAGCAGTGATAAACTAATATACATGGCATTCTCAATTCTGTGAGCTATCCCAGGATCCCTCCAATAAATCCTCCTTTTTACTTAAGCTGGGTTTTAGTCTTCTGCAACTCAATTTACAAATATCCCTCATTATAAAACAATGCTCCTCACTAGGGACAGAAAAGAGATTTTCAGAAATAAAATACATATATGAAACTCTGAAGATGTCATGACAAGATTTCTTCTACACGATGATTGTACAGGAAAAATAAAAGGGACTTGAAGAAGTATAACAAATTAACACTTGACAGGTAAGATTACTGAATTAAAATGTAGACTAAGGAGCCCCATGTTCTAATTTCCCTTTGATTTTGAAGATAAAGGCAGATTCAAAAATAAATAAATAAAAATAATTTCTCGGCCGGGCGCAGTGGCTCACGCCTGTAATCCTAGCACTCTGGGAGGCCGAGGCGGGTAGATCGCTCGAGGTCAGGAGTTCGAGACCAGCCTGAGCGAGACCATGTCTCTACTAAAAATAGAAATAAAAATTATCTGGACAACTAAAAATATATACAGAAAACATTAGCCAGGCATGGTGGCACATGCCTGTAGTCCCAGCTACTCGGGAGGCTGAGGCAGTAGGATCGCTTAAGCCCAGGAGTTTGAGGTTGCTGTGAGCTAGGCTGACGCCACGGCACTCACTCTAGCCGGGCAACAAAGTGAGACTCTGTCTCAAAAAAAAAAAAAAAAAAATTTCTCTCTGATTTCTTTTTTGACCCATAGGTTGTTTATTATAGAACTATGTGCTTGGTTTCTAAATATTTGGGCATTTTCCAAATATATCTCTTTTGTTGACTTCTAATTTAATTTTATTGTGGTCACAGAACATACTTCATATTACTGAAACTTGTAAAATGTATTTAGACTTGTTTTGTGGCCAAGAAAATGGTCATTTTGATAAATATTTTGTGTGCCCTTAATAAAAGAATGTGTATTCTACTATGCTTGGGTAGAATGTTCTACAAGTATCAGTTAGGTCACATTGGTTGACAATGGGGTTTTTTTGCTTGTTTTTCATTTAGTCCCTGTAGGGACTGTCAAAAATCACCAATGCTGACTATATTGCAAGTTGTCATGGCAGGGTATTGGGAAAAGTTTTCAATTAGCAATATTTGCGCTTCAGATAAACCTCACTGGCTATGATACTGCCACTGTGCAAAGCTATGGCTGACAGTGTTGTTCAGGTCTTTTTGTCTACTTGTTCTATCCATTATTGAGAGAGGTGTTGAAATCTCTATGATTTTAGATTTGTCTATTTCTTCCTCTTTTCTTTCTTTCTTTGTTTTTTCTTTTTGAGACAGAGTCTCATTCCGTTGCCCGGGCTAGAGTGCTGTGGCATCAGCCTAGCTCACAGCAACTTCAAACTCTTGGGCTCAAGTGATCCTCCTGCCTCAGCCTTCCAAGTAGCTGGGACTACAAGCGTGTGCCACCATGTCCAGCTAATATTTTCTATTTTTAGTTGCCCGGCTAATTATTTTTCTACTTTTTAGTAGAGACGGGGGTGGGGGGGACGGTCTTACTCTTGCTCAGGCTGGTTTTGAACTCCTGACCTCAAGCAATCCTCCCGCCTTGGCCTCCATAATGCTAGGATTACAGGTGTGAGCCACCACACCCGGCTGCTCCATTGACTTCTGATTGTATTATTTTTGAAGAGAAGTCTGCAGTCATTCTTATCTTTGTTTCTCTGTACAGAAGGTATATTTTTTCTTCTACATTTTTTTTTAATTTTTTTTTTTTTGAGACAGAGTCTCACTTTGTTGCCCAGGCTAGAGTGCCATGGCATCAGCCTAGCTCACAGCAACCTCAAACTCCTAAGCTCAAGTGATCCTACTGCCTCAGCCTCCCGAGTAGCTGGGACTACAGGTGTGCACCACCATGCCTGGTTCACCATTATGGCCAGCTAGTTTTTCTATTTTTAGTAGAGACGGGGTCTCGCTCTTGCTCAGCTGGTCTCAAACTCCTGAGCTTAAGTGATCCTCCCACCTCCATGGTATTTCTTTAAATATTTTTGAGCTTTGTTTTGGTGCACAGTTAAATAACTTGGAAATCATTCGATTCATTTGAGGATCACTTTTAAGCTTTATTAGGTGGGACCAGAACAGCCTTTAATTTAAGGTTAATTTGATCCCATTACTGAGGCAATCGCCTTGTGAGTATTCTGTCTGATGCCCTGATTGTGAGGTTTCTCTACTTTGGGTTTTGAGAATGTAAACTATTACCAGTCCTGTAGGTGAGCTGTGGCAATCATTCCACCTACTCCTTTTTGGTGACTCTTTCCCTGGATTTGGTACTTTTCTTACAAGCATGATCTGACCAGAACTCAGCTGAACACTTGAGGGAAACCCTCTTCAAACCTTTGGAGCTCCCTCTCTCTCTCTTTCCATCTCTATCTCTAGCTCCATCTCTCTCCCCGGTGCCCAGTTCTGCAAATGCTAGCCACTTGGGTTGTCTCAAGTGCTCAGTTCTGTCTCCTCACCCAAGGGAGACCTCAAGCTCCACTGAGGTTCCCCTCTTTGTGTGCTGCTGCCTGGAAACTTTCTCAGGAAGTAGCCTAAGACAACCGTGAGCCTCAGCTCTTTTGCTTCCTTTCAGGGATCACTGTCTTGTGCTGCCTGTTGCTCAATGTCTGAAAGTGTTTAAGATATTTTTTCCAGTTTAAAAAATTTTAAAGTCAGGATAGCAAATTTAGTTCCTGTTACTCCCTCAGGGCAGAAAGCAGAAGTCCCAGGAGCCAGCCATATTCTAATTACTGATGTGCTGTTTTTTTCCTGAGCAAGTTAGTTAAGCTCTCAGACTTCACTTCCTCAAATGATTTTAAATGATATTAGCTGATATACGTCAGCTTCATAGATGTCCCAAGTCCTTTGGAATTCAAATAACATTTGGTTCAAATACACATTCCCAGCTTCCTGGTTTCCTGGGGGATACTCGGGGGCTTAGTTTGCCCTTGGTGTCCTCCGGTGCTGAAGTCTTGCTTCCAGCAATGCTACAGCTCCACTGCTCAGTGTCTCTCCTCTCTTTTTCCCACCTTGTCCTCTCACTGGAGACTACCTCAGTCTTTTCTCTCTGAAACACCACTCATCCACACAGTATTATTATTGAAGGAAGGGAGCCACAGAGGGGATGACATTCTAGTACAAACTGACTTTAATTGGATTTTAACATTCCTCTCTCTCCCTCCCTCCCTTCCTTTCTTTCTTTCTCTTTCTTTTCAGACAGAGTCTCGCTCTGTCACCCAGGCTGTGGCATCATCCTAGCTCACAGCAACCTCAAACTCCTGGGCTCAAGGGATCCTCCTGCCTCAGCTTCCCGAGTAGCTGGGGCTACAGGCATGCGCCACCGTGCCTGGCTAATTTTTCTACTTTTAATAGAGACAGGGTCTCACTCTTGCTCAGGCTGGTCTCAAACTCCTGACCTCAAGTGATCCTCCTACCTTGGCTTCCCAGAGTGCTAGGATTACAGGCATGAGCCACCGTGCCTGGCCAGATTTTAACATTTCTGAATTTAAAAAAATCTCTGGTCCATTGCTTTTGTGGAGAAATCATCCTGTGTCTGTCCATTCAGGCCGAGGCATTGTGCCAGGTCCCTCTCAGGGTCACTGCTGGCCCATATAGTGCCTTTGTGCACATTTAGGAAAAAGGCATCCCAGCTGGGCATGGTGGTGCACCTGTATTCCCAGCTACTTGGGAGGCTGAGCTGGGAGGATTGCTTGAACCCAGGAGTTTGAGGCTGCTATGACTGCATCATTGCACTCTAGCCTGGATGACAGAACAAGACCCTGCCTCTAAAAAAAGAAGAAGAAAAAGTAACCCCACCGTAAGGCTGGTGGCAGGTACCCCTCCCCTCCCTAATGAAAAAAGAAGAAGCCCCTCCTATTCCTGAATACCCACCCTAAAGCTGAAACAAAGAAATTCCTCACTCCTTGCACCGACATCTCCTGGCTGAAGAAACTCCCATCCCCCAGCCCTAAGAACCTATATAAACCCACTCAGACTTCTGGGTGGCGCGGCCTCTCTGGTACCACTCCGTGGGTCCCCTGAGGCTCGCCTGGGTCCCTCTCTCTCAGGGACTCGTTACCCCCACCCAGGAGCGCCCCAATAAATCCTCTTTACTTATCCCTTTCTACTCTGCTCGTCTTTCTTTCTCTGGCGCCGGCTACTTCAAAGAAACCTTACACCCACCTTCAGAAGTCCTTGCAACTCACGGCCAAATTGCAGTCCCCATGCCCCCTTACCTTGATAACTTACTTGTGTTTATTCCTTCAAATTCTCTTTTTTTTTCTTATAGAGCAGTTTAGCTCTTTCTTTACTGGTTCCAGGCCATTGAACTTATTCCCCATGGGCTTCATCTTCATAATTAATTTCAAAATGTACTCCTAAACTCTAATAGTTCTAACTAACACTGGAGTTAGTTTTGACTGTTTTCCTCTGCTAAATGTAAACCACGATGATGATGATGGTGATGAAGATAATGACAAGTCCTTAAGTAAATGTGTTTAAGTTATCATATGAAGAAAAAAATAGCCTTTTCCAGGAAAATAAATGGTTTTTTCTTTGACATGTAACAGATTTCATGCAACACCCCTATTCATTACAGAATAGAAACTAAAGTCTCTAAAGTACTTTAGGCTCTCAAAAATACAAACGCTTAACTCTGCAGATGCCTTTTATAAATGTATAGGCATGGCAGAAAGCCAGAAAGTTCCTGAAAGACAACAGGATGTAAGCCCAACTTTATGAGCGTATCTATTGTGACAGTCATCACATTCACTAACAGACTGTAGGGAAGCAAGAGACACGGGTTGCGATTTTGATGTAATGTTTCTGTAATTCTAAGATGCACCAACGGCATTTGGGAGAAACAAAAAAGGCAGTGTATTAAATGCTCACACCAACTATAAGCTACATCCAGACTTCAAAATTTTAAAATGAGAACAATAAAAGTTTATCTTAGAAGTAAGGATTATAGTACTTTCTGTTTAGGTCCTCTACAGCACATTCCTCCACATCCTGAAGAAAAAGTCATTTTGATAATACTGTTGCTAAAGAAATGCACCATAGTGTTTCAAATAGAAACCAGAGCATCTATATATTTATAATTAGGTATAGATTAATTAAATAGTCTCTTTCTAAACTCCATAAAATAGGAGATATGAAGAATTTGGAAAGGATAAGAATAGTAGAACCAACTTCTCTAAGCTTCAGTTCTCTCATGCATGTAATGGGCGAAGCAAAGTACCATCCCTATTAGGTTGGTATGAAGAATTAAGTGATATAATACAAGTAAAATGCTTTGTGTAATGCGTGAAACATAATACTATCTACTACTCTGCAGAAATTCAGAAGGAACTACAAAGACAAGACCAGGCGATTATTTATTCTTGGTATTATTCAATCCAATTCAACAAATATTTAATGATCATCAATTTCATGCTAATAATTGGGCTAGAAGCTGGTATAGAAGAAAATAAAAAAGAATGCTGTAGTTATCTGGGTTTAGGAAGAGAGAGCAGATGAAAAATATTGGACGTATTTAATTATATTAACTGAATCTAAGGTTTGAATATAGAGAATGTTACATCTGAGTTGTTGAATGTATTGAACTTTAAATATTAAGTATGTTTTGCTCTAGCTATACATATTTAGTTTAATGTGTATTGTTTTATATAGATGACCAGGAGATAACTTTGTATTTGTCAGTAATCCTAACCCCAGAATATTATAGTTTTCAGTGGCACTAACCCTTAAGAACATTAAAATAAATGAGCCAGCTGGAATAAAGCTCTCACCTCTAATAACTGGGCCTTAGGAGTAAATCAATCAATTAAGAACTGCACTTTACCGCTGAAATAGCAAACTTGGAGATGTACTAGGACATGACAGGTCTTTGCTCCTGATGACAAGGGTGAATGGCCTTGTAGGACACTTTAAGGAGACTGAATGTTATCCTAGGTATTTGAAATAGCCAGTCTCCAACATGGCCCTCAGTGATCCTTGCCTGTTAGTATTCATGCCGTTGTATGGTTTCCTCCCACATTGAATCAGGGCTGGCCATGTGTAACCAACAGAATACAACAGAAGTGATGGTGGGCCTTCTAAGGCTAAGTCATAAAATCCAGTGATGCTTCTATTTTGGCCTCTTGGATCACTTACTCTGGAACAGCCAGCCACTATCCTATGAGGACCCTGAAGAACCCTGGTGGAACCATCTGTGGGATGGCCATGCTTGTAGCTCTGACTTGGGTGGGGCAAAGTGCAGAGGAATGGAGGTGCCAAGCCAATAGCCAGTACCGCCTTTCCAGTCATGTGAATCAGTCAGCTTGGAAATGAATCCTTCAGCCCAGTGAAGCCTTCAGATGATTGCAGCACTGGCCAAAATGTGACTGCATCCTCACAAGACACCCTAAGCAAGAACTTCCTGAGCAAGCTCTTCTAAAATTCTTGGCTCATAGAAACCAATGAGCAATAATGAGTGATTATTGTTGTTGGAAGCCGCTAAGTTTTAGAATAACATGCTACTGATACAGAATGTATGGCGGTGGTGTGAACCATTCAAAGATTTTAAGCAGAGAAGCAAATGGTCAGACTTGCATTTTAGAAATAACTCTCCCTGCTGTGTGGAAATTGGATGAAGCAGGTGAAAGTTAGAAAGACCAAAGGCTGAACCCTAGTTAGGAAGCTATTATACCTTCCAGCTGTGATGTCATAGGGACCAAAACTAACTGCATGGCAGTCAGGCTGGATGTTAGAGAGACGGATCAAGAGGTGTTTATAAAAGATAGAATCGCCTCCATTAAGTGACTGGCTATGGCAGGAAAGGTAGAGACTAACATGACTTCTATATGCATTCTTTTCTTCTAGAATCTTGCTGTATATATAGAATTCCCCAGCTCTGACTGCTTGCTGAAAAGAGATTCCATCCCATTCCCATCCTACTTCTCCATCACAGCCCCTTCTGAAGGTCTCACTTCTGTCCAAGACATACCTAGTTTTACGTAAGTTGGACTTTGTAGTTTTATAATAGGTGCTTGCTATAACTGCCTTCTCAAAATTTCCCATAACTTTCCTTAAAATGAGTGTTCTCTAAAATATTTTATTATTCTTTAAGATTTTTTCTTATATCAGCCTTTTTCTATTAATTTAAACAATCACTAAAAATGCAGTATGTGTTTTAAATGCTCTTCAAAATATTTAAATGATATTTTTAAGACATCAGCAACATAATCTGATTTTAAAGAGCTAATTGATTTGCTAAACTGAAACTTATACACGTGCATAAGAAATTAGGCAGGAGGCTGGGAGCAAGAGGGGTAGCTCATGCCTGTAATCCCTATACTTGAGAGGTCGAGGCAGGAAGATCACTTGAGGCCAGGAATTCAAGACCAGCCTGGCCAATACAGTGAGACTCCATCTCTACAAAAAAGTAAAAAACTAGCTGGGTGTGGAGGCATGTACCTGTAGTCTCAGCTACTCAGGAGGCTGAAGCAGGAGGATCCCAGGAGTTTGAGGTTGCTGTGAGCTATGATCATGCCACTGCACTCAAGTGTGAGAGAGTGAGATCCTGTCTCTGAAAAGAAAAGGAAAAAAAAAAAGAAGAAGAAATTAGTCAGGAAAGAACAGTAGCCTTATGCTAAGGTTTTTGTTTGTTTAAATGTTTTCCTTTTTAACTTTAAAAAAATCTTTTGGACACTCTTCTGTTACTTTGAAGAGATATTTATCTGAAGTTCAGCAGTTCCTTCCATTTCACCCCAGGCTTTCCCCTTTGAGCCAATGCATGTCTCTAGTCCCCTGTTAGAGCTTTGACTCTAAGCATGGCTCTCCCTCTTTGCTTGGGGAGTACTTTGATGGATTTCCCAGTCATCTGTGTGGGGCTAGGACACTATAATAATTCCATTTAAAAGTCCCTATATGTGAACTGTGTTAAAGAAACATAGAGCTCAGGTCACAGTAAGATTCACTCCCACCCAGGGCAGGCTGTGTGGTTTGGGTTGTAGACACTTGGGAAAGCTCCCTCCTGAAGACCACTTTCCCTTTGTTTTTCTATAGAATCTGAGATCCCATCATAAGATGAGTCATCATTAGATGGCTCCAGGAGTCCCTTGCCAAATTATACATAACCTTGTATATCTTCTATTTGCCCTCCAGATCGACTCTCCACCACCCTTCCTCAGCTTGCTCTATAGGGCCACTGACCTATGTGGACAAGTTCAATGCTTTTAGCTTTCCGTTGAGTTCAGCCAATGAAGATCTCTAGCAGAGAGGAGAGGAAGAGAGGGCAGTGAGGATAGTGTTATTATTGCTCAACGTCATCCCTGAAAGGTCAAGTTGGGTTGGTAGGGTCCCTTAACCAAAGCTCACAGCTTCTCTCAAAGCAAGTCTTTCTCAATGGCTTTCCGAAGAATCTACTCCCTCCCTTCCAGGCTTAGGGGTGGTAAAATCCTCCTGACACTGCTGTCTCTTGTGGTTTCCTTACACATTCCACACATGTGTAGATAGTACCTTTTTTTGTTTTTTCATTCAGAACTAGGGTCTTGTTCTGTTACCTGGGCTAGAGTGTAGTGGCCCAATCGTAGCTCACTGCAACCTCAAACTCCTGGGCTCAAACAATCCTCCTGCCTCAGACTCCTGAGTAGCTGGGACTACAGGTACACACCACCATGCCTGGCTAGTTTTTTCTATTTTTTGTAGAGATGGGGGTCTTGCTATGTTACCCAGGCTAGTCTTGAACTCCTGACCTCCAAAAATCCTGGGATTATAGGTGTGAGCCACCACATCTGGCCATAATAGTACCTTTATTAAACCCACCTTGAGTTACACTAATTTGAGTGTACCATCTGTTTCTTCCTGGGACTTTGACAGATACACCTTGATAGAAGCAATTTACTAAGCTATTATTGGCCATAAACATCTGGTTATAAAATAGTTTATAAAACTGCTTTTCAAGGAATAACTACCCAAGTTTAGACTCAGAGGGAATGGGACATAGGACAAATATTAATAAATATTCACAGAATTAAAGAGAAACAGCACAATGCAACAGAAAGAGCAAGGGGTTTGAAACTAGGAGATTTCAGTTTGAGTTCCAGATCAGCAGTTTCTAATACTTCTCATTTTTCTCAGCTCTAAAATGAGGGTTTTTAAATAGATCAATGGCTTTCTTTTCTTTTCTTTTTTTTTTTTTAAGACAGAGTCTCACTCTGTTGCCCGGGCTAGAGTGCCGTGGTGTCAGCCTAGCTCACAGCAACCTCTAACTCCTGGACTCAAGCAATCCTCCTGCCTCAGCCTCCTGAGTAGCTGGGACTACAGGCATGCGCCACCATGCCCGGCTAATTTTCTATATATATTTTTAGTTGTCCATATAATTTCTTTCTATTTTTAGTAGAGACAGGGTCTCGTTCTTGCTCAGGCTGGTCTTGAACTTCTTACCTCAAGTGATCCACCTGCCTCGGCCTCCCAGAGTGCTAGAATTACAGGCGTGAGCCACTGTGCCAGGCCAGATCAATGGCTTTCAATCAGCATTCCATAAAACCCCACAATTCCAGAAAAGGACCTCAGTGCCCACCCACCTGGAAGTTGAGAGACACAGAGAAAAGTCAGATCCCCATCCCTACTTCAATCAGAGTAGCTCTGCCACTGCTTATGTGCAACAAGGTAACCATAGACAGGACTGAACAGCCCAGACCTTGGGAAATGCACCAAGGACACACTATTTTATTTTGGAGATTTCTGAGGTCATGGATATGAGACTGGGTATTCTAGCTGCTAACCATCTAGGGAAAGGTGGGCTTTGGGCCATGTGTGTATGTGTGTGTGTGCGGGCGCGTGTATTTAAAAAGCAGTTTGGATTCTGCCCTTTATATATAAATAATGGGTGAGAAGAACATCCTCCCTCCCTCTTCTAGGACCCACTTCAGGTATCTGTGGTGGGGGCTAATCCAGGGCAGTGAAAACCAGTCCAAGTCTGAGTTCCTGCACTACAGCAGAGGCGAGTAGGCAAGCTAAGAAGACTGGGTCCCAGAGTCTGCTTATGGAGAGGAATTCTGGGGAAGGGAAAAAAAGACATGCTCCAGGAATGGAAGGCTCAGAGTTGTCTTGTGTGTGTGTGTGTGTGTGTGTGTGTGTGTGTGTGTGTGTTTTGTTTGTTTGTTTGTTTTTTGAGACAGAGTCTTACTGTCTCCCCATCTAGAGTGCAGTGGCATCTTCATAGCTCACTGTGACCTCAAGCGATACCTGGGCTCAAGCAATGCCTCAGCCTCCCAGAGTGCTAGGATTGCAGGCGTGAGCTACCGGGCCCAGCCAGAGTTGTTTAGTTTTAATGTTATAAGGAATGTGACTATATTTTGGACCCATATGTGATAGAACTGACACATATTTATGACATACAGACAGTGTGTAGTATATAATAGGCGCTCAATAACTGAAATAGATGAATGAATGGATGCCTAGAAATATATATGGACTGTGGACAATATTGCATTAGAAGATAGGGATTATGCTATGAAAAGCAATGAGCTAGCTCACATTAGAAGTCCCTGTTAGCTATGATGGTTGACATACCTGTTCTTGTAGACATACAAGTATAGACATACATATCCTTGACAGGTCCTTGGGTCCTTTGAAGACTATCAGCGAGGCTGTTGTCCATTGGCATGAGGAGAAGCAGGGAAAGAAGAATAGAAAACACAAATTTCAAATGATGTGTATTTTTCTATCTTTGTCTTTGGCACTTTCCTTTATATAATAGTTTAAAGGTTTTGTTCTGGAAACAGGGTCTCCCTCTGGCACCCAGGCTGGGGTGTAGCGGCACACAATCATAGCTCACTGCAACCTTGAACTTCTAGTATCAAGCAATCCTCCCACTTCAGCCTCTTGAGTAGCTAGGACTATAGGTATGTGCCACCACACCTGGCTAATTTTTTAAATTACTTTTTTGTAGAGATGGGGGTCTCATTATGTTGGCCAGGCTGGTCTCAAACTCCTGGCCTGAAGTAATCCTCCCACCTCCACCTTCCACATTGCTGGAATTACAGGCATGAGCCACCAAGCCTGGCCCCCCCAAAAAAAAATTTTTCGATACGTACAATCCATTTAAATATTTTTGGGCCACTTTATTCCATTTAATTATTCTTCTGAAATGTTGATTACTTTAGATCTTTGGATCCAACAGATATATTGATTACGTTTAAACTGGTATCTAAGACATACTTCTGACTAAGGAATCAAGTTGGTGCCAAAAAAAAGATCATTGTTTTCTCTTTCAGAAAGTCACTTGATAGGGAAATTACAGGAGATAAAGGGTTATTATTTTTGCTGTTATTTAAAAAATTTGAGTCCTCCGAACCAGCAACTGCCTGGCTTTCTAGAAGATAACCAGTAGAGGGCACTCTAGGCTTTGTAGACTGCAGAAAATGCCAGTGGATCCCTCCCGAAGTCCCGGGTCTGTGCCTTAAATCTTTTATCCCCAGCAAGATACTTTCAGCTTATTATGAGCTTGCCTATTGAATTATTGAATGACTGTAGAACAGTTTTCTTTTCTTTTTTTTTTTTTTGAGACAGAGTCTCACTCTGTTGCCCGGGCTAGAGTGAGTGCCGTGGCATCAGCCTAGCTACCAGCAACCTCAAACTCCTGGGCTTAAGCGATCCTACTGCCTCAGCCTCCCAAGTAGCTAGGACTACAGGCATGCGCCACCATGCCCGGCTAATTTTTTCTATATATATTTTTAGTTGGCCAGATAATTTCTTTCTATTTTTAGTAGACACGGGGTCTCACTCTTGCTCAGGGTGGTCTCGAACTCCTGACCTCGAGCGATCCACCCGCCTCGGCCTCCCAGAGTGCTAGGATTACAGGCGTGAGCCACCACGCCCGGTCCTAGAACAGTTTTCTTGGTAATGAAAAACTGAAGATTCTGAACTCCCAAATAGCCATGTTAATTAATATTACACAAATAATCTAAAAATAATTTCAAGAGACTAAGAAGACAAGCCACAAACTGGGAGAAATATTTGCAAAAGACATATGCAATAAAGGACTGCTATCCAAAAGATACAAAGAACTCTTAAAACTCAACAATAAGAAAATGCACAACTTAATTAAAAAGTGGGCAAAAGATCTGAACAAATACCTCATCAAGAAGATACATAGATGGCAAATAGGCATATGAAAAGATTCTCCACATCACGTGTTACTAGGGAAATGCAAATTAAAACAGCAATGAGATATGACTACACACCTATTAGAATGGCCAAAATCCAGAACCCGGACAACAGCAAATGCAGGGGAGGATATGGAGCAACAGGAACTCTCATTCATTGCTGATGGCAATGAAAAATGATAGTCACTTTGGAAAACAGTTTGGCGGTTTCTTACAAAATTAAATATTGTCTTATCATGTGATCCAGCAATTGTGTTCCTACATATTTACTAAACAAGTTGAAAACTTATGTTCACACAAAAACCTTTACCCGAATGTTTATAGCAGTTTTATCCACAATTGCCAAAACAAATGAGTTGAAAACTTATGTCCCCACAAAAACCTGCACTTGAATATTTATAGTAGCTTTGTCCATAATTATCAAAACACGGAAGCAACCAAAATGTCCTTTATGGACATTTTGAAAGGATATATAAACTGTGGTGCATATAGATAATCGAATACTATTCAGTGTTAAAAAGAAATGAGCCATCAATCCATGAAAAGACCTGGAGGCACCTTAAATACATATCACTAAATGAAAGAAGCCACTCTGAAAAGACAACATACTATATCATTCCAAATATACGACATTCTAGAAAAGGCAAAACTATGGCAATAGTAAAAGGATCATGGGTTCCCAGGGGTTAGAGGGGAGAGGGGATGAATGGTCAGAAGACACGATTTTTAGGGCAGTGAAACTACACTGTATGATACTATAATGACGGAGATATGTCATTATACATTTGTCAAAACCTATAGAATGTACAAAACTAAGAGTGAACCCTAAAATAAACTATAGACTTTGGGTGGTAATGATGTGCCAATGTAGGTTCATCAATTGTAACCAATGTACTACTCTGGCACAGGACGGTGATAGTGGGGGAGACTATGCATTTGCAGGCGCAGGGAATTCTCTGTACCTTCAGCTCAATATCACCGTGAACCTAAAACTGCTCTAAAAAAATAAATTCTATTTTTAAAAATCCACTGTTCTTGTATCAGTGTTCCCCAATTATTCAGCTTGTTCTTTGAATCATTCCCTAATAATACAGGTTTCCAGGAGATAACATAGCCATGATTATCAGGATTTCTTAATCCTGAACACTTTTGCCTGTATCCACATTCATTGCTTGAACCCAAATGCAATGTAGACCTATTTCTACACCATCCTTTAATTAACCCTGTAAAACACCGACATGCTCTGAGCAGCCTGGCAAGAAAGCAAAGCATGCTCTTTTTCACATTTTATAAACCATGTACAAAACAGGATCATAGGATCAAAATAGGAAAATGTCATTTTCCCCACAAACACCCAGAAATAACTAGAACTTTATCAGGAATAAAATATTATGTGCTTTAGATGCAGCAAAGTTCTTCTGCAGGTGGGAGGAAAGCTAATATTTGCTGAGGACCTGGCATTGAGGCACTTGGTAGGTATTTTGCACACACGATCTCATTTCATGCTTCTGTGGTCATGCCTACCTTATAGCTGGGGAAACTAAAGTTGCCCAAGGACATGCCACTAGCTAGTCCCAGGAGTAGAAAGAAGCAAACCCAGATACTTCTGGCTCCGTGTGCCTTTTCTTCAGAGGTGCTATCCTGATCTGTATTTAGACACTCTGCCACAATTTTCCTTGGCACTTTCTGGGGCTGTGCTCCACAGTGGGGTTCATTTTCAGTGATTCCTGATTTTCTATATTTTAGAATTTTCCCGTTTTTTGCAATATGCCTTATGTTCTTATGAAACTGCCCAAAATTAGGGTAATGGAAGTTTTTTTTAAAGAACTTTTTGTAGGGGCTGGATTTGGGGGGGGGTTGGATGACGGCAGTGAAGGGAGACTTTTTTTACTCTGTATACTTCTGTAATGTTTTAATACTTTATGATTAGAACATACTCATGCATTACTTTTTTTTTTAATAGAGAAGGAATAAAGCAGCTTTCCAGGCAAATATACAAAAACAAAGGGCTACATTGCAGTATATATTCTATTTTTGTGATATATTTATAGTAATTTGAAGATAAAGACCTCTTTTGAGAGGAAAAAAGAGGACCAAGATTTCATTATACGGATATTTGCTTCTCTTTGTCCCTCACACCCTACACACAGAAACACAAACAAAAGCCTGTCATTGTTTCTCCTGGTGAAACAACGATGACTAAGTGGCTGAATACATCATCCAGAATTACCAAAACTTCATTCCCAGTCATTCGACACCATTTAGGGAGTGCTGTGTTAGAAATGTGCAGCTGTTAAAAGCCCCACTGCCCCCACACAAGAATTAGGGGATCTGAGGAATTCGGCAAGGGGTCAATACCACAGTCTCTAAATGAAATGTGGATGTTTCATTTAAACAGTTATCCCATTAATTTGAGAGTGAAAATATGCTTCCCCCTTCCTTCTCCATAACTCTGACACAGACTGTCTTCATACTAAATTGAAAGCAAAAATATTCAAACTTTTAGAGTTCAATCTGCAAATTAGAACCTGATGAATTCATTCACAGTCTTGTAAACAACCCTAAAGTAAGGTTTGTACCAGTAAACTGAAATGCTGTGAGGTTAATTTCTTAGAGATGAATAAGTGTTTAACAATCTCACCCTGATGATTCAGTATCTGCTGAGAAGCATTTATCACAGAGAAGTGTGACAACAGAGGCTGTGCACAACTTCCCCTCTTCTAGCACAGTATTCACACTGCTTTGAAGCCATATTAATACCAGTGCACTATGAAGTTCTACTTATTCTAGTTACTCTGGCAAAAATTCCCTTGTTAGGTGGCAAGAGCAACTCAAACCTCTTTTCAAACTTCAGCAGTTAGTACCCTACTTTTCCTTGCTCACACTACCTGAATAACCAGGGATGCCTCTGTATCCACCAGGACCTCCTTCGTGGGCAAATTTTGCATACATATAGATACACACACACACACACACATATATATACATGTATACATACACACATGCACATATACCTGTGTATGTAAGTGTGTATATATAGTGTTACATGCTGCATAACTACGTTTCAGTCAACCACAAACCACATACATAAGGGTGGTCCCCTAAGATTATAATACAGTACCCTATTTTTACTATACTTTCTCCATGTTTAGATACACATTCACCATTGTGTTACAGTTGCCTACAGTGTTTAATACAGTAACAAGTTGTACAGGTTGGCAGCCTGGGAGCAATAGGCTAGACTGTATAGCATAGATGTGTAGTAGGCTCTACCAGCTAGGTTTGTGTAAGCACATGCTGTGATGTTCTCACAATGATGAAATCGTCTAACTGCATTTCTCAGAACATATCTCCTTTGTTAAGCGACAACACGTGACTCTGTGTGTGTGTATGTATATATACTCTTACATCTTAAAAAACTGAAGGCCTGCAGAGCAGATTTTCCTTTTGCCTGGCTTTCTGGTTTTCTCTCTGGTCATTTTAAAATTATCAAGTTAGCCGGGCATGGTGGCTCACGCCTGTAATCCTAGCACTCTGGGAGGCCAAGGTGGGTGGATCCCTCGAGGTCAGGAGTTCGAGACCAGCCTGAGCAAGAGGGAGACCCCATCTCTACTAAAAATAGAAAGAAATTACATGGACAACTAAAAATCTATATAGAAAAAATTAGCCGGGCATGGTGGCACATGCCTGTAGTCCCAGCTACTCGGGAGGCTGAGGCAGGAGGATTGCTTGAGCCCAGGAGTTTGAGGTTGCTGCGAGCTAGGCTGACGCTACGGCACTCACTCTAGCCCGGGCAACAGAGTGAGACTCTGTCTCAAAAAAAAAAAAAAAAAAAAAATCAAGTTACTGGCTAATAGGCTTGTTCTTTTTTTTTTTTTTTTTTTTTTTTGAGACAGAGTCTTGCTCTGTTGCCTGGTACAGTGCCGTGGCGTCAGCCTAGCTCACAGCAACCTGAAACTCCTGGGCTCAAGCAATCCTCCTGCCTCAGCCTCCTAAGTAGCTGGGACTACAGACGTATGCTATTATGACTGGCTAATTCTTTATATTTTTAGTTGCCTTGCCAAATTTCTTTCTATTTTTTAGTAGAGACGGGGTCTCACTCTTGCTCAGGCTGGTCTTGAACTCCCGAGCTCAAGCCATCCTCCCACCTTGGCTTCTCAGAGTGCTAGGATTACAGGCGTGAGCCACCACACCTGGCCTAGGCTTGTTCTTTATAAACTTTAAAATCTAATGGTATATATAAGATCTACTTAACAAGTTGAGTGCACTTGCTGAAATCACTGTGGCACCTCTTATTCAGTTCACCTATTTGATATTTTTATTTCATTTTCTTGGTTCTTAAAACTTTTTGGTAACTATGTTTTTTAGGGAGTTTCTTAATTTATTGAATTAGTTTGCCTCCTGTTTTTTTTTTTTTTTTAACGGCACAGACATTTATTATTTTACATAACAAGAAGTATAGTGGTGGGGTGGTTTTGGAGTTGGTTCATTCAGTGGCTCAGTGTTGTCAAGGACACAGATTCTTTCCATTTGTTCCCTGGTCATCCCTACTGAATTGGCTTTTGTCCTCCAGCTTGTCCCTTCATGGTTTCCTCAGCAACTTCCCTTCCTGATGATTATTCTTGGATCCCTCGCCCCTCCTCATGCTCCTGTTTCCCTACCTAACGGAGTATTGCCTCAGGAGATCTGAGGTCTGGGGCTTTGCACCTCTAGCCTGGCCTCCAGCCTGCCCTCTGGAGGGTTACCTGATCTGACTCCAGCTGGCATACCTCGGGCCCCAGGGCCCCTCTCCTGGCTCAGTTCTTGAGAATTCATTCAAATCTTGAATTAAAAGTCATAAGCAGCTCAGGGGTGGGAATTACTGTCTTTTCCTCATTACCTGTGCACTCCATGCTTTCTTCTTTCCTCGGACATCCTACTACCCTGGTTTTCCTGGTTCTCCAGCACACTCTGCTGCTCTTCCCCTGGCCTGGAATCTGGCCCTTCTCGCAGAATATTCCCTTCTCTAGAAAAAGTCACTCAATCTATGGCTTCTCCTCTCACTTCTCTGTATGTGACTTTCCTTTCCTTTTTTTTTTTCCAGGTTGTTCAAGTGAAGTAGGTGACTTTCTTTACCTTACCTAGAGAGAGACTCAGGTCCCATCTCAAACCACATCCTGTCACCTGGATATTCTGTCATTACTTTGAATTGAATGTGCCCTAAGCTGAATGCACCCTCCTTCCCTGCCCAGAGCTGTCACTGTGTGTAAGCTGTTAACATTATTTTTCTATTTAAATATTGTTTAGAGCTAAGAACTGAAAAATAGTGGGATTAGATTCAGTACAAGCCACGTTTTTTTTTTAAGTACATGGATCAAAAATGAAGATGATTCTGTCTCTAGTTTAGGACTGTTAAAAAAAGATATAAAAAATGAACATGAAAATTGCTGGGGCCTACATTTAGTTATGAGACCCATTGAAGTAAATAAAATAAATAGGAAAACAACAGCTCTAGCTTCAAAGGGGAAAGGGCTGAATTTCAGACGTGACAATTAAATGAAATGTGTAATTTCTTTTTCCTTTTTTGGATTAAAAAAACTACAAAGGATATTATTGGGATAATTGGGAAAATCTGAATATGGACTGTATATTAGATACTATTGTATCAATGTATTAATGTTAAATTTCCTGAGATATTTTATGATTATGTAGGAGGAATGTCCTTGTTCTTAGGAGATACATGCTGAAGTATTTTGGTATGAAGTATCACAGTGTCTATATGTAACTCAAATGGTTCAGCAAAAACTTTCTTAAAAAATAGAAAGTAAATGCAGTGAAATTTAATTGATAAATCTAAGTGAATGAACATATGTATTTGTTGTACTAATTGCAACTTTTCTATATGTTTGAAATTTTTCAAAATAAAAAGTTGGGAAAAAGCTGTGACAGGTGAAGAAAATCACTCTTCTGACTCATGCACTGTGTGTATTCATACATGTGTGCAGGTCTGTGTGTGTGTAGGGGTATCATTGTTTACATTTATATTTAGAAACTTTGGCGGTATAATCATTCAAGAAAGCAGAGGAGATCATTGTCTAGTTAAAACCTCCATTGACAGTCTAATGGGTGGAAGGGCTGGCTAGTGATGCTGCTTCCTGAAGGGACGGGCTGCGTCAGTCCCGCTCTGAAGCCTCCGTCACTTGCACAGAGCCCTGTTCTGTGGGCTACATCTCACTGCAGTAACTGTGCCCAGATACTGGCACAGTTTGCCTGGTTCTGTTCCCTGGGTTGGATCATCACAGGAGGTAGGAAGTAACATGTTGGTCTCGCCAATTGTCAGGCTCAGGTCTAGACTTTCACATACATCATCTCATTCCATCTGCATAGCCTCCTGGTGAAGGAGGAATTATTAATACCATCCACATCTACAAATGAGAAAACGAAGCTCATGAGTGGTTAAATTTTCACCCAAAGTCACAAATCTGGTATGTGGTAGAGCTGGGATTTGAATAGGGTCTTTCCACTAAAGAACACCTAACAAATACTGGTACAAACTTGGTCTACCTGACTCCACACTTCCCTGACACATGATATGCAAATCCCAGATAGTTTACCTGAGCAATTTGGTGAGCAAAAGAGGCACAGTCCCATCCTTCAGGGAGTTAGCAGTCTAGTGGGGGAGATAAGCATTAATCGACCGATCACCAAAAAATTGTCAACACATATTGTGACAAAAAGGGAAAGCCCATGATGGTGACTGCACATACCACCAGAGACATTATGTCTCTCTGTCTGGAATTATGGATGATTTCTCCAAGAAAATGATATTGGGCTTGAGATCTGAGTGAAATATAGGAGCTAGTTGGGCAAAGAGGCTGCACAAGAGCATTGGAGGCAGTGGGAACAGCAAGTGCAGAGGTCCTTTGCCAGGAGGCATGAGGATTGCTTCAGCCCAGGAGTTGGAGGCTGCAGTGAGCTATGATGATGCCACTGCACTCCAGCTTGGTTGACAGAGTGAGATCATGTCTCAAAAAAAGAAAAGAATAAAATTCAGTGTGTGGCCGGGCGCGGTGGCTCACGCCTGTAATCCTAGCTCTCTGGGAGGCTGAGATGGGTGGATCCTTTGAGCTCAGGAGTTTGAGACCAGCCTGCGCAAGAGCGAGACCGTCTCTACTAAAAAAAAAAAGAAAGAAAGAAAGAAATTAGCTGGACAACTAAAAATATATAGAGAAAGAATTAGCCAGGCATGGTGGTGCATGCCTGTAGTCCCAGCTACTCGGGAGGCAGAGGCAGGAGGATTGCTTGAGCCCAGGAGTTTGAGGTTGCTGTGAGCTAGGCTGACGCCATGGCACTCTAGCCTGGGCAACAGAGTGAGACTCTGTCTCAAAAAAAAAAAAAACAAAAAAAACTCAGTGTGTGGACTTTGTTGGACCCTGGTTTGAACATATCAGCTGTAAAAAGACATTTTGGAGACAAATGGGAAATTTGAATATAACTCAGGTGTTAGATTATACTAAGAAGTTAAAGTTGGGCATGGTGGCATGTGCCTATAGTACCAGCTACTTAGGAGGCAGGAGGATTACTTGAACCCAGGCACTGGAGGTTGTAGTGAACTATGATGCCACTGCACCCTAGCCTGGGAAACAGAGTGAGACTCTATCTCAAAAGAAAAAAAAAAAAAGAAATTGTTCATTTTGTTACATGTGATAATGATCTCTCTCTCTCTCTCTCTCTGATGCACAGCCAAGGCTCAAAACCTCTGGGCCAGGCCCAGTGGGATTTAGGCCGCAGAGGTAGGTGTCTGTAAGACCAAGAGTAGTCATAATCTCTCTGGATTTCTCTCAGCAGTGGGGAGAAAACCTCTGCTACAGGAATATCTCTGGATAAGAAGTGGCTGCTAAAGGTTTGATATCTGAAAATTATGATTGGGAGACCTGGGATTCATAAAAATTCCAGTGAATTCAACATCTTCTCATAAGCATGTGTATTTCACTGGAGTGAAAGTTGTGCTGGCACTCCCAAGGGCCTGATGTTAGGGTTGATTCTTTTAATCAGTGAAAAGTAGGGTCATGTGCTGCCCTGCTTTTCACTGGTTCGATGTCACTGTCCAGGAAGAAACTGACCCTTTCTGTTGGTGTTTTGGTAAAACTTCAGCACTGGTCAGTTCTCTTTTACAGTTCTTTCTTCATGTCCAGGCACTAAGTTCAGGAATATGAAAAAGCCTGCATTCATAAATGAGATTTCTTATTTTACTTCAGGTTTGTTTGCACATTATAGGAGCTGCCGTTCCTGTTACCTTAACAAAATCCAAACAGTTGTGATGGTTTGGATTTCTTTTTCTGCTAGTTTAATTATTTGTAGAATCCATTTTGCTTTTCCTAATTATCACCCAATAAAATCAAGCAGAGAGTGGACCCCTGGATCGTCATAGTTTGGATGGTCACCTACCTAATTCCATCGACCTTGGTCCAGGAACACTGCAGAAAGTGAGGTTCACGAATCTTTCTTTAGTTTTCATTTCTACTATCTCAATGTAGAGCTTGCAGCCCCTGATACTCCATAACATTTCTAAGTATTGAGAAAAAGAGAGAATTTAATTATTGAGTAGCTATTATTGGATAGGCATTATACTATTTTACCTATGTTCACTCATTTAACTGGGAACAAATATAACATAGGAGTTAAAAGTGCTGGTTCTAAAAAATGAAATCAGAGAAGGAGAGAGAGAGAAAAAGGTGGGAAACTCTAAGCGACAGTTTCTATTCTGCAGAGTAGTTGGAGCACTGGCAGTACACTTAGTTTGGGGGATAAAAGGAGATAATCTACATGAAGTGCCCATAGCAAGTGCTCCACAGAAGTCAGCTATTATCAGTCAAGATATGGAATCAACCTAAGTGTCTGACAATGGATGCATGAAGAAAATGTGGTATGTATATACAATGGAACACTATTTAGCCATAAAAGAGAATGAAATCCTGTCATTTGCAACAACATGGATGAACCCAGAGGACATTATGTTAAGTGAAATAAGCCAGGCACAGAAAGACAAATATTGCATGTTCTCACTCATCTGTGAATCTAAAAAGTTGATCTTTTAGAAGTAGTGAATAGAATAGTGGTTACCAGAGACTGGTTGGGGAGGGGATAGGAGAGGATGCTCAACAAGTACAATTGAAAAGAAAGAATAAGTGCTGGTGTCCTATTGCACAGCACAGTGACTGTAGTTAACAAAAGGTATTGTATATCTCAAAATAGCTAGAAGAGAGGATTTTGTATGTTCCCATCACAAAGAAATGATAAATATTTTAGGTGATGGATATGTTAATTACTCTGATTTGATCATTATACAATGTATACATGTATCAAAACATTATATTGTACCCCATAAATATGTAAGATTATGATTTTATTTTTTCAGAGATGTGGTCTCACTCTGTTGCCCAGGCTGGAGTTCAGTTTGCAATCATAGCTCACTGCAGCCCCAAACTCCTGGACTCAAGTGATCCTTCCACCTCAGACTCCCATGTAGCAGCTACTACAGGCGCATATCATCACATCAAGCTAATTTTTAGAATTTTTTGTAGAGATGGGGTCTTGCTATATTGCCCAGGCTGACTAAATTGTTTTTAAATGAATGGAAAAATTCATGTAAGTCATACACTTCAACAGTCACCACCTCTAATGTGGCAATAGACTTTCTTACAGCTTATGTACTTTACGCTGAGGACCAGATAGAAAGTAAGATATATAAGTGAAGAATTAAAGTCTTCCTTATCCCAGAATTGGGCAAAAAAGTCATAATCCCTTTTTAAGCAATAAATTTAACCATGATTTATTTCCAAAAAACACAAACCTTTCCACTTAATCACCTCTCTCACTACCCCTTCCCCCAAACCATATATACATACACATATGGGATTTTCCTGCTTCTTCTTCTTCTTTTTTTTTTTTTTTTTTTTGAGACAGAGTCTCACTCTGTTGCCTGGGCTAGAGTGCCGTGGAGTCAGCCTAGCTCACAGCAACCTCAAACTCCTGGGCTTAAGCAATCCTCCTGCCTCAGCCTCCCGAGTAGCTGGGACTACAGGCATGCGCCACCATGCCCAGGTAATTTTTTCTATGTATTTTTTAGTTGTCCAGCTAATTTCTTTCTATTTTTTTAGTAGAGATGGGGGGTCTCACTCTTGGTCAGGCTGATCTCGAACTCCTGAGCTCAAATGATCTGCCCACCTCGGCCTCCCAGAGTGCTAGGATTTGAGCCACCATGCCCGGCCCTGCTTCTTCTTTAAACCTGTTAAACAATGTCTGATTAAGGTTAACAATTTAGCATAGGATGTGCTTTAGTCGTGTAAGTGGTATGCACTGCAAAAAATCTTCCAGCTGCCATAGGAAAAAAGTCCCACTAAATACTTAAACATAGAAACCTAGCCTGGCACACCCCACTGGACTTGAGTTTTATGCATCCCTGGAGGGAAACTACAGGTCTGAGACTCAGTGCTGTGTCTGGTATATACAAAGCATTCAGTAAATGTCTACTGAATAAATGACTACAATTGTCCACTTTTCTTTGGCTCCTGATCTGCTTGCCCACATTTTATATTATAATTCTCATTTTTCCAGGGACACCTGAGTTCCAGTGTGGGCTAGGGGCAATGCTTTGGATGAGAAAAGCAGACGGTGTTTGAAAATCAGTCCAATTAGGCCAGGTGTGGGGGCTCATGCCTGTAATCCTAGCACTCTGGGAGGCCGAGGCGGGAGGATTGTTTGAGCTCAGGAGTTTGAGGCCAGCCTGAGGAAGAGCGAGACCCGATCTCTACTGAAAAAATAGAAAGAAATTAGCTGGACAACTAAAAATACATAGAAAAAAAAAATAGCCGGGCATAGTGGCACATGCCTGTAGCCCCAGCTACTCGGGAGGCTGAGGCAGTAGGATCGCTTGAGTCCAGGAGTTTGAGGTTGCTGTGAGCTGGGGTGACACCACAGCACTCTAGCCTGGGCAACAGAGTGAGAGACTCTGTCTCAAAAAAAAGAAAAAAAAGAAAAAGAAAATCAGTCCAATTAGAGAAATAAGAAAGTGGTGAGGTTTATGAATAAACAGAGTTCTTTTATGCTAAAATATTATCTTAAGGTTTGAGCTCTGTATACGTAGGTTCAGTTCTCCTTCTTCTGTGGCGTGGCAATGGCATGGTCCCAAACCTGTCCAGTCCTTTGTTAACGTGTGCCCTTGAAGAAGAGGCAAAACAAGACACAAATCTGTTACCAATCTTGAAAGGAAAAAAACCTCAAAGCACAGATGCCACTGAATAAAAGGTCAATGATATCACCTTTGAAAACAGAGGGGAATGTCAAGACTGTGAATAGATGATGGGCCTTTCCGATAATTCCCTGACTAGGGGCAAAATAAATATCCAGAAACTGAGGCAGGATATTCTACTATAAAATCTAGAAACACAGGACCTCTTAGATCCTCAACAGTTCACAGGGAAGTTCATTCATTTGTTCAATAACCTTTTAATTTGAATGTCTTCTGTGTACCAGGAACTATTTTAGGTGCTGGAGATCCAAACTAGGGGCTGAAAACAATGCAAAACATGACCATTAGGAGATACTAAGAGGAGAAAGCTGTAAGAAATAATAGTTAGAAACCATCTCTCAACCCTCCAAGGCCCTAGAGAAGAACTGGCTGCTCTCTAACAAATAAACTTAAAAGAATACCTCTGCCATTGTACAGAACTGACAACAAGCATTTAGAAACTTTTACAGCCATTTGACATGGCCATGACAGCCAAGCCCAGAACCAGTAGACTTGTCTGGTTGAACAGAATATAGACCAGTCTGGTTGTTGTCCAACTCTAGGGGTATGTTGCACCTGGCGCATGCTGCGTACTAGTCACGCACAGTAGGACCCTATTGTCAGTCCATGACAGACTGGAAATTAAAAATACTGTGCTGCATCATGGACATTTGAAAGCACTGATCTACACCACACTCTCCCCACTTCATCTCTTATTCAGTCTTCTACCAGTTCAATTTGGCATCTGCCCTCCCTACTCTGCTAAAGATGCCACAGGAAAGGTCGTTGACCTTCTTAGGGCCAAATTCAGTATATTCTTTTTGTCCTCATCATACATGACATCTCTACAGCACTTAGAACCCTTTGCTTTGTGACATCACAAAAAGTATGTTCTCCTCCTACCTCTTTGATGATTCCTTGTCTTCTCTGCAGGCTTCTTTCTCTTCCTCTGGCCCGTTCCTCTTCTCCTGTTACACACACAGACTTTTGCCGGGCATCTTATCGATGCTCCATGGCTTTAACTATATGCTGCCAATTTCCAAATCTATTTCCAGGGTTATAAATTTGATGTGCTTAAAACATTTACAAAAGAAACCAGTTTAAAGTTTTAAAAAGTATGATAAACAGAATCAATTTTTTTCATTTACAATTGTTTTCAAAATTATACATTATTTAGCTCTAGAAACTATCTTTTATTCTAAAGAAAATCTTATACCGAATTCAAATATATAAAACAAAATAAAAGCAGTTCCTTTGACCGAAATAGACCTAAGAGGTCCTGAATTTTATCCATTCAGTCTTTTACTTTCTGGGGCTTCTCAGGTAATTGCTAAGCCACAGGGTTTTATAACTTGGGGTCTCTCGACCCCCTAGGGATCCATGGAAAGAATTCAAGGGACCAGTTAAAAATTACATCTTTAACTAACAGTTATGGAAACGTAGCAGTTCCTTCAATTATGTATATAGGCAATAAACCACGGTCAGCAGCAGTGCCTATGGCTTTCTCACCAATAGAAACCCCCGATATATTCATCTCATGTTACGTTGTTGCAGATATCTCCAAGTATCATTTATATTCATCTACAAATTGTGGTAGTTATGAGATTACTGCTAAATATTATATAATGTGTTAATAAAGAAGCATACATATTATGGTATCACAAGTTTTATATATATTCAAAAACATTATTCTGAAGAGTTTGTAGGCTTTACCAGACTGCCAAAGGGGTCTTCAGAAAAGGTTAAGAAGATCTGCAGAAACTCAGAGCTCCATGACAGTTGCTCACATAGAACATCGTGCTCCCAAAGCAAGGTTTTTATTTTGGCCCTAGGCTTTTTCCAAAACGATTTAATGGAAGTGGTGACTAAAAGGCCCTTTTTGTCCTTGATATTAAGGAGATATTCTCAATGAAGAAAGAACCTATTGGAACCTCATATCAAATAACAATTCTATATTTGAAGAGAAATGGTGTTTTTTTAAAAAAAACTATTTTCTCTAAGTACTGTCTAAAACTTATTCTAGAAAATCTTTTCTCTTTTGGATACGTCTTTTTTCCTGCATTCCCTCGATGCTTATTCAAATGCTTATCACTGAATACTTATTAGTTCACAGGTCTATTTTGTCTCTCCAGCTGGATTATAAAAGTGCCCTTGAGTTTACGTCTCAGGATGGCCAGAGTAGTGTTCTACAAATAGACACTCAATATTTTCCTGATGAGTGTAAGGCCTTTCAGAAAAGTGAACTTAGTTACCATAAAAGCAATTTAAAAACAATATGATTAAGTAATTTTATTACAAGGAGGTAAAAAAAAGAGGAACCTTTGATTCTGGATGGTACTTGTGAAACAAATTAAGACATTATGTTTATAAATAGCTTTTATATACTAGTAAAGATTTAAAATCTTCCTTAATAGAAAGTCATCTGTTAGACTGAAAATTCTGTTTTCTATCACCATCAATGAGTGGGCCAGGTTTTCTCTAATGAGCAGATTCTGCGATAAAGAACATTGCTAAATGAAGCTCTTTCTAAAATCTTTGATACAGGAGTTTTGCCATGGCTTATGTGTAGACAGACAAGTTTTACAATAAAAGCTCAAGCATAGAATAGAAAAATATAACCAAGACTTCTTAAACGGGTACTCCATTTCAAAGATGCTATAACTATGGTACTTTTAAAAATTTCTTGTCTATTGAAACCATTATTATATGCAAATTGCTGCAAATCAGGCTTATAATTATATATTCAAATACCAGACCTATGACTTTTTGGCCAATGATTTATTTAATGCTATCAAGATGTTACTTTCATTAAAAATGTGTTTAATATTTTTTCTCTCCACATTTACAAAAATCCTGTTGTCTTTTCTAAGCCAATCTGATACTTACATGATCTTAAATGTCAATACCAATAATATAGTTAACATTTTCCAAATTATTAAAGCCTTGTACCCTTTCATTTAATTATGAAATTAATCAAACCCTATCACTTCTCCTACATACCTCTCAAACATACCCACCCCAAATGCACTTGCCACTGCCTTGAGTTGGGCCTCCTAACTGCCTCCAATTTCTTTTTCCTTCCATACATCTTCATCATGTTCATAAATGATCAGATTTGTTTCAGAAAGATGCCACCACTCCTCTGTTAAGACCCTCACCAGATCCTCAGCACAGGTTTTACACTGGACTCCATAACATGGTTTCCACGGCCCTCAGTGACCTGGCTCATACCTACCTCTCTGCACTTCTCTCATCACAGTGCTTCACGCTTGACTCTGACTCAGGAGCTGTAACAAACCATTTGCAGGGCCTCTGCATGGTTCTTCTTTCTCCAGGACAATCCTTTCATACTGATTTCTGGTGAACTCTATCATCCTTCACAACCTAGCTCAAACACTACTTCTTCTGTAAGGCCTTCTCCAAGCCCATGCCAACTCCAAAGTTAATGACTCCCTATCTTCTAAATTTTGTAGTAATATATCATTGTACTTACTGCATTGTACATAATTATTTGTTTATATGGTTGCCTTCCCTGTGTCACAGTAAGCTTTTTGAGACCCAGAAAGGTGCTTCATGTTTGATGAACTGAACTGAATTTGATCTACTGATCTGAGTAATTGGGAAACAGAGAAGGGATGTTTCCAGAGTGATTCATAGTGGCCAGGACGATCATGTTTCTCCACAGCAAACATAAATCTTATGTTTCTTTAATCACCGGGATTACCAGACCCTCTTGGAATAGCACACAAAATGCAAACTCTCTCTTAAATTAGGTTAAATGAAAACTAAATATCTACGAGTCAATTAGTCAATGTTTGGTCTGCATAATTAGAGCCAAATTAGTAAATATCACTTTTACATCAAATATACATTGAGTGCTTCTGGCTTAGTACAAAATATATACATTATGTTTTATCTTAAATCTTTCAACAGGGACAAAGTAGATTAGAGGATGATTTACACTGTGTACCAGGAACAAGTGTCTATTAAACTTTTTCATGCACATACCAGGAGAAAACTAGAGTCCTGATCTATTGGAAATGACTTGTTTTGTAAAACAATTCCTTTGGGGAACAGTAAAAATCATGCAAGGGGTGCCTATTATCAATTCCCAACGTAACAAGAGTAGGTGGCACAAGAAATACAGGAAAATTTTGTGGTTTCAAATATTTATGGTAGATGGCACCAAGTCAAGCAGCAAGTATTCAGGTAGGTGCAATGCATAATTTTCAGGACTCAAATCTGCTCCTCTGTGACTAAAGCCACACAGAGTTCTGGGATAAAAAATACTACGGAATCGGCACCAACATATTTAAGGTAAAGTCTTCCCTCTTTACCAGCATATACAGGTAACTTAAAACCAATTTTAACCACAGGAATCTCCCTATTAGTCATAATAGTTTAAGACAAGTAATTTGCAGCATTTAAAACTAGTTCATGAGTTAGCTTTCTTACTTGTTCTTTACCATATTTTGCAGACGGTCCACATTGAACACATTATTTTTGAAATAAAAATACAATCATTTTTTAAGAGTTACCTAGAAGAATATCGACCATATTACCTTAGCCCATTTTTAGGATTTTCCTATGAGAATGTCCTTATATTTTCTTTTTTTAACCTAAGGCTCATTTTCTAGAATTCTATTCATTTATTTCACATACTGCAAAGAAGAAATCTGAATGAAATAAAACAGCCAGCTCAGAGCTGGAAACTTTTTTGTTTACAGTTGTAATGACATTGAATGACTCTTTGATTAATCTCCAAACTTTTTTCTACAGCCAGTACAGAAGACACCTATCCAAATCAGTCACTTGGTATTTTATTATTATTTTTAAATTTTTAGTATTTTTTTTTTGAGATGGGATCTTGCTCTATTGCCAAGGTTGGAGCACAGTGGCTGCATCATAGCTCACTGTAGCCTCAAACTCTTGGGCTCCTGCTTCAGTCTCCTGAGTAGCTAGGACAACAGATATGTGCCACCATGCCCAGCTAATATTTTTTTATTATTATTTTATTTTATTTTATTTTTTTGAGACAGAGTCTCACTCTGTTGCCCGGGCTAGAGTGCCATGGTGTCAGCCTAGCTCACAGCAACCTCAGACTCCTGGGCTCAGGCAATCCTACTGCCTCAGCCTCCCGAGTAGCTGGGACTACAGGCAGGCGCCACCATGCCCGGCTAATTTTTCTATATATATTTTTAGCTGTCCGTATAATTTCTTTCTGTGTTTAGTAGAGACGGAGTCTCGCTCTTGCTCAGGCTGGTCTTGAACTCCTGAGCTCAAACGATCCGCCTGCCTCGGCCTCCCAGAGTGCTAGAATTACAGGCGTGAGCCACCACGCCTGGCCTATTTTTTATTTTTTGAGACAGCATCTTGTTATGTTGCTCAGGCTGGTCTTGAACTCCTGGGCTCAAGTGATCCTCCTGCCTTGGCCTCCCAAAGTGCTGGGATTATAGGCGTGAGCCACTGCCCCTGGCCATACTCAGTATTTCTTAAGAACTGCTATGCTAAGATAAATATGAGATTTTTCTTTAGCAGGTAAATGAAAACAAAATAAAAAATAAGGATGGAAGTACTGCTGAGTCAATTTTCTAATAATAAATTATACTGTAGCAATTATTCAAAGTATATACAATATTCAATATGTAACAGTATTAAAAATAATAAATCAAATGGGGTGGGCATGGTGGCTCATGCCTGTACTTCCAGCACTTTGGGAGGCCCAGGCAGGAGGACTGCTTGAGGCCAGGAGTTTAAGACCAGCCTGGGCAACATGGTGAGACCCCAACTCCAAACAAAAAAAATTAGCTGGGCATGGTGGTGTACGTCTGTAGTCTCAGCTACTTAGGAGGTTGAGGTAGGAGGATTGCTTGAGCCAAGGAATTTAAGGTTATGGTGAGCTATCATGGGCTCAGGCATTTCAGCCTGGATGACAGAGGGAAAGGCTGTATCAAAACAAATAAAAACATAAAAACGATTATAAGTCAACATTTTATTTTCCTTTACTTTTTCTTTTTCTTTTGAGACAGAGTCTTGCTCTGCCGCCCTGGGTATAGTGCAAGTGCAGTGGTGTCAATCGTAGCTGACTGCAACCTCAAACTCCTGAGCTCAAGCGATTCTCTTGCTTCAGCCTCCTGAGTAGCTGGGGCTACAGTCATCCACCACTACACCCTGCTAATTTTTCTATTTTTAGTAGAGATGGGTCTCACTCTTGCTCAGGCTGGTCTGGAACTTCTGAGCTCAAGCAATCCTCCCACCTTGGCCTCTATTTTCCTTTACTTTTATGCCTAAACCGCCCCCCCCAAAACCCAGGTACATTTTAAAATTTAAATATATTTCAAGTTAGGAAAATGGTTAACACCATTTTGTTAGCTTCTTATCCCCTTCCCCCTCAAATAAGACTTTTTAAAATGAAAACTATATAAATTTAAAATTCTGTGCATTCCTTCACAATACAATTGTCAATAAGCAGCCATAAGTAAAGGAAATGTCACTCTTTTTCTCTCAGTCTTTGATCTATTACTATCTTACACATAAAAGATCTAAACATTAACTTAATCCTGACATAAAATTCTTTTCCACTTATTTCATGGAAGAGGACACAAGACACTTTTCACATCATCTTATTTCTTATGTGTGGTATAACAAAGTTTTATGATTTTTACAAAATACTCTGCTGCCTTTTCTATCTTTTATAAAACTGTGTTCAATTATGCCAATTTGGGAACCACCTTTCTTTTTATTTAGTGATTTACTTTTCAGTTGATTAAAAAAAAAAGCCCCTATCAGCTCATAGGAACCCATATTAAGGAGGCTTTGGGCCATATGCCCAGGAATTTTGTAGTTTACTCAGTAACTATCAACTTCCAAAGGGAAATATTTGAAATTCCACTATTAAGAACACATAAAATGAGAGAAAATGTGCCACAACACCATAAACATAAGAGCTTTTTTACTTCTGTGGGAAAATGACTATTCATTTACATAAAGATCTGTTCCAAATTTTTCTGTTATGCTAAATAAACTAGAAAATTGTTCCATGCATAATCAAATTAACCATCAGAAGTCAAGAGTAAATGAAGTATCCAGATGACGAGTATCAAAGCTATCTCTGGTGAGTATGTCTAGAGTACATGTAAGAAAAATCTAATAAAATAAACAAGGAGAACGTCAAATGGCATTTTATATTTTTAAAGATTACTTTGCTTATCAAATACTTGTTCTCATATCTTATTATATACTTGTTTTGATAATCTAAAACTATTGGGCTGAGTGAGGTGGCTCACGTCTATAATCAGCACTTTGGGAGATCGAGGCGGGAGGATCACTTGAGGCCAAGAGTTCAAGACCAGCCTGGACAACATAGCGAGACCCTGTTTCTGAAAAAAAAAATTGGATCAAGAATAAACCTTTCTCTTAATAACAAGAACAAATTCCTTTGTGTGTCTTTAATGATACAGCTACAAAGACAAATATGATTTCCTTAAATATCAATGATATTTTAGACACCTCTCTATGATACAGTAATGCCTCCTTTATTTATAACTCCGTTCTTTCACAAACCTTATTTAAAAAAGAAAAAATCAAAACCCAGAAAATACACCACAAAGGTCTTTAAACAGCCTAAAGGAATAAAGTTCATGTGCTCAGGCATTTTGCTCTCAAACTCTCCCTCTGGATGCATTTACTTTCTCATACACAATTGTAACAAATCTGGTTTTCCACACCCACAGGAGATGAAAAGCAACAATTAGTAGAAGCTGCTACAAACAAAGCATACTGATAATAATAGCAAAATGCAGTATCTAACAGTTTATAAGTATGAAAGTCAAAAGAAAACTATAAAAAAAGCATAAAAAGCCTAATTCAATCCTCCTGAGATTACTTAAGAACAATCATATATCTCATGAGACCCTCAAGTCAGGATGCATTATATAATAGACTTAAAATTAATAAATGATGATCTTGAGTCTTTAGTATAATTCATTCTATTTAAGTATTACATTTCAATACCAGCCTATACTTCTGGACCACACCTTCTGGTTTGCTTAGGATTGGCACATCTTAAGCCTGCGGTCCTGGTGCAATTATTAATAGCTCTCCCTTTCACTCTCAAGAAGTGTCTTGGTTTGGAACGTAAATCTTGGGATCAGTCTGCTGAGCACTTACTGTATGCCAGGAACTATTCCAGGTACTTTGACTTGTCCTTACAATTCTATGAGATGGCGTACAATTATTATCCCCGTTTTATGAATGGAACAACTAAAGCTTTGAGAAGTTACATGATTTGCCTAAGATCATTCAATTAGTAAGTGTTAAAGGCCTATATGTGAACAACCCAGGCAGTCTGATGTTTAAGTCCTAGCACTGAACCACTATATAGTATTCTTTCTCCTTAGAAAGATGGATAGGGAAATATGGGGAAGGAGATATCCAAGTTTTTGGAAAAGGATTCAGAAATACCAGCCTTCTATAAAATGTGGCTGTATAATCCTTACGTTTCCCACAATTCTATAAATTTACAATACTGAAACATTTAAGAAAATCTTGGAAATACAAAAATATTTCAGATTTTTATAAGCATGAGCTTTCTTAGAAAACAAAAATTCCATGACTGTTTTTCAAATATTCTTGGAAAGATGCTATTTTAAAAATATACTAAATTAGTAGTCCTCTTCTGCTCAAATATCAGATTATTCCATCTTTTTAAAAAGAAATATAGTATGTTACAATGTAAATACAGTCCAGTGTCCATTGTGTATACTGGACTGGGATTAGCTTTGCTATTCAATAGTTTGGGATGCCCTTTAACCTCTCCAAACTTCAGTTTCCTCATGTGTGGTGGAAAAAATATGGTTAGCTGGTAAGAGGACCTAAGGAAATCAGACAGATTTAAAGTGACTTGAAACCTATGAAGGTCTACATAAATTTAGGGTATTAATAATAAACAGTCATAGAATTTTAACAATATGGATCATAAATTTATGCCACGTATTCCAAAACAATAGCTTTCTATTTCTTTTTATTTTTTACCTCACAACTATTTGGGGGGAAAAAAAGCTAGTATCTGGCCACACATGAAAAAGAAAATTACATTAAAAACATTAACAGTAAGCAAGACATGGTGGCTGATGTCTGTGATCCTAGCACTTTCGGAGGCCAAGGTGGGAAGATTGCTTGAGGCCAGGAGATGGAGACCAGCCTGAGCAACATAGCAAGACCCCATCTCTACAAAAATAAAAAACTTAGCTGGGCATGGTGGCCCTCGCCTGTAGTCGTAGCTACTCGGGAGGCTGAGGTGAGAGGATCACTTGAGCCAGGAGTTCAGGCAAGGCTACAGTGAGCTATGATCACACCACTGTACTCTGGGCAACACAGTAAGACCTTGTCTCTAAAGAAAATAAAAGTAGTCATGAACATCAACTCAGAAGCTACATTAACTATGTGCTTAATTCTGAAAAACAGATGCTACATATCAGTTAATTAGTCCTTAAACTATGAGATTAAATGGAATTGTTAAAAAAAAGAGGTTCAATGATTTATAATAAATCTTATTTTTAACATAAACATTTAATCTTTATTTACTTAACTATACTTATTAAGAATGAATGTTGTCTAGCATGTCTGTTGATAAAATTTTAAAAAAATGAATGGTTTAAACAAATTATTACATTTACATAGCCTTTTCCTGTTTTCAAAAAGGCATTTACATATTTGATGCTCAGCAATCAGATATGGTAGACAGATATTATCATTTCTGTATTTTGGGGTAAGAAACTGAGGCTCCAGAGATTTGTCTGACCGTGTTATAAAAAGAAACTGAAGTGGAGGGATGACTCTCAATTCTACAAGAAAGTAATTATTTGGCTGCTCCATAGCAAAGGAAAAGCCTCAGACTTCTTTATTGCCTGATAAGAGACACATAACATCTATAAACTCATGCTGACTTAAAAAGCAGTACTCATTAGTCTGCCTGTACATCTCTAGTAGCTTTAATATTATTCACAGAAAAATGAATATTCATGTTGTTTTGCATCTCCAGCTACTATTAAATTTGCAAGCAAAAATAGGACCCATGAAGAGCAGAACAAGATTGTATTTTCAGTGGCAAACCTAATGAAAAGTACTCTCAACCCCTCAATGATTTACCATTGCTGAGATTATTGCTTAATAAGAAAATACTTTTAGAAGAATTTTCTCCCAAATCTCATTTGCCAGATTCCATAAATTAGCTGCTACAAAATTTGTATTATCAGAGTAACTCAAACCTTGTAAGAGGCTTTTCTTCCAATCTACTAAAAATGTACATTAAATACACAATGCTGGCCACACTATTTTAGATAATGATGGAAAACAACAGCTGACAGCCAGTTTGGGACAAATGCCACTGTTCCCATTTGTCTGAAAATACTAACATTAATTGCTGTAACACTTAGTTTTCAAAGAAAACTGGTATTGCTAAATGAGAAAGTACATTAACAAAATCCTGAAAAACAGACTAAAGATAATGGTGCCTCTTTGATCTGCAACGTCAATTTTAAAACTTTCAATGTCCCAAAGTATAAGTAAACACATCTCAACAGCTTTAAATATTTTCACATATTTTATTTTTTAAACTTATAATTTTGCAAGCTAGCAGTAAAATATTGCTTTCAATATTTTACTAATTAGCACCGTACACCCTTTAAAGCTAACTGGAACATTGTTTCATTGTAAATGATTGTAAAATAAAATGATAATTTCAAATGCCAAATTAGTCTCAAACAACACATGAACCATTATTAATTTTATCATTTTTTTGGCTCTATGCACAAAGATGTACTTCAAAGATAAACTTAACTATATTGTCAGTTTTGTCAATCTAACAAATCAAAGTATCATAGTTTAAAGTATTTAATCTCTGATATTATTATATAAAGAGGCATATGAGGAAGCTGAGGACTCAGCTATAAAAACAAAAGCTAGTACATAACTGATTTATAGTCCCGTATTTTTTTAAAAGAATTAGAAAATAACTCAACAAAAAATTTCATGGTGCAAATATCATTTGCACATATGGTTTAGTATACATCAGTATTCTCCACTTTGCTCATTAGAGTTTGGCCTTACCAAAAAAGTCATCGAAACGTCCAGAATAACTCACAGGGACAGCTGTAAGCCTGAAATAAAATTGCTCAGTACAAAAGGATCCCAAACCATTCATATAATTTTAAATGGAAGCCTAGACATTTAAGTCCTATTTTTAATGTTCTCATCTGAAAAATCTTTGAAAAAATCTAATCAAACTCAAATTACTTCCACATATTTAAAAAAAAATTTTTTAAGGGATATTTTCATTTCCTGTTTTCTGATAAAAGCATTCTTCAGAGCTATGGGGTTAAGTTCTGAGCTACGACTGACTGCTTACTAGCATGCCTGTTTTGCATACCAGTAGAATCAAGTCCAGTTTTGCCATTTGTGGATAACTATGACAAGATACAAAAGCATGTGTTTGCCATAAATAGCTCTGGCTAACAGCAAACCGCTCACACTGAGCAGATCAAATTCTCTATAAGGAGAGCAGTCTGGACCACAGCCAAATCCTACTACTAATGTTTAAGACTGCTATATCAATTCCTTATTCCAATTTAATTTGCAAAATATATTAAGAAATAGTAGCTGAAATGAACATTCTTTAACATCAGAAGTATCATTAAACTTTTGAAGGACATTTTATAAATTATTTTCCTTATAACCAAATAAGGAGTAAGAGCTTCCTGTTTCTACTACACAACTACTTAGAAATGTAAATGTGAATAAAAAAAAACTATGCTAATTTATCCAGAGAACAAATCAGATACTAGAGAGTATTTATGTCAAAGTGCAAAAAATAATTTCTGATTTCTGTATTAACACATAAGGAAATAAATAAACTAATGTTTATAAAAGTACCACTCTTTTAACAATGGTATTTTATGTTAGTTGGCTTTAGAACAGAATATTTTTAAAAGCAAACAAATCCAACAAATCTGGAAAATATTGTGCATGAATGTTGTACAAAAAAATTCACAAATGACCAGTGTAGAGATCAATAATAGCTGTTTACCCTAGAAGTTGTTTCACATAACATTTGCAAAATTTCCAAGGAAAACAAGGCAACATTCTGTAATATGCCACAATTTTTATTGCAACGTGGCCATTTTTGTGAGGGTGGGGGGTCTGATCTCAAAACAATGTTCCATTTAAGGCTCTTTTATACAGAAATTGCCATCATGACTGATATTCAAAATATCTTTAGTGTTGCAGGATTCACATGGTAAACATAAAACTCCTATACTTACTCAGTAGTGTACACTCAACAGAAAACAAAAAGGCATTAATAACAGCTATTTCTTTTAAGATATGCAGGTAACAGGAATGAACACTGAGGTACTAGGATAAATTGATGACACAGTTGACGAAACTTAATTGGCATTCCTTTTGGAAGATTAAACTTGTTACAAAAAAGTGCTTTTAATGCATAGTGTTATATCCGTGCTGCCATGTCACAAAAATAGGCTTGCCAAGGCAGGTGAGGTGTATCAATGCTTGAGCCTCACAGACTGCAATCAAGTGCAACTTTAAATAATACTGAAAAAAGTTTACCATCTGACCAGTGGATAATATTTTCAAGGCATTCAATTAGCTTACCCTCTGCAGTATTCTAAGCTATTCACATTGACAAACACATTCATTGTAGTGCTTGCTGTAGTGGAGGCATATAACCGGTTGTTTTGGCTAAAATATAACAAGAAGGCATTCCTTAGGATCTACATAAAAGTAACAGTATTAAACAGTCTAATGGCAATCACTGATAGGCTGCTTAAATGAATGATATCTCCTTCATTCACTGTGTTGGAAGGGCCCAGTGGAAAGGGGAAAACAAAAAAAACCCCAAAACCTAATACTATTCCGAGGACTGAGCTGGAGAAATGGAAGCTCCTTAAGATCCAGATGGCACTTGACTGTCATTTTATAATGGTTTTCCTTCAAGTGAAACTACTACATTGCCTCCCAATTTCTCTCCAAGTGTCGAACGGTCCTTAATATCATCCAAGCCATTTACTTGCCACTCATGTTTAATACCTAAAAGAAAAGTAAAAACATTAACCCATTATACTATTATCAATAAAGAGTAATTTCTCTGCACAAAATATTCAATGTTTGTACCTGTAAATTTCTTTTTAATGGCGTCTTTAGAGCTAGCATAAATCATCTTGCTTTTTAAAGGTGCACTTTCAGGAGCCCTACAGAAAAAAAAAAAAAAAAAACAATTGTTGAATCTCATTTATAAGAAAAACAAAGGTAAGACTGACTATGATAATAACAATCCTTGCATTTTAAAAGTACTTTTTTCTTTTGTTTTTACACACCAGAATATAAATACTAGGTCTTCTTTCTTAGACTCTTTTGTTTCGTATGTGGCATCGTACAAAGCATATCGGCAATCATTCAGAGGTAGCAACTTCACAAAAGATGTGTAGGGGTCCTCTACAGTATCACCAATGTCACCCACCAAGATCTGCTTTGCTTCCTCTACAATTATTTGTCTTTTGTCATCGCTTAAACAGAAGAGAACTGCCTTCTTTCTTTTTTTGATCTCCTCTTGTGTAGAAGATTTCCTTACTTTCATATCATTAAAAACTTTGATGACTTCATCATTCACTGTAACTCCAGAAGCCTGAAAATAAACAGAACGGTAATTCAGAACACGTATTTTAATCAAAATTACTGTTTACTTATAGAGGATTCACTGGACATCAAAAATTGCACCGTACCATGCAAGGAGTACAATCAGATTTGTCACATTTTAAAAATCAGTGTGTGATACACCAAAGGATTCTAACTCGTCCTGCCATTCATCCTTCTTAAAGAGGTTTGGACGTAGAAGCGAATGGAAAGGTAGAGCGAAAGGGACAAATACAAGTTGTCCCATCCCTGAAATGTTTCCTATTTCACTGGGTGATGTCAGAGCTTCAGGAGCAGCAGCAAAAATACCTTCTGTATTGTGTCAACTCTGCGGGCCTTAAAAAAACACTTTTGGATTTCAGTTAATGCTTCTACTATTTTTTTCTTTAAAGTCATCCTAGCCACTGACGTTTCCTCATAAGGAAAGAGAATCAAGTGTAAACTCCAAACCGCCCACGGCTACAACATAATCGCCCCACAGCTCAAATGCAGACGCTTCAAAACTAACCGGTCGCGTATAAAAGCTTTTTACCCCAAGGAAGCACGTTAAAAAGAGTTTTCCCACCTTCTGAATCTCCCCGCAAGGGTTTTATTATAGGCCATCCAGACCCTGACCCAAAGCCTTCAGAGCACGTATCAATCTTATAGCGCGCGTGTTAAGCAAAATTAGGAAGCGAAGGGCGAATGCGGCGCGCAGGGCTGCACCCTGCGGACCCTCCCGCGCCCCCGGCCGCCCGGCCACGACCCCAAACCCGCCCCGGCACCCGGGCCCTCCCGGCCCCCAGAAATCCCCAGGAGCGGCAGGGCCGGGCCTGACGGCGGGAGGGCAGGCCGGTCGGCCGGAGAGAGCAGCGGGGCCACAGCGTCTAAGCGCCCACCTCGGAGGCCAAAATCAGGTTAAAATGGCGGCCTCACGCCCAGGGCCGTGGGGGCCCCGCAGGGGGCTTTTCTCGTCGCGCCCCGGCCTCCCGGCCTCCCGGCCGGCGCACCCGCCTTACCATAGTGTCCGCGGCTGTGGCTGCGGCGGCGGCTCGAGCTCCGGCTCTGTGGCACTGGGAGGAGAGGAGGGAGGGGCGGGCAGGCGGGCGGCGGCGAGTGGGGGCACGCCGGCAGCTGCAGCCCGAGGGAGGCGGCGCGGCTCGGCGGGCCGCAGGCGGCGGGCGGGGCGGTCACGTGGGCACGCCGGGTCCCCCGCCGGCGCCGCCCCGCTCCCGGCCCCGGCCGTCCGCCGGCCCGCCCGCCCGCGTCCTCCGCCTGACCCCGGAGCGCGAGCCCTGCGGGCCGGGGCGGCGGCGCAGCGGCCGTGAAGCCGGGGGCCAGCCGGCCGCTTCTAGCCCGTGGGCGTCGCCCATCAGCCGGCCGGAGAAAGCGCTGGGCTCTCGGAGGGGCGTTGCCACGCTGCCCTGCTCCCGGGGTTGGGTGCGTGTGCGGGGAATTTTTTCCACTGACAGGGGCTGGATTTCAATGTTGTGAGGCATTTTTTTTTTTTTGGAAAACCGCAACTTGGCATGAATTGTTTAATTGTTTAGATTTCTTTCCTTCAATTAAATGAGAATACTATAAGGGATCCGCCCCCCCATGATAAGAATTGGTAAATCACTTTTCAAGAGTGTGTAGTTGAAATAATAATGATAGAGAAAAATTAGGTAGTAACATTCCTTGGTAATATCCTTTTGTACTTCATAGGAAATGGACTGTACTCTCCATTAGTATACTGCCTCTTCATGAAGCCCCAGCTGTAGCAGCTGACAGCAAATAAGCCCACCCAACCGCTTCTAGCAAAGCCCATACACTGAGCCAAGACGGCTTCTCTAACTTTTTTGATAAATAAGTATCCCATTCATCATAGAAAAGATTGTCACTTTATACATTGAGGAATATTTTCATGAAGACGTAATACTGAGGGTTTTTTTGGCCCTCCCCCCACCCCCGCCGTAGTCCAACACTGAGTTGATAATGAAAGTGTTACAAATGAAACCCTTCGTGTGCTTATCTGCTTGTAATTTTAGCCTCACTTTCTTCATTTGTAAAATTAGTAGAATGAATTTAAACTCTGATCAAAAAACTTATTTTGTGAAAATGATTTGCACTAAAAAATTGTTACTGCCTGAAATTGTTGGAACAAAACACGTAAGTCCAGGTAAAACCTTGAAACAAACTAACCTAGAAATGTGGTGTGCAGCAAGAACTTTGGGTTGAGTATTATTCCTGGCACTGCCCCATCTCTGTAACCTTGAAAGTCTCTCTTAACCTCTCCAGACCTCAGGTTGTTCATCTATAAAACAAGCTGTCATTAAATTATCTTTAAGGTCTTTTTCAGCGTTAGATTTCAGTTTCTGAGGATATCAATGCTCATATACAGTAAGAAATGGTGCATATGTGGTGGTCTCAGGATTAAGTTTAGGGATGGAATATCATAAAAGGGAGTTTGCCCTACATTGTGTGATAACTTCTTATTATCCAAAATTGATATATATATATATTTTTAGCCTTCCTAGAGGAGCTCCACACTGGATTGTCAGCAAACGGTCTCACAGGAAAGGTGTTCGCCTTCTCAGTGGCTCTTTTATTCTAAAGTTGGGTGCGCTGGAACTGACTCATCCCTCCCTTGCGGCACCGTACTCAATCCCAGACTGCAGCTTTCTCTCCCCTCCCGACCCTGCACCCGCATGGTCCTTGCTGTCAATCTCAGGTTTCTCCAGTGCCTCAGTGCCCCAACTCAGCACTGATGTTTTTACTTTTTTACTTCCCCACAGGAGCAAATATATTGGTTACTGATTTCCCAAAATATATATATATGTTTTTAATATAAATATATATAATATTTATATAAATTTTTAATATAAATATATATATATAAATATATATATATTTTAAAGACAGGGTCTTGCTCTGTTGACCAGGCTGGAGTGCAGTGGCACAATCATACTTCACTACAGTCTCAAACTCCTGGTTTTCAAGCGATCCTCCTGCTTCAGCCTCCCAAGTAGCTGGGATCACCGGCATGAGCCACTACACTGAGGCAAAATTTATTTTAAATGGAGCTGTTAGGTATTGCCCATGAAACATAGACCTACTTTTATGTACACATCTTGGGTTTGTTTTCTTAATTGGAAGATTGACTTAAAGACAACAATTGAGAAGAAATTTCCCAATGTCTAAGCATGAATCACAAGCAAGTAGATAATACCTTATATTTAGCTGATACACTATCACTTATGGAACCTCTCACTTTATCTCTCTTGAACTTCCAAGAAAGTCATAAAGAATGGATCTCCAGAGCTCTGATCATCTTCCATGTGTGGGTATCAGCAACTCTTTTCCTTCCTGGATTCTTCCTCTTCCCAACATTGAAGATTTGTAGTAGCATAGGTAGAGACTGCCTCTTCCACCAAAGCTGGGGATTCCAAAGACGTTAAGACACCGTCCAGCTCTACCATCAACCACTTTCCAAGCCTCCTGGTCCCTCTTCCTCTTCCCAGAGTTTGCACCTCCCCTGCTCTAGGATTCTTTTCCTGAAGATATTTTGGTTCTTGCGTATATTTTGTGGCATTATATTAACTTGTTTATGTGTTCTGCCACTCTACTGCACTGTAAGCTCCTTAAGGATCTAAGTCCTACTCATCTTTTTAATTTCTGGAACGTGGCATATGGTAGGTACTCAATAGATGCCGATATAATATATTTAAGATGCTTTAATGCTATGAAGAGAACAAAAAGGAAGCTCCTGAAGATTGTGAGGCCTTTCTACACACCCTTGTGAGGATGACTCTGAGAACCTCAGGACTGATAGCAGCTCCGTCTCCTCACTCCTGTGAGTTATAACCAGAACTTACCACTACTTGGTCAAGGGGCAGCATGACAAATCATTGCTGCATAAATTTTGGCCCCTGTGTAGTGGAGGGATCTGAATGTCAGACACCATGTGTATTAGTGTCCGATTGCTGCTGTAACAATTTACCACAAACTTAGTGGCTTAAAACAATGCAACTTCATTGTCTTACAGTTCTGGAGTCAGAAGTCAGAAATAAGTCTTATGGGGCTAAAACTGAGGGGTGCCGGCAAGGCTTCATTGTTTTGGGAGGCTGTAGGGGGGAGAATCTGTTTCTTTGCCTTTTCCAGCTTCTAGAGGCCGCCCCTACCTGCAATTGCACTACTGCGACCTCTGCTTCAGTCACCACATCTCCACTGACCCTGCCTCCCTCTTTCACTTATAAGGACCATTACGGGCATGGTGGCTCACGCCTGTAATCCTAGCACTCTGGGAGGCCAAGGGGGGCAGATCGTTTGAGCTTAGGAGTTCGAGACCAGCCTGAGCAAGAGGGAGACCCCCGTCTCTACTAAAAATAGAAAGAAATTATATGGACAACTAAAAATATATATAGAAAAAATTAGCCGGGCATGGTGGCACATGCCTGTAGTCCCAGCTACTCAGGAGGCTGAGGCAGTAGGGTTGCTTGAGCCCAGGAGTCTGAGGTTGCTGTGAGTGAGGCTGACACCATGGCACTCTAGCCCGGGAAACAGAGTAAGACTCTGTCTCAAAAAAAAAAAAAAAAAAAAGGACCATTACGATTATTTTGAACTCTACTTGGTAGTTTAGAATAATTTCCCCTCTCTCAAAATCCTTAATTACATCTTTTGGCATGTAAGGTAACATTCACAGGTTCTGGGGCTTAGGACAGGAATATCTTTGGGGGGCCTCATATCTGACTACCACACCTCATCTGTTCCTTGAGCAATTTCAAGCCCAAGCAAACAATTAACAGGTAGGACAGAAGGGTCCTGAACAATGTTGTATTAGAACACACATCTAAACTATTATCCATTGACTGGACCACCCATGGATGGCAGCAATGAACAACTATTAGGGACTAAGTGAGAGTAACCTCTGAATGGAGTCTCAGTTCTGACACTAGTAGTGGTACAATCTCAGGCCATTGATTTAACTCTAAGGCTCAGTTTCCTCATGTGTAAAATAGGGATTATATTACCCCTCCCTCTCGGGATTATGGAGAGGATCAAGGGAGATAATGTACGTAATGCTCCTGTCCAGCACAGAAATGGGAACCCTGGGGCTATTGTTACCACCAGTGGAGAGCGAAGATGAAAGCTCTGATTTTACCAACTCACTGGCAATAGCATGGAGCAGTCGCAGTGCTCACCAATTCTGAAGGTTCAGCTAGAGTTTGTTTACACAAGAGTCCTTAGAAAATTGAAGTGAATACCCCCTAATATATATATTCCCCCAAGAAACGATCTAGATGGAGGTTCTGTGGCATGTAAAAGTTTGAAAATCATTTTTCAAGACCTATCTAAAATAATGAATTTGGAAGATTATGCAGAAAAATTCTGTTCAAGCCCCACTCCCTGTCAAGAGACATCACACTCTCAGCTCCCACGGCCACTTCCTGACAAAGACAAGTGTAAGCACAAAGACACTCACCACTTCACAATGTACCTTTCTACCCACATACCTTCTTAACTCTGACTTATCCTTCCTAACCCACGCCTGAGCTAAAAGACTGATGAGGAGGCAAGTCATGTATTTTTCTAAATCCAAGTTTGAACTTAGAACTAGAAAATAAACACAGTGGGAGGTATGTGTTGGAGTCTGATCTCTGTGACTCACTCTCTGATCCATAAAACTCGATTTGGGTCTTATATGTCTCATTTCTAGTTCTTTTCTAATTTAGGAGTGTGACCTCACAATAAAGGAACTTAGCAGTTTGTGTCACATGAAGAGGTCATGAAGAGGTAGAAGTAGTGAAATGCAACAAGTAGTAAAATGTGGTTCAAAATGGTCTCAAACTCTACAAATACCAGCTTCAATGGCATAAATACATACAAGCTTCAATTTATTAACTCACAGACACAATTTATCAGATGCACTCACTTCTTATTTGTAACACCTCAAACATAACATTAATTAATAGTGCCTTGATAGTAACTGAATTGTGATAGTAAGTAGCAACCAGTTGCCTAAATTATACAACCTGTGTATAAATAGCACCTGAGAAAAGAAACTTGCTAGTAATTTATCTAAGATGGCAATCTTTGTTTAGTTTACTACAAAAGCTGTATATCTTAAAATCATAGATGGAAAATCATATATGAAAAATGTAACATCTGAAAACTAAATGTTAACAGACGAGTAACAGGAGAGCGATCAAAAAACAAATTCAAGAATGAAGAGTTTATTCATTTCATTCATTCATTCATTTCATTTATCAAGTACCTCCACTGGGAGCTGGTAATGGAAAGATGAATACAACACAGTCCCTGTCTTGAAGAAAGTCCCGTGGGAATCCACAGCAAGGAAGCCGACATTTATGGAACAACCCCATGCATGGCACAAAGCTCCGTCTGGAGTGAGTTGGGTTTTAAGGGACAAGTGGAAGTTAATTAGGCAGATAGAAGAAGGGCATTCAAAGCAAGGGAACCAAATGTACAAAGCTACAGCTCATCAGTAAAACATAAGAAATTCCAAGTAGTTTGCCGGAGCCTTGAGGCTTGGTAGGGAATAAAGAAGGAGTGGTAGGAAGTAGTAGGTCTGTGAGCCTTGTAGGCAATCCTCCAGTCAGAACTTTATTCTGCATGTGATGAAGGAGACAAGAGTTCTCAAATGTGTTTTTTAAATAATAGCTACATTGAAATATTCACAGACCAAGAAATGTACCCTTTTAAGCGTACCAATGTTTTTAGTATATTCACAGTCGTGTAAGCATCAGGACCATCTAATTTTATAACATTTTTATCACCCCCAAAAGAGCAGCCACTCCACATTCTCTCTTCCCTTCAGCCCTTGGCAACCATTAATCTACTATCTCTAGTGTATTTCCCTGTTCTGGACATTTCATATGAATGGAATTGTATAATATGTGGTCTTTGTGACTGGCTTCTTTCACTTAGTTTAACATTTTCAACGTTCATCCAGGCTGTAGCAGGTATCAATGCTTTATTCCTTTTTATGGCCAATCATATTATGTTACATGGAAATACCACATTTCCTTTTCCATTCATCAGTCGATAGACATTTCAATTGTTTACCTTTTTGGCTATTATGAATAATGTTGCCATGAGCATTCATGTACAGATTTTTGTGTGAATATATATTTTCATTTTTTTTAGGTGTATACCTATGAGTGGAATTACTAGGTCATAGGGTAACTTTATGTTTAACATTTTGGAGAGCTGTCAAACTGTTCTCCAAAGTGGCTGGCCCATTTAATAATCACACCCACACATTTTTTTTTTTTTTGAGACGGAGTCTCGCTCTGTTGCCCGGGCTAGAGTGAGTGCCGTGGCGTCAGCCTAGCTCACAGCAACCTCAAACTCCTGGGCTTAAGCAATCCTTCTGGCTCAGCCTCCTGAGTAGCTGGGACTACAGGCATGCGCCACCATGCCCAGCTAATTTTCTCTCTATATATTTAGTTGGCCAGATAATTTCTTTCTATTTTTAGTAGAGACAGGGTCTTGCTCTTGCTCAGGCTGGTCTTGAACTCCTGACCTTGAGCAATCCACCCGCCTCGGCCTCCCAGAGTGCTAGGATTACAGGCGTGAGCCACCGTGCCTGGCCCACACATCCACACATTTTATAATCTCAACGTATGAGGATTTTGATTTCTTCACATCCTTATCAACACTTGTTATCGTCTGTCTATTTTAGCTATAGTGACTGTGAAGTGGTATCTCCTCGTGGTTTTGATTTGCATTTCCCTAATGGCTAATGATGTTGGGCATCTTTTCATGTGCTTCTAGTATCTTCTTTGGAGAAATGTCTATTTCTACCCTTAGTCCATTTTAAAATTTGATTATTTTGTTCTTGTTGGTGAGTTGTAAGAGTTCTTTATACATTCTAGATACAAATATCTTAATAGATACATGACTGGCAAAAAAAACCCTCTCTTTTTGGGGGCTACCTTTTTGATTTTTTTTTTTTCTTTTTTACACATGCTCTAAAATCTTTTCACTTCCTTAATGGTGTCCTTTGAAGCAAAAAAGTTTTAAATTTTGATGAGGTTTAGTTTATCTAGTTTTTCTTCTGTTGCTTGTATTTTTAATGTTATATCTAAGAAACCATTGCCTAATGGTTGTAAAGATTTACTCTCTCTCTCTCTCTCTCTCTCTCTCTCTCCCTCTCTCCCTCTCTCCCTCTCTGCCTCTCTCTCTCTCTCTCTCTCTCTCCCTCTCTCTCCCTCTCTCTCTCTCTCCCTCTCTCCCTCTCTCTCTCTCTCTCCCTCTCTCTCTCTCTCCCTCTCTCCCTCTCTCCCTCTCTCTCTCTCGTCTCTCTCTCTTCTTTCTTGAGACACAGTCTCGCTCTGTTGCCCGGGCTAGAGTTAGTGCCGTGGCGTCAGCCTAGCTCACAGCAACCTCAAACTCCTGGGCTCAAGTGATCCTACTGCCTCAGCCTCCCGAGTAGCTGGGACTACAGAAATGTGCCACCATACCCGGCTAATTTTTTCTATATATTTTCAGTTGTCCAGATAATTTCTTTCTATTTTTTTTAGTAGAGACGGGGTCTCGCTGTTGCTCAGGCTGGTCTCGAACTCCTGAAGCTCAAAGGATCCGCCCCCCTCGGCCTCCCAGTGCTAGGATTACAGGCGTGAGCCACCGCGCCCGGCTTAATTTCTTAATAAATATGTCAATAGCAACATTTTTTTAAAAAAGGTATTGAGTTCTTACTATACAATGCCAGAAACTGTGCTAGACACTGGGAGTAGACGGTGAATGAAACAGACATAGCCTAAGGAGAGAGTAACTGGGGTCCCTGGTATAGACCAGGGGAAGTAAAGTTTTCTCCAGTTGAAGGGTTCTCGCAAAAAAGGCAAGGCATGACAAAAAAAAGACTCCGAGCTAAAGAGGTTGGCTCTTTTGGGAAAATAAAAGGACAGTAGAACTAGCGTGTGGTGGACAAGAAGAAGAGCTTCCAGATGATGCTGAAGAAATAGTCAGGAGCCAGTTAATGCAAGGCTTTATAAACCATGATCCAAACTATTCTGAGGCTCCCCGGGGTGCCCCAGCAAACTCATGGGGCACCTTCGATATTTTTAAATTTTAAGGGAAACACAGCGCTATCTGTCGGACATCACGGGAACTACAATCTTGAGGTGGTTTACGCTTCCAAATCCTGCTCCGTTCTTTTCGATGTATTTTTTCGCCCTTGATGTGTTAAAAAGCAAACCCCACGGGAAAATCAGCGTGGGGTAGGAAATGAAGATGGCTGTGTCCAACACGATTCCAAGGTTTAAGAAGTTATGCAGTGCCGAATAGAGGCCAAGTTGTTAGGTCATGAATATTTCTTTTGGCCTAAGAGTGCTTTGAAAAGATTACTGAGACGCTAAGGGCAACTTGAGCCGAGATTTGGAAGCCTCTACTGTTAAGGATTTGGGGTTTTGTTCCAAGTGTTACAGGTTTAAAACCTATGAAAAAGTTTGAAATGGGGAGAATGTCATGGAGGCCTTAATCTTTTCTAGTAGGATGATATTCTAAAAATCTAGACATTTTACCTACAGCGATTTTGCTTTAACTTACTTGTTCAATTATCACAATATCTTAGTTTTGAATTTCAAAACTCTAATTGAGAGCTGTCATGTTTTCCTCCCTTACAGATAATTTTGCCCCAAGGCCAGTTAGAGACCAATCAAGAATCAGAGCAGAGGTGGTTTAAGTGGTTTTTAAATTGTTGCTCATTCCACAAACTGTCTAGAGTGTGGAGGGGAAGGATCCACTACTCTGGTGACTCTGGGCTCACTTAAAGTTGGAAAGGACAGGACAGTATTTCCACAATGCCTCCTTTTCAATTTGCTTGACATTTTTATCCTCTCAAATGGGCGTGACCATTATAGCAGAGATTGCCGGTGCCATCACTGCCCATTCTACCCCTCTCCTTCAGTCTCCATTTTATCTGGAGGTTATGCCCCCAGCTTCCAGCTTCTCTGATAAGAGATGTGGCCTTGTGACCGATTCTACCAATAAGAGAACTTTCCAGAAGGCTGCTGAAAAGGAGCTGACTCAGCTGGTGAGTGTGTTCTGTCTGCCCTTCTGCCCTTTCTTCTTTTGGCTTGTGTCACAGACTTGATGGTTAGAGGGCAACTAGCCCTCTTGGACCTCTCCTGCAGTTTTGGGGAAGAGTTTGAGGAGAACTGATACTAGTTCTTTAAACATTTGGTAGAATTCAGCAGTGAAGCCATCAGGTCCTGGACTTTTCTTTGATGGGAGACATCTTATTACTGATTTAATCTCCTTACTCTTTGTTCATCTGTTCAGATTTTCTATTTCTTCCTGATGCAGTCTTGGTAGGTTGCATGTTTCTAGAAATTCATTTATTTCTTTTAGGTTATCCAATTTGTTGGTATCCAATTGTTCATAGTAGTCTCTTATGATCCTTTCCATTTCTGTGGTGTCAGTTGTAATGTCTCCTCTTTCATTTCTAATTTTGAGTCTTCTTTTTGTTAGTTTAGCTAAAGGTTTTTTAAACTTTTGCTTATCTTTTCTATTGTTTTTTGAATCTCATTTATTTTTTTGAGACAGGGTCTTGCTCTGTTGCTCATGATAGCTCACTGCAACCTCAAACTCCTGGGTTCAAGTGATCCTTCTGCCTCAGCCTCCTGAGTAGGTGGGACTATACAGGTGTGCACCACCATACCTGTCTAATATTTTCCATTTTTTATAGAGACTGGGGTCTTGCTATGTTGCTCAGGCTGACCTGCAACTCCTGAGCTCAAGCAATCCTCTCACCTTGGCTTCCCAAAGTGCTAGAATTATAGGTGTGAACCACAGTGCTGGGCTTTCTGGTTTCTTTTAATTATTTCTGCTTTGTTTTTGTTATTTCCTTCTAACTGCTAAGTTTGGGCTTCCTTTGCTCTTCTTTTCCTAGTTCCTTCAGGTGTAATGTTAAGTTGTTTATTTCACTACAGGCGTGTACCTAACTCCTTAAAATTCATCCAAGCTGGGCACAGTGGTGCATGCCTCTAATCCCAGTTACTTCGAAGGCTGAGGTGGTTGGAATGGGTTGCTTGAGGCCATGGTGTTCAAGACCAGCCTGGGAAACATAGTGAGATCTTGTTTCAAATAAATAAATAAATAAATAAATAAGATTCATCCACGTTCACTTTTTAAATTTAGTTAATTCATAATTGCCATGTAGTATTTTCACTGTGCAAACTTACCACAATTTATCCATTTCCTGCTTATGGACACTTGGGATATTTCAGTTTTTTATTACTGTAAGGAATGCCACAGTGAATATCTTTGGACATATCTCCATCTATATAGATCCTGGGGTTTCTCTAGAAACAGAATTCCTGGGTCAGCTTCACTAGAAATACCAAATTACTCTCCAGAGTGTTTGTACCAGTTTATACTCCCACCCAGTGGTGTATGAGTCCCCCACTGATCACATTCTTGCCAACACTAATATATGACTCTAATTTTTGCTGGTTTAACTGTGTGAACAGGTATTTTGCCATGATTTTAATTTTCACTTTAGCAGTGAGATTGAACATTCTTAACTATGACACTTCATATACTTTACGGACATTTTCTGTAGGATCATTTTTCTTTTCCTTCTTTATAGCAGTTCTTTGTACATTCTGTATATCAACCCTTTGTCTATGTGTTGCAAATATCTTCTCCTGTTCTCTGGACTGTCTTTTCATTTGTTTATGGTGTCCCCTTGTTGCTCCATAGAAATATTGTTTTATAGAGTTGCCCCCTATAATATAGCGACAGAAATGATTTAAGGATAAGGAAATGTTAGAAAATAATAGAATATGGAAATAAAAGAATACACAGAGACGAAAGTACAGTTTCATAGACTTTATAGGTGGGAGATTCGGGAGACCCCACATCTCCTAAGCAAAGAAGCTAAACGAAAACTATGTGGTGGAATTTGTCAAGTTATTCCTTTATGGTTTCTACTCCTTTTTTCTTTCCCCTCCCTCCCTTTCTTCCCTTTCTCCTTCTCTCTTTCAAGAAATCTTTCCTATTTGAATAGTGACTAAATATTTGACAAGATCAAAGCATTAGTATTTAAGTGTTTTAGATGCAATAATGGTATTGTGGTCCCTTTTCTGGTAGAGATACATATTGAAATGTTTACAGATGAAATAGTGTGGTAAGTCGAATTTTCTTCAAAATAACATGGGGAAAGAGTGGGTAAGGGCAAAAGCAAGACTGGCCATCAGCTGATAATTGTCAAAGCTGGGTCATGGGTACAGGGGTGGGGGGTCATTCTAGTATTCTATCTAATTTTGTATGTTAAAAAATGTTTTCCTAATAAAAAGAGAGGAGACATCCTTTCCTATCCTGATTTTAAAATATTTTCTTATATTTCCTTCAAATAATTTTAACGTTTTATTTTTTGCAATTAGGTCTCTAAGCCCCAGGTGACCCTGAAGGAACACCATAGAAGAGGATCAGAGAACAAGCTTTAACTGGATTATGTAAAGGATGTTGAAAAACAAATGCTTGTGTAGTTGGCCAGGTCCTATGACAATCTTTGTCCTAGGAAAGTTCATTCCAAAGCCAGGAGTTTGCCTTGGCTGTGTGGAACCACACTTTCTTACCCAAATTTGAAGAATGAAGCCCATTATTTTCTATGAAATAGGAATAAATGAAGTATTTGACATTTACTAAAAGATTCTTAAACCCTTGGTCTCATTTTAACTATCCTTTTTTTTGGCCATAGGTCAGAATATCTTTAATTTCTATGTATTTATTTTTATTTTTTGAGGCAATGTTTCACTCTGTCATCTAGGCTAGAGTGCAGTGGTGCACAGATCACTGCAACCTCCAACTCCTGGGCTCAAGTGATCCTCCTGCCTCCGCCTCCCAAGTAGCTGGGACTACACGTGTGCACCACCATGCCAGGATAATTTTTGTATTTTTTGTAGAGATGGGGTCTTGCTGTGTTGCCCAGGTTGGCTTTGAACTCCTGGCCTCAAGTGATCCTCCCACCTAGGACTCCCAAAGTGCTGGGATTATAGGCATGAGCCACAGCGCTCAGCCTGTATACATGTACATATTTCAAAACATCATGTTGCGTGTGCTACATACAGTTTTTTTTTTGCTACCAAAGACTGTAAGCACAAGAGATATATACAATTTTTGACAATTAAAAAATTGTTCATAGTGAGTCCATCAACTTATAACTTGCTTTATTTACAGATCTGCCTTCTATTATTATACAGGATGGGTTTCTAGATGTTCTTTTGATTTGTGGTTTGCCAACTTCTTTCCAAGAAATTGTCAAGAAATGGCCTGGACTGGTGGAGCCTTTTTCTTAGTTTGTCTTAAGAGACAGCATTGTTCTGCCACCCAGTAAGTTAAACAAATGCCATACTTTGCAGAGTCTGACCGAGTTAGTTTAGACATTAGAGAGAAAAAAGTTGAATTGAAATAGAGGAAGAATATTAGGGAAGAAGCATATGGCTCGCGAAAAAAAATTTTTTTTTCATTTTCATTCTGCTTAATGTATTTTTTATTTCTCTTAATACTTCCTATTTGACCTATGGATTGTTTATTAGTGTTTTGTTTTGTTTCTGAGTGTTGGGCTTTAACAAATGTATAATGGCATGTAACCATCATTACAGTATCATACAGAATAGTTTCAAGTCCCTAGAACTCCCTTGTGCTCTATTTATTCAGCCCTCTGTTCCTCCCTCTGAGTTCCTGGCCAATCTCTCAAGGACTTACTCTTTTTTCTCTGTTTTCCTCAAGTGTAGGGCATTTGTTTGTAGGGAGGCCCCAAGTTCTGTGCCGCCCTTTGTCACAATGACCCGAGATTCCTGTTGGGTGTGTTGTAAACAGAGGAGCCACTCTTTAGGCCCCCTGCTCTGAGCACACCCCAGGACCACTTTCTAAAGTTGATTTTTCTTCATATAGGTATTTGGACAACATACTGGCAGACTGTTTTCTAGCCTACACTTCAAACAAAGGTGTACTCCTATTTGGGCTCTGGCTTTATATGGGTTTTCAGTTCACCTCTGACTCCGTGCAGGTCTGTCAACTCTCCTTCGCCGGCTGGCATGCCCCACAGTGCCCTAGCCGGGGGAGCTACAGCTTCAGCTCATGTGATTACCAGAATGCTTTTTCATCCTCTTTTGTGCACTTAGCTACAAATTTATCAGATGCTTGTAGTATTTTAGTTAACATTTCTGGGTGTCTTAAAAATATAAAGTTTACAATTTAAAAACTTATTGTGGTAAAATATATACAACATAAAACTTACCATTTTAATCATCTTTAAGTGTACAATTCAGTGGCATTAAGAATATATGCACACTGTTGTGCCACCATCACCGCTATCCATTTCCAGAACTGTTGTTCATCATCCCAAACACAAACTCCGTTCTGAGTGTTTTAAACAAGTTTTTAGGTTGTCCACTTCCTGCTGATGAAGCGGAGGTACAAAGACATTTCAGGCCGAAGGCACAGCAAATTAAAAGGCATGGAGTTTTACAAGAGGCCCAGAACCTGAGAAACAAGAGTCCAGTGTGACAGGAACCAATACATAAATATTGTCGTGGAAAGTGACAGATGAGGCTGACAGAGTGGTGTCAGATCATGCAGGCCGTGTTAATCCCATTGTAGGTAATAGGAAAGGAATTTTAGAAATAGGAAATTGAGTTGCTGACTTTTGTTATTTAGGAAGATTAACTTTAGTAACAGGGAGATCTTGCAGTGATTACAGTCCTATACTGCCAATTGTCCAGAGTTCGTTGATATATTTTGTCCAGTATTTTAGTTGTTTACAGCAGGATGTCAAATCCTATACCAACTCCTTCTTCATGGATAGAAGTGGAAGTCCATAGTTAAGTTTAGCTGTGGGAGTGTATGAGATTGCTCGGGGACTTTATGTAGTCTTAGAATAAAAGAAAACCAAAGACAAAGAGCATAGGTGAATCCCAGCATTTTTATTTATTTATTTATTTTGAGACAGAGTCTTGCTCTGTTGCCCGGGCTAGAGTGAGTGCCATGGCATCAGCCTAGCTCACAGCAACCTCAAACTCCTGGGCTTAAGCGATCCTCCTGCCTCAGCCTCCCGAGTAGCTGGGACTACAGGCATGTGCCACCATGCCTGGCTAATTTTTTGTATATATATTTTTAGTTGTCCAGATAATTTTTATTTCTATTTTTAGTAGAGATGGGGTCTCGCTCAGGCTGGTCTCGAACTCCTGACCTCGAGCGATCTACCTGCCTTGGCCTCCCAGAGTGCTAGGATTACAGGCGTGAGCCACCGCACCCAGCCAGCATTTTTATTTTTTAAGAGACAGGGTCTCACTCTGTCACCCAGGCTGGAGTGCACTGGCACGATCACAGACCATTGCAGCCTCAAACTCCTGGGCTCGAATGATCCTCCTACCTTAACCTCCCAAGTAGCTGGTATTACAGATGTGTGTCACCATGCCCAGCTAATCTTAAAAGTTTTTTTGTAGGGACAGGGTCTCACTATGTTGCCCAGGCTAGTCTCAAATTTCTACCCTGAAGCAATCCTCCCACTTCAGTATCCCAAAGTGCTGGGATTACAGGCATGAGCCAGCACGCCTGGCTGAATCCCAATCTTCAGTAGCTAGAGCAAGAACTAGTGAAAGGAATTAAGAGTTCTTCAATACAATGTTTAAATTATCTTTATTATTTATTCCAGATCAGAGATCAGCAAACTATGGCCTACAGGCCAAATCTGGCCTTCCACTTGTTTTTGCAAATACAGTTTTACTGTAACAGCCACACCCAATAGTTTATGCATCGTCTATGGCTGCTTTCACACTACAATGGCAAAGTTGAGTAGCTATAGGGGAGACTGATGGCTGGCAAAGCCTTAAATATTTCTTACCTGGACCTTTACAGAAAGTTTGCCAAGCCCTGTCCTAGAGGATTGTGGATTGAACCGTAGAAAAGGGTGCAGGATCCGGCAAAGAAATACCAGTCACAGAAGCTAAGGCAGGGAAACATTTAAAATCAAATGCCTATTAGCTGGAAAAATGCTACACTGCCTCATTATCCATTTTTAGTTTGCTACTCTCAGATGATTACATCAGAAACAGCTATTATATACATGAAAAGTATTACTAATATGAGTTAATTATAGGAGTTAGCCAAAATATCCCAAGGAAATGATAATTCTCTATAATCTAAATGTCATCAGAGAACTGGTTAAGTAAATCCAAGACTGGGATATCTGAGAAAGGTTCCAATGAGGTGAGTCTTAAATACAATGGTGTATTGGATGGTTTATAAACAAATACAGTTTAAAGGGCTAATGTGGAATATAGCCAAAGCATAACCTTCCTCATGTTTGTTAGTGAAATTAATCTAAGCATTCTACCAAATTTTTGAAATCAAACAATGTACTCACATGTGTGCAACTGACCATATCCCCTTTTCTCTAGAAAAAGACAAAAAATTTTAACATGCTGAAAATGAATGAATGAGACAACGAGCTATATCCGAAGAACTGTCGCCTTCAAAACTGCACAGGTATTAAATTACTGCTTCTCACATGTTTCTACATGTTTAAATACAGTCTACATGGGAACTAAATCAAAAGCTTGGAAGACAGCACTCTTCCAGTACTTGTGCACCCTTCAGTATATATTCTGAGCATATAGGTAAAGAATATGAGGACAGAGGTCCTTAGAAACGAGGAATAAAAAGGAAAAGAACCAAAAAAAGAGCACAATCATATACCATTCATTTTGCAATGAATCTTTCCAAACGTTTGACTATTATCTGATATGACTATACCTGACCATACATTCTCTGTTTTCCTGTTTGCTCACCCTTTTATGCTTTTTGCAGGGATAAACCGCATATGTCTCATCTTGCTGGAGATACCCTGATATAATGGAAAGATAGAACTTTGAAAGAATTGGTGTCATTGACTCTGTGATCTTGGGCAAGTATTTAAAAATAAAAAATCCAGTCAGGTACAGTAGTATGTGCCTGTAATCCCAGCTACTCGGGAGGCTGAGGTGGGAAGATCACTTGAGCCCAGGAGTTCAATTCCAGCCTGGGCAACAGAGCAAGATGCTGCTTCTTAACAACAAAGAAAACCATCCGAGTCTTAACCTCATCGGAAAAATGGAGAGAATACCAAAAATATTACAGAACTGCCATCTTGTTTTTTCTTTTGGAGACAAAGTATCACTCTGTTGCCCGGGCTAGAGTACCATGGCATCAGCCTAGCTTACAGCAACCTCAAACTCCTGGGCTCAAGCAATCCTCCTGCCTCAGCCTCCCGAGTAGCTGGGACTACAAGCATGCACCACCATACCTAGCTAATTTTTTCTATATATATTTTTAGTTGTCCAGTTAATTTCTATTTTTTTTTAGTAGAGACGAGGTCTTGCTCTTGCTTAGGCTGGTCTTGAACTCCTGAGCTCAAACGATCCACCCGCCTCAGCCTCCCAGAATGCCACCTTGTTATTTTTTAAAAGACATAGGGTCTCACTCTGTTGCCCAGGCTGGAGTGCAGTGGCGGGATCATAGCTAACTGCAGCCTCCAGCTCCTGGACTCAAGCAATTCTACTGCTTCAGCATCCCAAGTAGTTGGGACTACAGGTGTGTACCCATACCCAGCTATTTTTTATTTTTTGTAGAGATGGGGTCTCACTATATTGCCCAGGCTGATCTTAAACTCTTGGGCTTAAGTGATCCTCCCACCTTGGTCTGTGCTGTGATGACAAGCGTGAGCCACTGTGTCTGGCCACAGAACTGCCTTATTTAATACAAAAAGCATTTCACATACTTATTAGGTGCAAAGGTTATAAAGTATTGCATTAAAGGGCCTGGCACATAATAAGATGGATTAATTTTTTTTCCTTCTGGCACTCTCTTTTGCAATTACAAATCAAGTGTTTTTAGAAATACAATTTATCTGGATTTAGAGACAAATGTCTCTGTCATCATACTGAACTCCAGTACTCTCAATCATGTTTTTGTTTCACCTATTTCATTATGTAGTCTTTTCTCCTTCAATAAAAACATGAAAGCAAAGTAGAAGTCACATAATGCTGGTTGCTTTCTTGGTCATGTTAACATTACATTCTCAGTCACTAACATATACCCCTTGTCTGTTAACCTCATGGCTATATAAAAGTTTTAATTACCATAGATATGATGATTTTTGTATATTGAAAGGTAATGTATTACTTTAACTGAGTCTGAGAAAGGCGAGGCATAAATATAAATTGCAAGTTTTATGACTGATGTTCAGACTAAATAATTCCACAAGTAGTCAGAAATAGTTCCTTCTTAGTGTTTATTGTCTAGAAGAAAAGGAAATATAAAATTACTTGTTATTAACATTAAAAAGGAAATATTACATAATCAAATAATTTACTTTCTATTAAAATATAATTATATTTTCAGAATTGTCCCTTGATATTTAAATATTAAGTAAAATTTTCTAAGAAATTTGGTTATTGGCATATACAATTATTACAAATTTACCCAAAAGTCATAGATATGAACATATTTATGCAAAGAATCTAAAAATCGATGATCTCAAACTATATGAGAAAGAAATAAAAGAGGGGTAACTTGCCAAATAAACTAACCTAATTAAACAAGAATGCAGTATATTCAAGATTTCAGATAAGAAAATAGAGGGAAGTTTCTCCTGCCCACCAAAAAGCCCTACGAAAGACATCTGCCTCTTGCATCCTAAAAAGGAAAAGCCACTGTTACAAAATTGAGGTCCTGGCTGGGTGCAATGGCTCACACCTGTAATCCTAGCACTTTGGGAGGCTGAGGCAGGAGGACTGCTTGAGGTGAGGAGTTTGGGACCAGCTTCAGCAACATGGCAAGACCCTATCTCTACAAAAATAAGAAAAATTAGCTGGGCATAGTAGTGCGCACCTGTAGTCCCAGCTACTCAGGAGGCTGAGGAGGAGGATCCTTTGAGCGTAGGAGTTTGAGGTTGCAGTGAGCTTATGATGATGCCACTGACCTCTAGCCTGGGCAACAAAGTGAGACTCTGTCTCAAAACAAACAAAAAAACTGAGGTCCCTGTATGTCTTCCACACCTAAGAAATAGCTCCTTTTATATATATATATATATATATATGTGTGTGTGTGTGTGTATACATATATTAGGTATATTTAAATTTTTATTTCCAGAGTGTTTCTTAACTAGGTGAGCATATTCCAAATTTTCTTTCCCATAAAATGTTACTGTTTTTGGCTGGGCATAGTGGTACACACCTGTAGTCCCAGCTCCTAGAGAGGATGAGGCGGGAGGATTGCTTGAGCCCAGGAGTTTGAGGTTGCAGTGAGCTATGATGATACCAGTGTACTCTAGCCTGGGTGACACAGTGAGACTCTGTCTCAAAAAAAAAAAAAAAAGTTACTGCTTTTGATGAGCTGTATCTCACTCCTCAAGGGTTTAGGCAGAAAAAGATGCAAATTACTGTTATAGAGATTCAGGTACAATAAAACACTGGTTTCTGTGGTATGTATGTATCACATGCAAACTTCGAGTTCTGATTTGTAAAAATTCCAGAAATTCAGAATACTTGAAAAAAATGTTATCATTTTATTTGTACACTTAAAGTTGTACATAGAAACTTATAATACAGTTCTGTAAAACTGAAAGAACTGTCAGGGAAAAGGAAGGGTGTTACCTGTTTTTGATTGATCATTAAGGAAGTTAGAGAAATAAAACAAAAACACAGTAAAAGGTTTAAAAAAATTAAGAACATTTTTTAGGTATAAATTTTATAAATACAAAACAAATTCACAAATTACTTTGAATGCTAAATAAATATCTAATTAATAAACTCAGACTTAATACCTTCAGCCAGCACTGGTACAGCATTTCAAGGATATAAAATTAGATTCATTCATGTGTAGTGTTGAAAAGAATATGCTCATTAAACAATCTTTAGACATATACACATTTTTCTAAACTGTGCTATTGTAGAAGACTCATCTGTAGATAAATCTCCCTTAATACCACAACTTCTAAAAAAATCAGTAACAAAATAAATCATAGGTGAAAAAATATTTTCCAAGATATGTGGACACATGAATGATCTCAAAAATGTACAAAAGCCTGTAAACCAGTACTGTAGCCAATACATCTATCAAACTTATTAGATACTGAACAAAACTGTAGCAAAGGAAATCTTTCCTACATTCTCCTGAGTGCTTAATATTAAAATTGAGAATATAGTGCCGGCCACACTTCAACGTGGTCAGTTGTTATTGCTTTATACATTGTCTGCTTTAGAGCATGATTTAATGTTCCATTTTCATGAACAATTTGTTTTTCCTCAAATACATCCTTTAGAAGGACAAAATTAGATTCGTGACTTTTTTGCAGCCGGTGGTGTGCTAACTTGATCCACATTACTGGGTGTGACATGGAGTCCAAGCTTTTGAGCCTGAATATGAAAAAACGCTTGAAGCCTAGTTCCAGCTTTTGCTTCACTTGTGTTACGAGGGTTGTATTCAAAGCAGTTCGAAAACATTAACTCAATATCATCAATAAACTCAGCTAGAGAGGAAAAGAAGCAAAAAAGATTAGAATGCAAGTACATAAATTATAATTTTTATTTGTGTCGTATCCGAAAACTTTATTAAGAAAATGGAAGCCCACTTTTTTCTGTAGAAAAGATGAGTCTGTAACAAGGTAGCAGAACTGAAGCTTCAAGTTGTTTTAACTATAAATACTTTAAAATTGTTTTATTAAAACTATGCAATTAGGTAATTATCTATTAATATATTATATAATTATAAAGAATCTCTTTTAATAAATATCTTTAACTCATTCGCTCCTAATCCATCTTTCACCTCCATATACACTAATGAGCATTTTAGGGACCTCTTGGGATGCCATCCTTAAAACTACATTAACATGCATCCTTTAAAACAAAATAGCCTGTACCTCGTTAAACAAAAATGATTATCTAGGAAAAACATAAATTACTTACATGCTAATTTATATTCACATTTATTCACTTTTTCACGAATTATATTTAAGGCAATGGGCTTTTTGATGATGTCATAGTAGTCTGGGACCTGTAAAATAATTCAAATATATGTATCTCCATACAGAAAATTTAATCAGAATAAGTGGTCAAATACATAAAAGTTTTACATTTTAAAAGCAACTCATTATTAACCTCTGAATACTATTATTCCACTAAAATCATGTAATATATTTTCAGTACTGTAATATTATAGAAGCCTATTTGATATCATCAAAAATGTTAATAATTTATTGTGAAAGAAAAAAATCATGGTCTTGTTCATGGCTCTCTCCCCCCCTTAATAGGCAGATACACACACATACATACATATATGAAAATTTTTCACTGTAATCAAAAGAAAAAAATTTCTTTAATGAGCATTATTACATTTGTAATAAGAAATATTAATTCAGGACAAGAACTACCCAGGAAAAATGAATCAAATGAGTCAAACTAAGATTTGATTTTTTTAGATGCTATTCATTAATTCTCACATTCTTGCTCTAGAAAGCTCAAAGCAGAATTCTAATGATGTCACTTCTTCATTCGGAAACCTTTACCTACATACTGACAAGTAAGACCCTGACACACCCTTGGCTCCATTCAAACTATCTACCATTCTCCATGTTCTCATTTCTGAGTATTTAACTTACAGTCCCTTTTTCCTAAAACATCCTTATTCCAGTTCTCCTTGTTGAAATTCTGTCTGTCTTCAGTGACCAGTCCAAGTAGTTCTTCCATAATTTTTTTTTCTTTTTATATTAAAAATTTTTTTGTAGAGATGGAGTCCTGCTATCTATGTAGCCCAGGATGGCCTCGAACTTCTGGGTTCAAGCAATCCTCTTGCCTTAGCCTCCCAAAGCGCTGGGATTACAGGTGTGAGCCATTATGCCAAAAACTTTCTAATTCCTGTTATTTCCTCCCTCTAAAAGTTCAAATCAATCCCTTTTTCTTCTCTGCTTCTGTAATATCATAACTTTTATTACAGTAGTATAACAGTTTTATCTCTGTTATATAGCACATCACATTCTGCCATACATATATAAAATATAAATAACTATAGTACCATCTCCTATCCCTAAATTAGGTTAGGCTATCGCTGTTCTCTAAGAATCCCTATATTTTATATCAGTGTTTCTCAAAGTGTGGTCTCTGGACCAGGATCAGCATCATCGGGGGACTTGTCAGAAATACAAATGGTTGGACATCATCCCATATCTAATGAATCAAAAACTCTGGGGTGGAGCTCAGGAATCTGTATTTTAATAAGCCCTCCAATGATTCTGATGCATGCTACAGTTTGACAGCTGTTATTTTACATAAGAGAAATATTAATGGTACTCAATTGAATTACACATTCATATTCATTACACAGAACAAAAGCAGTGAGGTCATTTCAACACACTGTCGTTTATAAAGACTTAGTCACGGAATTAATTAGAAGGGACAGAAGAGACTATGGTTTCTTTCTTTTTTTGAGACAGTCTCGTTCTATTGCCCAGGCTAGAGTGCAGTGGCCTGATCATAGCTCACTGCAACCTTTAAGCCCCAGTCTCAAGCAATCCTCCTGCCTCAGCCTCCCGAATAGCTGCCACCATACTCAAAACTAAATTTTTCTATTTTTTGTAGAGATGGAGTCTCATGATGTTGCCCAGGCAGGTACTGAATTCCTGGCCTCAAGCAATCCTCCTACCTCCGTCTCCCAAAGTGCTGGGATTACAGGCATGAGCCACTCTGCCTGGCCAGGACACTGTGCTTTCTAGCTCCACTGTTTTCAATATAGGAACAACTTTCTAAGTGTTTCTTTTTTTTTTTTTTTTTTTTAAAGAAGACAGTAATAGGCATTTTGACTATCTCAAAGTTGCCATGCAGACTAAATCAGAAAATACACATGAACACAATTTATGAAGCATTATAGTCTGATAATATTACCTGGATTTTAGAAACCAGTTTCAAAAAAGGCCAGCTGTCATCATGTCGTACCAATTCCACAACAAGTTGTTCAAAGGCAGACAGTTCATGAACTCCTCCCTGTCGGCCGGAACTCCTTCGACTCAGTGTCACAGGAGATGACTCTGAATAAATAATTAAAACATTTTATGTGATAAGAAAGCAAAATATTTGATCACCACAAGCTAACAGTACATATAAATAAAAATCAAACTCAAACTGGAAATTCACTCTGTTCACTGAGATGTTAACTTATTTCCTGAGAGAAAAATCTGAAACAAATATTATTTCCTTTTCGATCTTAAAAATTTCCAACTAAAAAACATTCATTTTTTAAAAATATCATTTTTATTACTGACATTAAAAAAAAGAACAGCACTGAAGAGATAAAGGATAATAAAGAGATTAAGAATAAAGATTACTATAAACAAAAGTCATAATTAAAAGATAGCTGCTGACCGCTCCCTAAAAATATTATTGCCCCTAATCCTACCCCTTCCCCCCAATCCAGTATTTCACATGGGAACCTTATCAATAACCTAATGTTGCTTATTTAGGTAATTACAAATATGTGTGTTTTGAGGGAGGAAAAGTAGGAGAGAATGAAATATGGTGTTATACTGAGACTGTTCAAAAATTGTCCAAATATCTCCATTTAAAACAGAGCACCATTTGCAAATTTATTATATTATCCTGCTACACTAGTTGAAAGACCAGTAACATAATTTACCTTTATTCCCCAAATAGGTGCCCCTTTAATCAGTATTATGCTTTAGGTCAGGTTGCTTACTAATAACTTGGCATATCTTAGTGACAGCCTTTAAAAAAATGATCTAAAGTATCTCAACATTCAGTATTTCCAAATTATTCAATTTTCTTAGGTACAGAAGAGTTTAAATTAGACTTCTTCATACCTGTAGATTGTCTTTTCCTGCATCTTCTCTTGGATTCACTATCTTGGAAAGAAAGTTTTGAAGCAACTCTTAAAGATGTTGACTGTTCACTTGACTTTGTGGCAATGACTCTGAAGTTAGGGAAGCTGGGACTATTTTCTGGTGTATTATTAGCACTTCTCCTGCTTCTGCGCTTTCTACGAGGACTAACTAGTTCCACAAATACATCTGCTTGCAGTGGACTATGACTGTGGCGCGTTGAACGATTGGCAATTCTTAAAGATTTAGTTTCTGTAGGAGGAGCAGAATTTATCCTTCTGAGGTTTCTACCAATAGTTTTAGAAGAAACAGTTGCCTTGGGTGTACTCTGCTGACTCCTTGAAGGGTATCTTCCAGAATCTTGTCGTTGGCCACGACTTGAGAAAGAAGAGCTAAGTCTCCCTCTTGCTTTAATTGGCAATCTAACTTGTGGTCTTCCTCGTTTTGATGTGCTATAAATATTGTTAGAAAACATGATTATTGTACAGAGCAATGATGAATGTATGATTAGCTCTATTCTCCTTGTTCTATTCAGCCAATGAGTTATAAATAAATTTTCTGTATAACTGAGACTTAGCCTAGACTCAATTCCTTAACCCTAAAAGCCAACAAGTTTTCATGGAAATCTAAAATGTGCCTTCATGTATTTCCCTGAAATGCAAAGAGAATATTTAATATTTTCTTGGTAACTCCAGGAAATGATCATGAAAATTAAGTCCTAAATTACGATAAACTATAAAAATCCTCAGGAGAACCAATAAATAGACCTAGTGAATCATGATGAAAAACTGAAAAGAGTGATAAACTAATATTAAAATGCAATTCTTTTGTCTCCTTTTGCTACAAGAGACTATCACTTTTCATTATCGTTGATATTGAGGTAACCTACAGTTTCAGCCAAGGGCCACCACTGAAGTGGGCCTTGAACCTGTGGCTCTTGAATACCAAGCCAAGAACCTCTTTGCCGTCTTCTGATTCTTACTGTGAATTATAAAACTAGATTTAATCTTTTAATTGTATTTAATTAAAAGGATGAAACGACCCCATTAAGCCTTGTTTTATCCATCTCCCCACATATCCAGACTTCCAGTTTACCTAGAGTATTTGCAAGAATTTTCCAAATCTACCTTCCAGACATAAATGTCCCTTCATTTCAGCCCTGAAACACAGAGTCAAATAAGGGGAGATTTCTCCAGTGCTGCCACAGCAGGAATATCCAGGCTCCAAACCCATTCATTAGGCTTGGGTGACATAGCTTGCTAAGAATATGCAGAATACTTGGTTATACGATGGTACAGAAGTTGTTTCTGGGTACAACTGTGGCAGGAGGAGTATAAAAAAAATACAATGTGTTCCTGGCATAGATCACTCACTCTCTGTAGACTGCCCAAATCACCAATACTCCCTGGCAATATTTTTCAATGTTTATAATATATAAAAAGGGTGGCTTCAGGCCACTATATATTATAAAGTTATAGACCACAACTATTCCATTTGTATTTGAACAGTCAAAAGATTGTCTAATTAAGAGGTATTTATTTCATTGCATGTTAGGGCTTACCCGACTTCCTCCTCTTCTTGAGAGTCACCTTCATCTTGTTCTACCTCATACTCTTCCTCCTCACTTTGACCTTCCTCATCATCATCAACTTCACCATCCTCATCTTCCATACTGCCTTCCATTTCTTCATCACTTTCCAAGGAAGGTCTCTGTCTAGAGGAGAGTCTTCTAGAACGTTGCTTTGGTCGACATTCTGGACAAAACCAATCTCCTTCGGGTACAGTCTTAACAAAACACATAAATGATCATTAATCATCTATCACTCAAAATCTCACTGTCTCAATTCTGAAAAGTAGAAGAAAAAAATACCTTGAGCTTTGGTCGAACACAGTAGGTATGATGACCTCGATCACAGCCATCACAAAGAACCATGTTTTCAGCATCACCCTTCTTTCGGCATATCTTGCAACGAGCATTCAGTATAGATTTAGACCACATCACGCTACGATCCAAGGTGGACAGGTGAAGAAAAACTTGGGACAGACTAACAGAGGAAAGGAGAGACTCTCTCCAACGGTCCAGGACTGTTTTATAAGAACGCCCACTGTCACTGGAATCTTAAATAAAAAGGGAAAATGACTGAAGTTTTTAGGCAAAACTAGACATATAACTATTTTCTTGGCAGTTTAAACAGGTTAGATTTTACATTTTTTCTCTTCTGATATTTAACCAAAAGATTATGTTGACATTAAAAACAAAAATCTCCTGTTTTATCAGGCCATGATTGCTAACAACAAAATCTCATGTAAAATATTTGCTAAGCCACATATTGTTTATCATGAGCAATTACTTAAACCCATAAATCAAATGCTAATGGATTTCAATAGCTAAAAGAGAAAAATAACTTAGGCAATGTGTTCTTAATCTGGTCTTTGCATATATCTTTTTTTTTTTTTTTTTTTTTGAGACAGAATCTCGCTCTGTTGCCCGGGCTAGAGTGAGTGCCATGGCGTTAGCCTAGCTCACAACAACCTCAAACTCCTGGGCTTAAGCGATCCTACTGCCTCAGCCACCCGAGTAACTGGGACTACAGGCATGCGCCACCATGCCCAGCTAATTTTTTCTATATATATTTTTAGTTGGCCATATAATTTCTTTCTATTTTTAGTAGAGACAGGGTCTCGCTCTTGCTCAGGCTGGTCTCGAACTCCTGACCTCCAGCGATCCACCTGCCTCGGCCTCTCACAGAGTGCTAGGATTACAGGCGTGAGCCACCGCGCCCGGCCTGCATCAAATCTTAATCTAATTTAGAAAATTGGTTAAATATGATTACAGGTTACTATTCATTTGAATCAAGGATGTTACTTCCTCATTTTCATGTAAAAGATGGACTGCTCTCTAACTTAAGTATCAAACATATATGAAGTTTCTTTTGGGGTTGATGATAATGTTCTCAAACTAGAGGGTGGTGATGGCTGCACGAACTTTGAATATAATAAAAACCCCTGTTTTTCACACTTTAAAAGGGTGAATTTTATGACATGTGAATTTTATCTCAATAAGGCTATTATTAAATTTATAAATTGTGTACAAATACCAACTGCATTGTCTTCTATCTCTAAGAAAATATTATTTTAAAACTGAAGTAAATAAAAACAATGTAATACTCCCCCAAAAGAATTTTTAGTACCAATATTTATATAGAAACATTTGAAAACTTCTGTCATTAACATCACTGTTTCTTTGTCTTCTGGGCTAAACAATTAAGAGTTATTTGACTACATGCTATCAATCTATAGTCAGTCCATCATTTTACACTGGTGTGTGATTTCCATTTCACACTTTAAGATCGTTACCATCTCAATTTTTCTAAAATAGTGTAGCTAATTCTGCAAGGTATATATAAAGACTCCATACATAATCTGGTCATATAGGAGGAAATGTCATGTTCCCTACTATAATCCTCAAATAAAACCTTTTGGGCAGTAGCATAATGGTTAAGAGAATGCAGGCTTTGGAGTTAGTCTGCTCTGAGGTGAGTACTGGTTCCCCTATGAGCTTGGTCAAGTTACTCAACTCTTTTGTGTCTCAAGTGCCTCAGTAGTAGTAAGTGGATAGTACCTTTGAAGGCAGTTGGGACCATTAAATGCGATCATACACACAAGGCATATAAAATATAAAGTACCTGTCATACAGTAAATGATAATATTACTATCATTATTCCTGCATTATATAGTAATAGTTCCCCCTATGTGCAGCACTTTAGAGATAAGAAACAAGTCTATTCTATGGTCCCTATCTTCAAGGAATGCTTAGTACAGCTGAGAAAGTGAAGATATACATAATGAGTTAAAACCATAAAGCAAGAGTTCTGCCAAACCCCAGTGGACCTTAAGCTCCTGTTTGACTGCTGGGCACGGTAAGAGACAGGAAATGAAATCTTGGGACCACCTAAGGTAGTAAGTCCCTCTCTAGAAAGCTAGGAGCTCAAAAGGCTACTCCTTCAAGCGTCAGAGTGGAAAAGGGTACACAAAAAGAAAGGGAGAGCAGGAAATCTACACACCTGGACCTTGGTGTTGGGTAGAAACGGGAAATAAATTTACCCCAAGAATCTGTAACTGTAAGCAAAGCCTGAACACGTTTAAAACCTGAAAAAGACACAGGCTAAGATTTTAAAGTGGTCTAGGATTGGTAGTGACCTCATGTGAATGGCAGGAACAAATATTAATACAAATCTTTGCAAATTGTCTCGGAAGACATTTGCATAGATCAAATCTGAGCAATGAGAGTTAAGCAAAAACCCACATGGCACAAGTAGGAACGAAACGCTGTGAGTGATAGCCAGCAGAATCAAATTCATAAAGACTTCAGACAGTAGAAGTAGACACAAAATATAAAATAATTATGCTTAGTATGTTTTAGGAAATAAGAGTTAAAAACATGAATAAATAACCAGGCAGTGTGAAAAAGAATCAAATAAAACTTATAATAATTATTGAGCTTAATAACTCAATGGGAGAGGGGAAAATACAATGGATGGGTCAACTGGCTCTTCAAAGCTGAAGAGAAATATTAGTGAAGGGGGAAATAAATACAAAGACATTATTCAGAATGTAGACCAGATAGTATTTTTTCCATCTTTATCTTTCTATGCCTTTTTTTAGATGTATCGTTTATAGATAGTATAAACTGGCTGATTTTTCTATTTTTAATACAGTCTGTCTCTAAATTTTAATTGGAGAGTACAGTCCATTTAAATGCATTTCATTTATCTCTACCCTCTCATTGTTAGCTTTTTACTTATCTTGGTTTTTCTAATATAAGGCTTCATGAACAGTTCTGGCCTGAGAAGGACCTCCAAGGAAGGAGGCAGCAAGAAATGCTAGTTCAAAGATCATGAAGAACTATCTTCCTGGATAAATCAGAGAGCATTCTCATTGGCAAAGGCAAGAATTAAGGTTTCAGAGGTCAATGTAAAAGAGTGGGGAAAAAGAAAAATTATGAAGAACTTTCAGACCCTTGGAAGTCACTTTGAATGGTTTTTAATGGGATTTGATCAAAGAGGTGTTTTAAGAAAATTCAACCAGTAGTAGCTCAAGGCCCAATTCTTATTCTAGTCCATAATGGATGTGCACATTTTTCTATTTTCATATAGTATTTATATAAGTAAAAAACAGTATTAGACAATTGATTCCATTTTTCTGTTGTTTCCTTATCTTAAACTTTGCCTTTTCTCCAGATTGTACTTCTGTCAAGGGCAGAAAATGTCTTGTTTCTCTTTTATTTTCCATTATGCTAGCACAGATAAATTCCTCAAGAAATTACTAATTAAAAGGATCTTTCTAATATAAAATATTGGTAGAGTCATATGATCAAATATTACACTGGGAAATTTCATACTGTTCAAAAGCCACTATACAGTAATCCATGTGACCATAACATATAGGCTTCTCTAAGGGACAAAACAAAAACTCTCAGGGCTCTCTATGCTAGTAAAAGAAAAAAAAAATGCTGTGAATGAACACTTCATGCAAAATAAGTAAACATAAGTTCCACAGCTGTTCATTCTTTTCACCAATAGCTAAGGATACTAAGATTCACCAAAGTCAACTTTGTATATGCCAACCTAGAAGAGTTAGATTAGCTGAGGTTTGCAATGTAGAGAGGAAAACAGTAGGAAGATGATATTTTATAAGCTTGGATCCAAGCCCATTCCCTTCCAAAAAATCAAATCCAAGGGTTTCCTTCAAAAGCTAAATATGCAAATCAGTATTCCGTAATATAGAAAGTAAAATCGTAATTCTTTAAAAAGGCAAAACACAAATTTCTTTAAAAAGTTAAGAATTTACCATCTCTCACACTAGATTGATCTTCCTCTCTCTTTTTCTTGTCCTTTTTTTTTCTATCTCCCTTTTGATCTTTATTAATTTCTGTGTTACCTAATTTCAAATTGATATAAAGTTAGTTGAAGATTTGTTTTCGTAGCTTAAGGGTTTCACCATAAGTATGACTTTATAAATGATGAAATTATCAACCTAAACAAACACTCTTACATCTTACCTAAAGCAATTAATCAAAACACATTTATCTTCCCCAAATGAAAAAAGCTTAGTTTTATCAATGTGATTAATGGCTATAATAAAAGGGATATATTAGGAAAAGTGGAACATAAGTAGAATTTTTCCTTTTTCTTTTCTTTTCTTTCCTTCTCTTTCCCTTTCTTTTTTAAAGAGACAAGGTCTTGCTCTGTTGCCCATGCTGGACTGCAGTGGTGCAATCAGAGATCACTGCAGCTTCACACTCCTGGGCTCACGTGATCTTCCTGCATCAGCCTCCCGAGTAGCTGGGACTGCAGGTGCATACCACCATGCCCAGCTAATTTGTATTTTTTTGCAAAGAAAGGGTCTTGCTGTGTTGCCCAGGCAAGTCTTGAACTCCTGGGCTCAAGTGATCCTCCTGCCTCAGGCTCCCAAGGTACTGGGATTACAGGCATGAGCTACCATGTCAAGCTAGAATTTTTATTTCTTACTTGCTTCCTCAAGAATTTGAAATAATCCCTGAAGCGAAATTGGGGAAATTCCTACTATGATTAATTTGTTATGTTGAAATGCCATAAATGGAGAATTTCAATATATATTCTATCTTAAACATTAATAGAGTAAAACTTCCTTTTGTCTTCCAGATAAAAGATATTCTTGATTACTTTGCTTCAAATATTTAGACTATCTCCTGCTGTCCCACTATTCAAAATAGACCTTTCAAAGACTTTAAAATAAAGTGCTACAGACTTCAGTTATTTCTACTAACTTTTTAAGGAGCAGCAATGGTAGATGGTAATATCTATGTTACAAATGATCAATATTTGACTTTAATCAACATTTACCACTAAAGTAAAATAAATTGAACTTTTATTATTTTACTTATTTCTTAAGTTCGCAAATTCAAGTTGCTTTCTTTTATATCTTTTGCGATGGAATGAATGCTCTAAAACTATTGTATACTAGCTGGGTGTGGTGGCTCACACCTGTAAAATCCTAGCACTCTGGGAGGCCAAGGCAAGAGGATCCCTTGAGCTCAGGAGTTTAAGACCAACCTGAGCAAGAGCGTGACCCCATCTTTACTAAAAACAGAAAAATTAGTCAGGTGTTGTAGTGCACGCCTGTAGTGCCAGCTACTGGAGAGGCTGAGGCAGGAGGATCCCCTGAGCCCAGGAATTTAAGGTTGCAGTGAGCTATGATGACACACCACTGCGCTTTACCCAGAGTGTCAGAGTGAGACTCTGTCACCAAAAAAAAAAAAAAAAAAGAAATTGAATTTCACCCCACCCTTTAAAAAAAATAAATAAAACTACTGTATACAAACCAGCATAACGAATGCTGTAGCTCTCATATAACCTACTATATACAAGTTGCTTCCCAGTGTCAAGGTTTTTCTTTTTCTAAATATTTAATGAAATGTACAGATGAAAATACAGACACATTAAACAACTAATTTGATCTTTTTCCCTCTTCAACTTACAAACAACAACTTTTATGGACATTTGAGAAGTGGAAGAATCATCAGAATTGTGTTTTGTCCTTAACTCTTGGAATTACAGGATTCATCAGTAGTAGCAAGATCTTATATTTAGTAAGTTGCATGATTTACAAGTAACTTTTAATTGAGGTCATTTTAAATTCATGCATGGTTGTAAGAAATAATACAGAGAGATCTTTTGAACACATAATTGGATGCTGACAAAGAAAATACTAAGAAATACTGAAGACTGGGAAATAAGGGTGATATAGCAAATATCAACTCTACCATCTCTGTGAGCTGTGTATATACATATTTCTTACAACTGCTACTTTCAATGTGACAAGTGAGTTATTAAGCTCATGGTGGAATATCAATTTATAAAAATATGAATAAGCTTAGACAATGAGATATTGGCCACAATATTTAAAAACTGACATTTTAAAAATATACTTACATTCCAAAATTGCTCTGGCAGCATTGTCTATTTATGAAAACTTTGCTCTTATTAGTCAACAAAGTAATATCAAATAATTATTTAAGGAGTATAGTCTATTCAAGTTGCTCTTTCAATGAGACCAAAAAGATATGGCTTAAAAAAATTATTTCTTTCATGATTCCATTATAGAGATGTAAATCTTAATATGATGAATTATAAATTAATTCAACATCTCAAAAAGAACAGGGAAGTAGAGGTAGTTATGATATAAAAATTGATTTGGAACTTTGAAACACATATTTTTCCAAAGACATAATGATTACGTTCCTAGATTAGTCCCTAAAAACCTATTAATTTCATAAATTGCCAAAAAATGATACAAATTGTATTATTTCTAACCATAAATTATACAGCATTTCCTTATCTGTATTCCCTTCAACATTTGGCATTTCTGATGATTTAGCACTTCTTATACAGTGCTTGGGTTAGTGACCTATATCATTAAACTATGCCCCAAATGGTAGACATTTTAAGTCATTTATTTGGGGTTCCATCTTAAATAATGGAAAAAAATATTTGTGCATTATCTTTGACTATTCAAGGTCTGGTAATTTGATAGGTTTTGGTAATCTTTCTTTTGATGAAACTCTTCACAAAGAGATTGGAAAAATAGTTTAAAAACATTCATTAAAATGAATAAATATCTAGAATGAATTAGAAAAACAGTATTTAGGCATTATTTTAAAAATAAATTTGACCTAACTCATTTTTTTTTTTTTTGAGACAGAGTTTCACTCTGTTGCCAGGGCTAGAGTGAGTGCTGTGGCGTCAGCCTTGCTCACAGCAACCTCAAACTCCTGGGCTCAAGCAATCTTCCTGCCTCAGCCTCCTGAGTAGCTGGGACTACAGGCATGAGCCACCATGCCCAGATAATTTTTTTCTATATATATTTTTAGCTGTCCACATCATTTCTTTCTATTTTTAGTAGAGACGAGGTCTCACTCTTGCTCAGGCTGGTCTCGAACTCTTGAGCTCAAACGATCCGCCCGCCTCGGCCTCCCATAGTGCTGGGATTACAGGCGTAAGCCACCGTGCCTGGCCCCACCTAACTCATTTTAAAATGAAAACACAATCTCAAATTTTTAAAATTAGCTTATCAATTTCATTATGTCAGCCAATAAAGTTCTATTAATTAAAGAGCAATTTCAGAATTACTAAAAACGTAACTAATATTTTGAAATAAAAACAGATACTTACCAAGTGGGGCTTTGAGAAAACGCCGCTCAATGCCCTGCTCTATTTGAAAGAGTGCCATTGCTAGATAATGAACCACGTTGCTCACTGATTGTGGTGTACTTGCATTAGTGGAGACAGTACTTGGAGTTTCTGTTTTTATCCCTGAAAGTCTACAAGTAAAACAATGAAGAATTTATGGTACTTAAAAAACACTATTAGGCAAAACTTGAGCCCACTCATTCATTCAAATGCTTATTTACACCTGTGTAAGAAATAGTTTCCTCAATCTCAGGGAGCTGCTGTAAGTTCACAGGGAAGGGAAATTCATTTTGAAGGAGAGAAGGTGGAGGAGGGAAGGCTCATGGAAAAAGGTTTTAGAGGTAACATTGTGACGGGCCTTTAATGCCTAAGTATCTCAGGCGGCTTATCTTTATTTCTCTTTCTTCAAACTTCTCTTTTTCTCTTGCTTTAACTACTGGATAGGACAATTATCCCTGTCCCCTAACTAGTTCATTAGTAGTCAGTCTTGCCTCATCTGCAATAAAATCTCCACACTCCGGCTAAAATGATCTCTTAAAAGTGCAAACCCATTCACTTCAAAGCATTTGTACATGGTCTTTCCTCCCAGTGTCATATCTTCCCCACCTTCAGGGCTCAGCTTCGCAGTCACTTCCTCTAGCACTTCTTTCACTGTCTCCCATGTCCCACCAAGACAAGCAGCCCTCCTATGTACTTCATTTGCACTGGGTATTACCTTCTGTCAGGGCCCTTGCTCTATTCTACAGCTGCTTGCCTCACGTCTCCCCACCACTCCTTTCTAGATGACAAACTGCTTAAGGGCATATAACATCCAAAATACCCTTGAAAAAGTAAAAATATCTATCTATAGATACACAGAGATAGATTGTGATTCAAATAATATTTAAGTTCAAATAATATTTAAGTCTACCAAAATTTACTAAGTTTTCCAACAGAAAGGAAGAATGGATACTACAAAGTTACTTTCTGAAATTAATAAAATCTTAAGTTAAAAACAAAATTTTTGGCCAGGCGCGGTGGCTCATGCCTGTAATCCTAGCATTCTGGGTGGCTGAGACGGGTGGATTGCTCGAGGTCAGGAATTCGAGACCAGCCTGAGCAAGAGTGAGACCCCGTCTCTACCAAAAATAGAAAGAAATATTTAGACAGCTAAAAATCTATATAGAAAAAATTAGCCAGGCATAGTGGCTCATGCTTGTAGTCCCAGCTACTCGGGAGGCTGAGGCAGTAGGATCGCTTAAGCCCAGGAGTTTGAGGTTGCTGTGAGCTAGGCTGACGCCACGGCACTCACTCTAGCCAGGACAACAAAGCAAGACTCTGTCTCAAAAAAAAAAAAAAAAACACAAAATTTTTTTTAAAAACTCTTGAAAAATTATCATTATGCCAATTAGTTGTCTTTTGACTGCATTAGTACAAAGTGGAGTAACAGAGATCCTGAGGTTTAGGAAATGATAATTTCAGTAGTTAGAAATATCCTCATGACAAGTGTTTAAGACAAGATAAAAGAAATATTTACTTAAAAAAAACCAATAACTTTATAATTGAAGTGGCAAGGAAAAATGATGATTACTTTAGAAAAATCCTTTTTGTTTTTTTTTTTTTTTTTTTTTTTTTTGGAGACAGTGTCTCACTTTTTTGCCTGGGCTAGAGTGAGTGCCGTGGCATCAGCCTAGCTCACAGCAACCTCAAACTCCTGGGCTTAAGCGATCCTACTGCCTCAGCCTCCCGAGTAGCTGGGACTACAGGCATGCGCCACCATGCCCGGCTAATTTTTGCTATATATATTTTAGTTGGCCAGATAATTTCTTTCTATTTTTTCAGTAGAGACGGGGTCTCGCTCTTGCTCAAGCTGGTCTCGAACTCCTGACCTCGAGCGATCCACCCGCCTCGGCCTCCCAGAGTGCTAGGATTACAGGCGTGAGCCACCGCGCCCGGCCGAAAAATCCTTTTTGTACCTGTCTTTTACTATGATCTTTGCGTGTTCATCAATTTCCATCTCTTCTACATCTTCATTCACAGTTTTAATTATCCCATTTTCTTTGTTTTCCTCACTTAACAGCTCATAACGTCCACTTTCTAAGGCTGATCTCCAGATGTGTCGATCTGTAACCTGTAACAAAATCCAAATTCATTAACCCTGAAAAATGGAGTATGTTGCTTCTAAGAGGTATGTTCAATGTACATATAGAATTAATTCATGGATATTCTAGAACAGATTATGAATCAAAAAGGAATCCAAAGAAAAAGTTACTAAGTGGCCAAAATGGAATTCATATCATCCATAGAAGAAAGCTCTAATACCTTACTTTTATATAAAGAAATCACAAACAACTCTAAGATTGGTCAACTTGATACTAGCAAAAAAGTGACAGATGATAGCAAAGGCATGAACAAAAGCACATATGTCAAGCATGAATTACTTACAGATTAAAAAAGATAACAAAGAAACCAACAAACAAACTAAACTAAGCAGAGAAAGCAAGAGCTAGTTAAGGAAGAAGAAACTATCCTTAACATTTCAACATCTTATGAAAACATCATAAAATATATATTTAAAATACTAAAAATTATTAAAAAGGCCAATTATATTCATTAAATTCTGCTTAAGAAAGTAGATAGTTCTATAGCATATTTAAGAAAGATTTTTGGCCAGGCGCAGTAGCTCGAGCCTGTAATCCTAGCACTCTGGGAGGCCAAGGTGGAAGGAGTGAGACCCCGTACATACTAAAAATAGAAAAATAAGCCAAGTGTTGCGGCTTGTGCCTGTAGTCCCAGCTACTCAGGAGGCTGAGGCAGTAGGATCGCTTGAGCCCAGGAGTTTGAGGTTGCTGTGAGCTAGGCTGACACCATGCAGCACTCTAGCCCAGGCAACAGAGTGAGACCCTGTTGCAAAAAAAAAAACCAAAAAAAAAAAAACCAAAAAAAACCCCCCAAAAACAAACAAACAAACAAACAAAAAAAAAGGCCGGGCGCAGTGGCTCTGGCCTGTGATCCTAGCACTCTGGGTGGCCGAGGCGGGTGGATCACTCGAGGTCAGGAGTTCGAGACCAGCCTGAGCAAGAGCGAGACCCCGTCTCTACTAAAAATAGAAAGAAATTATCTGGCCAACTAAAATATATATAGAAAAAATTAGCCGGGCATGGTGGCACATGCCTGTAGTCCCAGCTACTCGAGAGGCTGAGGCAGTAGGATCGCTTAAGCCCAGGAGTTTGAGGTTGCTGTGAGCTAGGCTGACACCATGCAGCACTCTAGCCCAGGCAACAGAGTGAGACCCTGTTGCAAAACAAAAACAAAAAAAAAAAAAAACCAAAAAAACCCCCCAAAAAACAAACAAACAAACAAACAAAAAAAAAGGCCGGGCGCGGTGGCTCTGGCCTGTAATCCTAGCACTCTGGGTGGCCGAGGCGGGTGGATCACTCGAGGTCAGGAGTTCGAGACCAGCCTGAGCAAGAGCGAGACCCCGTCTCTACTGAAAATAGAAAGAAATTATCTGGCCAACTAAAATATATATAGAAAAAATTAGCCGGGCATGGTGGCGCATGCCTGTAGTCCCAGCTACTCGAGAGGCTGAGGCAGTAGGATCGCTTAAGCCCAGGAGTTTGAGGTTGCTGTGAGCTAGGCTGACGCCACGGCACTCACTCTAGCCAGGGCAACAAAGCGACACTCTGTCTCAAAAAAAAAAAAGAAAGATTTTTGCGTCCATTGAAGTATGGAGTCAATAAAAAAATTAAAAAAGAAGGTTCATGTCCATACATAAACATTTTGATGCAAGGAAATAAAAAAATGTGTCATTCCCTGGTGTTTATTCAAAACACACTTGCTTTTGCCTATATCATATAATTAACAAAAATGAATAAAATTCTAGACCAGGCAAATTAAACTAAAAACAGGTACAGGTACAAACCTTGATTGCTCCTAATGTTCCTTGGTAGATTCTATCTTCAATATCCAAAAGAAAATCTCTCAGCCTCAGTTCAAGCTGCCTTTCTGCAGACATCTGAGATTGATCATACGCATTGGAAGACCTTCCCCGACTGTATATAGGTTTGCTGTCAGTTTGAGGTTTGTCTGAAACAGTAATCAAATACCTTAATTATGATTTTCTTATTAAAATATACAATTACCCTATGTGACTATTACCTTAAAATAATGGATAGAAAGTGTAAATCCTCAAGTGTCATAAATAATTACAAATCCTGTATCTTGTTGTGTCCAGAAGGTATAAAGAATTCTTATAACTCATTAAAAAGACAACTCAATTAATAAATGGGTAAAGGAACAGAATAGACATTTCTTTAAGGAAGATATACGAAGATATACAATGTGTACATGAAAAGACGCTTAACATTATTAGTCAAATTGGAACCCTTATACATTGTTCATGGGAAAAGTACAGCCACTTTGGGAAACAATTGAGTAGTTCCTTAAACTATTAAGCAAAGTTACCAGTAATTCTACTCCTGGGTATATACTCAAGACAAATGAAAACCTGTCAACACAAAATCTTGTATGTGAATGTTTACAGTAGCATTATTCACAATAGCCAAAAGGTGGAAACAAACCAAATGTCTATCAACTAATGAATAGGTAAATATTGAATAAAATTGTGGTATAGGCTGGGAGCAGTGGCTTGCTCCTGTAATCCCAGCACTTTGGGAGGCTGAGGTAGGACAATCCCTTGAGGCAAGGAGTTTAAGACCAACCTGGGCAACAGAGCAAGGCCCTGTCTCTACAAAAAAATATTTAAAAATTAGCTGGGCGTTGTGGCATATTTCCATAATCCCAGCTACTTGGGAGGCTGAGGCAGGAGGATCACTTGAGCCCAGGAGTTGGAGGTTACAGTGAGCTATGATTGTGCCACTGTATGGCTTCTCGGCCTTGTGGCTAAGATCAAGTGATTGTGCCACTGCACTCTAAGCCTGGGTGACAGAGCAAAACCCTGTCTCTAAAAGAAACAAACAAACGAACAAATAAAATGTGGTATATATATACCATGGAATATTATTTGGCCATAAAAAGGAATGAACTATTGATACATGCTACACCCTGGATGAAACTTGAAAATATTATGCTAAGTGAAAGATGTCAATCACAGAAGACCATATATGATTCCACTCATATGAAATATTTATAAGAGGAAAAATTACAGTGGGAAAGTAGATTTGTGGTTTCCTAGGGCTAGGAGGTAGTGGGGTAGGGAAGGTAAAGGAGTGCTAGCTAAAGGGTAGAAAGTTTCTTTTCTTTTTTTTTTTTTTTTGAGATAGTGTCACACTCTGTTGCTCTGGGTAAAGGGTAGTGGCATCATTGTAGTTCACTGCAACCTCAAACTCCTGGGCTCAAACGATCCTCTTGCCTCAGCCTCCCAAACTGCTGGGACTATAGGCACAAGCCATGACGCCCAGCTAATTTTTCTATTTTTAATCAAGACGGGGTCTCACTCTTACTCAGGCTGGCTTTGAACTGCTAAGCTCAAGAGATCCTCTTGCCTCGGCTTCCCAGAGTGCTAGGATTGCAGGTGTGAGCCACCGAGCCTGGCCCAAAGTTTCTTTTTGAGGTAATGAAAATGTTCTACAGTTGGTTGTGGTGATGGTTGCACGTATCAGTGAATATACCAAAAACCACTAAATTGTACACTTTAAATGAGTGAATTGTATGATATTTTAAAGCTGTTTTTTTTTTAAAAAAATTAGTGATTTACAGCTTTTAATTCTGAGAAAAACTAAAGTAGTCATGGTAACATGCTCCTAAACTTAAGCCATTCTTTACATAGATAATCTCATTTAGTAATATAAAAACTCCCATCTAAAAATTTCTTACTGCTTTTTCTTATTTGTCATCAATGGACCAGCCATCAAATAGGAAATGCTGCTGCCTGATCTGCCCTTGCAGCCAATTTCCAAAGAAGTGATCATTAATGGGCCTGTCCCTGGACTCTCAGTCAAAACCCTTAGTGAGTAATCTCACTTGCTGTATTATCTCTAAAAGTGATGGCAGCCTTGGAGACTTGGGCATTCAAAGTTTACTGACCAGGGAATAAGAAGATAGGAAGAATATGTATTTCTTCACACTGCAGATGTGTTCCTCATAATACAAACAGAGCTTAATGGCATTTAGAGAATCTTATTTCTATAAAGAAATACATTCCCAAATTCTAACTTGTAAATCAAGGGAATGGTCTAAATGAAAGATAAAGTGTTTTAAATATATTTCTAATACCTTAAAAAATGCTTAATCCTGAATGACCAGAGATCATGGGAAGAAAAAAGAAAAGAGAGTGTTTTCATTGCAAATTTACCTGAAAAATGAAACTTCTCTTCGGAGAAATGGGCTAGCTGTGCACATATTCTGCTTTTCTCTTGCAACAAAGTTTCTTTTAAGGCACTTTCTCTATATCCTCTAGAATTAAGAGCTTCAATAAGTTGGTCTAGCTGTTCACAAGAACTGTAAAAGCACCACCGATTTGGCTTATGCACTGGTTTTGGCAGTTGCACAGAATGATCACATGGACCTTGGTCAATGTTGGAGGTAGATTCAGACTTCAAAGACTCTCCAGTTTTAGTGGATACCTGAGGATCTTGAGACTGTACATTATTCTGAAATAATGAAGGTCTAGGCAACAGCATGTCTTCAGTGAGACCAGAATAATCCTCTTCAATAAACAATCCAGGAATAGAAGGGAAAATCCAGTATCGCCTATACATGCGGTCACGGCCCAAAGGAAAGATATTGGTACATGCTATGGCACTTTGGATTTTTTCTAAGAGCTCTCTCTCTTTTCGCTGGTATTCTTGTTTTAATGCTTCTTCCTCATCAACAGTAAGAGGCTCGCTTGTTATACAGTTGATCTCTTCTTGCCTTGTAAATTCTTTAAATCCATTTTGCCCCCTTTTCCCTATAGTTAAAATAACATCTTTCATCATCATCATATTCTAAATTTCTATTAGAAAAATATGAGTTACAAAGCCACCTCAAGTTATTATGTGTTATGGACTAAATTGTGCTCCCCCTGCCAAAATCCCAAATTCACATTTGAAGCCCTAACCCACAGTGTGACTATATTTGGAGATAGGACCTTTAAGAAAGTAATTAAGGTTAACTGAAGTCATAAGGGTGGGGCCCTAATCCAATAGGATTGGTGTCCTTATAAGAACAAGAGACACCAGAACTCTTGTTCTCTGCTGTACACAGAGAAAAAGCCATGTGAGGACACAGCAAGATGGCACTGTCTGCAGGTCAAGAAGAGGCCTCATCAGACACCAACTCTGCTGGCACCTTGATCTTGGATGTCCAGCCTCCAGAACTGTGAGACAGCAAATTTCTGTTGTTTAAGCCACCCCAGTCTATGGTATTTCATTATGGCAGCACAAACAGACTGATGCACTATGTTAGTAAGTAACCATTTAGAAAACAATATAAAAAAAAAAGATGTCATCCAAATTATAGGCACAGAATTAACTTAACTATCTCCTTCAATAGTCATTAAATGAGGAAGGTTAAAAATCCTTAGAAGTAATTTGTATCAAAAGCCTTTTAAAAATGTATTCCCTTTGATCCAGCAATTTGTGAAATTGTTTTAAGGCAATATTTTCATTCTCAGCAATATGATACCAATTATGAACATTATTGATTTTTGTATCTGTAGCACACAGGAGGCATCCAGTACACATTGAATGAGTACATTATAGAATAAAAACTTCTATTTGGCCTTCTATAAAGTAGTAAATGTAGAAACTCAACAAAACTTGAAGTTATGAGAAACTGACCTATTAAAAGATAGGATTCTCTCTCTTCCATAAAGTATAAATGGCATGTAAATAATGGCCCAATCATAAATATACTAAATATGAATAACACCATTTTTATAATTCATCACAGCTATAAGGTGGACATTTAAAAAATGAATGAATATAATTTAATGTATGTATCAGAATAGCTGAATTAATAAAGTGCCTTATCAATTAAAACAAACAAATGAGCATGGTTTTAAGAAATTTCAGTGTATTACCCCTTCTGCTTCTTTTATGTGATCCTGAGTCATCTTCATCTTCAGTGACCATATCTTGATCTAGTTCCTTTTGCTCTATTTCTTTGCTTTCAGCACTAGTATCAAAATCTTCCCTTTCTTCCTCCCTTTAGGATAAGAACAAAGATTACATTAACTAATGAACATATAATGCCATTCATGAAATATTTACAGCCTGCCTATGAAATATCAGACATTATATGCTTAGGGAGTACTTAATAACATTATGCCGTTTATGGTCTCGCAGAGAAAACAGATTAATTACATAAATCACTGTACAAATAAAATGAGTAGTAAGTACAGAATGATCTTTTTTTTTTTTTTGGAGACAGAGTCTCACTCTATTGCCTGGGCTAGAGTGCCATGGCATCATCATAGCTCACTGCAACCTCAAACTGCTGGTCTCAAGTGATCCTCCTGCCTCAGCCTCCCAAGTAGCTGGGAGTACAGGTGCTCACCACCATGCCTGACTAATTTTTTCTATTTTTAGTACAGATAGGGTCTCACTCTTGCTCAGGCCAGTTTCAAAGTCCCAACCTCAAATGATCCTCCCACCTTGGCCTTCTAGAGTGCTAGGATTACAGGCATGAGCCACCATGCCTGGCCTGAATGATCTTTTTAATATGTCATTGAATTAAATTTGCTAACATTTTGTTGAGGATTTTTGCATCTATTAATAAAACAAGAGAAGTTCAAGGTGCTATGAAAGCATTCAGGGAGACCCAAATCTAGTCTTAGGGATCAAGAAAGACTGGCTTGAAGAAGTGACATTTAAACTGTGAGACCAAGGAGATCGGGGAGGAGCAGGCAACAGGAGAGGAAATCTGCATGTATAGCAGAGCAGAGGAATAACATATGCAAAGATAAGGAACTGAAGAGAAAGGGGAGTAGCTTATAATTTTGAGAAAAGTGTAAATGACAAAGTAGCAATCCAAGATTGCTACTGGATGAGAAACAAAGGCAGATTTAGATAATGCTAGGCCTTGTGAGGGCATTATCCAAAAAGCAATGGGAAAAAACCCGAAGAGTTTGGAAAAGAGAAATGATATTAGAAAGTGCTTTGGCCGCTATGCAGAGAGCAAGTAGATGAGGGGAGATCAGTAAAGAAGCCTCTGTAATAGTCCCCGGTGGCTGGCTAGGAGGTGATGGTGGTTTACAATAAGATGGAGGTAAGTAGAAAACTAGTGGAGGAGAGAAGTGGACAAATTTCAGAAATAGTTAAGTAGGCAGAATAAAGACAATATGGATAGATGTTTAATCCATTATGTTCTCCAAATTAAAACTAAAATTATATGAACCTTAAAGTAAATTCCACCATTTATGTTATTACATCCAAAGTGGGGTTTTGTTCAAGTGTATTCAGGAGCCAGGGATAATATAAATAAATGAATGAGGCTGAATGAGTATAAAAAATATGAAGAAGTTGGCCAGGTACAATGGCTCATGCCTGTAATCCTAGCACTCCAGGAGGCTGAAGCAGGAGGACCACTTGGGCTCAGGAGTTTGAGACCAGCCTGAGTAATAGTGAGGCTCCGTCTCTACTAAAAATATTATAGAATAATTAGCCAGGGGTCATGGCTCAAGCCTGTAGTCCCAGCTACTTGGGAGGCTGAGGCAGGAGGATCACTTGAGTCCAGTAGTTGGAGGGTACAGTGAGCTATGATGATGCCACTGCACTCTACCCGGGGCAATAGAGTAAGACTCTGTCTCAAAAAAAAAAAAAAAAAAGTAGAATCTATACCATAATTTTCTTTTTTAAAAAGTTGAGATATAATTTTCACACCATATAAAAGTCACCTTCTTAAAGTGTATACTGTAGTGGTTTTTAGTATATTCACAAGGTTGTGCCATCATTACCACTATCTTATTCCAGAACACTTCCATCATACCAAAAGAAAAACCTCATACCCAATAGTAGTCACTTCCCATTTCCTCTTCCCTGCTGCCCCTGGTAACCACTCATTTACTTTCTGTCTCTATAGATTTGCCTATTCATTTTATATAAATGGAATCATATAATATATAGTCTTTTGTGACTAACTTCCTTAACTTGACATAATATTTTCAAAGTTCATCCACATTGTAATATGTATCAGAATTCCATTCTTTCTTATTGCTGAATAATTCTTCTGTATGGATATACCACAGAAGGGATAGACCATTTGTTAATCCATTCATCAATCAATGGACATTGTGTTGTTACCACTTTTTGGGTATTAAGAATAATGCTGCATGAATATTTATGTATACATTTTTGGGTGAATGTATGCTGTTAATTCTCTTGAGTATATATATACCTAGAAGTGAAATTGCTGGGTCAAATAGTAATAAATGGTTCAACTGTTTGAAGAACTGCCAAACTGTTTTCCAAAGCAGCTGCACCATTTTACATTCCCACAAGCAATGTATGAGAGTTCTAATTTCTCCACGTCCTTACCAACACTTGTTACTGTCTGTCAACTTGAATACAGCCAGCCTAGTGGGTGTGAAGTGGTATCTTATTGTGGCTTTCATGTGCATTTTTTCAGGACTTATTTCATGCACATATTATGTATCTTCATTGGAGAATGTCCACTCAAATCCTTTTCCCATTTTTTAATTGGACTATCTTCTTATTGTTGAGTTGTAAGAATTCTTTATATATTCTGGATATAAGCCCCTTATCAGATATATGATTTGCAAGTATTTTCTCCCATTCACTGGGTTGTCTTCTTACTTTCTTGATAGCACCCTTTGAAGTACACAAGTTTTTAATTTTGATGAAGTTCAATTATTTATTTTTTCTTTGGTTCTTGGTGTTTTAGGTGTCATATCTATTAACTTTCTTAAGTATCCAAATTCAGTTTCTCATAGTATTTGTCATTGGCCATATGAAATATAGCTGTTGCAAGTTTGTGACCTATGATTTTAAGATTTAATAGATATTGCCAGGCACAGTGGCCCATACCTATAATGGCAGCTACTTGGAAGGATGAGGCAGGAGGATAGCTTTAGCCCAGGAATTTGAGACCAGCCCGGGCAAAACAGTGAGACCCCATGTCGAAAAAAAAAAAGACTTATTAGGTATTTTTATGTGCAAATATAATACAAAGTCAATACACTAATTTTGGAATACTGAGTTTTTTCAGAACCTTCCTTTGCAGATTTTGTGTAAAAAAAATTGATTATTTTTGTTAAATATGAATATGGTTTGCTATTTAAAATATGGAAAAATTCCTACTTGCTTATATAGCCAATACCATAACAAATATTTTGAGATGCAGTAAAATACTTTTCTTTTTTAATTTTTTTTTAAGAGACAGGCTTTTACCGATTGCCTGGGCTAGAGTGTATCATCACAGCTCACTGCAACCTCAAACTCCTGTGTTCAAGCAATCTTCCTGCCTCAGTCTCCTGAATAGCTAGGACTATAGCCATGTCCCACCACAACTGCACTAATTTTTCTATTTTTTGTGGAGCCAAGGTCTTGCCATGTTGCCAGGCTGGTCTTGAACTCCTGGCCTCAAGTGATCCTACTGCCTCAGCTTCCCAAAATGTACAGGTGTGAGCCACTGTACCTGGCCTGAAATGCCATAAAATACTTAGGCAGTCTCTAAATCACTTAGGTGCCGATATCCCTTCTCTCTATACCATCTATTAAAGCCTCTAATCTCATCCCCGTTCTTCTATAGACTCAGAGGAACTCTACAAAACACACCGTACACCTGTTGATGGTGGTGGCTGAGGGGGGAGATAAACTACTAGTCATGCAAGAAATATTATAATATCAGTTAAAACTAGCCTATTGAAAGTTTTCTGGGAAATTATCATTTGTAACAAAATTCTGTGAGAAAATGAGCTCTAGATTCCCTAGAATTAGCCTAAAACAAAAATTCTTTAAAAACATAACATGCATATACTTGAGGACTGTCTATGTGTAAATATCATAGGCCTGCTAGCACAATTATTATATACCTATAAAAAACTACTTTTCTAAAAACTTGAAAGCAGTGCAGAGTTTAAGGTATCTGATTTTTATCCTTTATGTATGGTAAGATGAATAAATAAAGCCAGATGAGCAATGTGATTCAAACCATACCCAATAGATATATCTGCTGTTGAACTTCTTTGCTCCTCCTCCTTCAGTTTTTCTTGTTTCTCTTTCATTTTTTGTTCTTGCTCCTTAAGTTTTTCTTCCTTCCTTTTACGAATTCTAAAAGTTAAAATAAAATATTATCATCTCTCTGACGCAAAGATACTTTTCACTTTTAGCACCTTGCCTTTAATTATCAAATTATTGGAAAATGCTCCTAACATTACAAAATTATAATGTAGTAATCCATTCATAATCTCTTAGTAATGCCATCAGGCATCAGTGTGAGCCAATGCCACATTACAGCACAATGTGAAATATGATTTTAAATGCAAAGAAATAAACAGCTTTCGTTAGCCCAACTGACTGTATTTATCTCTTACCTAGCAGCTGCTTCTTCCCTCTCTTTTCGATGTTGTTCTGCCTTTAACTCCCGGAACTCCTGCTTTGCCTGTCGTAATACATCAACATAATCTTCAATGTAATCCCTAGTAGAAACTAGGGTCAGTAGCTTCCCACAGAGAGCATGAAGTATCTTCATTTTTTCTCCTGTCAAAAATTGGTAAATAACTTCTATATTATTAATGCTAAAAAAAGGAATTATATTTGAAATTTTTGTGACTCAATGTGAAAATAAGGATAGGGAGCAGTTTGTCATGGTCAAACACATCAATGGCATATTTTCAGAAAAAAGCACTTTGAATCCCATTTAACAGCTATGTGATATATGAGGCTTTTCAAACACTAAGGTCTACCCTGTATACTAGTTAAATGAACATGAGAAATTTTCTAATCTTATTTTTCAAGTTTTAATTTTTAGGTTCAGTAATGAAGTTCAAATCAAAACTAAATTATAACCACTTAAATTAAAAAAATGGCAACAGGTAAATTGCTACTCTGAAAAGAATACACAAAAATACCACCGTAAGTTATAAAGACTATACAAATGTCAGGAATTAAGGCATCGTACTTTTGTTATATGTTCTCTGAAGTACACTAAAGTAACTCTATATTTGTACATTAAAATTTCTTATTTTAAAAAGCAAGTGAAAAATAATGTCTTAATCTTACATACTGTTTCTCATACCTCAAACACTTATTTAAGCACATGGCAGAATTTAGCAGCTGTAAGTTTAAACTTCTGATACACTAATGAATAAAAGAAAGCTAGTTTTCTAGCTAATTCTCACTTGTCCTTTTAAACTTAGTAGTTGTAGTAGACTAACCATAAATTTCTAAAATATTAAAGAATCTAAATAATGAAAATCATAAATAACTAAAGTTAATATGAATAACAGTAGTTTCAATTTAGGTTACTATTTGTGTTCCAATAATTTTTTTTTTTTTAAGGCTGGGTATAGTTCTCACACTTATAATCCCAGCACTTTGGGACGCTGAGGTGGGAGGAGTACATGAGCCCAGGAGCTTGAGACCAACATGGCCAACATAGTAAGACCTTATCTATAAGTAAAAAAAAAAAAAAAAAAAAAAAAGATTGCTTTCTCTCTCTTTATAAAAACTGATTTATTATGTAAGGCGTAAGAAGGTAGGAGGTGGGAAGGTTATACAAATTCCAACTTGCAAAGTTTACCTGGTGTCAAATCATACACTGAAGTGCTTGACAATTTCTTCACTAGACCAGGATTGCTCAAACGAAGCTCCATGCAGGCATCATCTGTAGCATCAAATCCTCCTCGTTTTTGATATCTGTACTTTGCATTTGCTGACGTTACATCTGCACCTGAAGCTAAGATATGCAGTCTGAGGATTTCAGACAGAGTGCAGCTATCAAGATCCAAGCTTTTCAAACTGCAGCCTATAGTTGTTAAAAATGAAACAGTCATTTAGAATAAGAATAATAAATACTTGGCAATGTAAAATGTACCTTTATAAAATTAAAAATAAAAAGCCAAACAAACAAACAAAAATAAAACCCACACATACCCTGGTGTAACTGTGGCCATGCAGCTGCCAAAGATGCAACTGCAGACAGTGCAGATTTTGTGGGGTCTGCATCTTCATCCAAAGCCTCTGTTAAATCTTTAAGGAAATAAATACTTTATTCTAGTGCAAATCAAAGCTTGAATATTCGGGAATAATGCCCTTTTAAAATAACGAAAGAAACAGCAAACAACTTAACATTCAAGAACCTCAAAAGAACGAACACTAGGTATAAGCATTATTCACATTCTGCCTAGTCTCCTACAACTATAAATCCTAAAACATGCACTGCACTGCACTACACACTGACATTATCCTTACATAACAGAGAAGACAATTTCCAAATTACCAACAAGATGCACATACATTCCAAAATATGGCAAAATGTACTTTAGAATTAAAAACAAATCCCCTCACACTCAATATAACCTTAGAAAAGTCTACCTTGAAAATTGGAGTCTATTTAAAGATACCCAATCTTTTGTAATTATTTTAAGATTAAATCATAACGAAGCATGGGTTGGAATCAACAAAATCATCACAGAAAATGAGTTAAAAAGAAGTGAAATACTGCACTGCTGCCATCTAACTACTAATTTATCTTCATCAAAATTTCCTATTTTTATTTTGAAATTTCTCCAATGCAAAAAACAATAGAGAGATTTCCTGTAAACAAATTGCTTTAGCTTTGAAAACAGTGTTCAGCTTATAAATAGGACTGAACAGCAAATCTACTGGTACAAATGTATTTAAAGCATTAGTATATACAATTATTCCTAATTTTAATACATAGGTAGATTGATAAAAAACTAAAATGTCAACTGTGAAAAACCATAAGCTTACAAAAAAACCCTTCTGTTATATCTTAGCACAGTATACACAGCTTCAGACCAAGAGTCAGATAAGTATATATTCCAGTCTTAGCTCTGCTAGTGCCTAGTTATGTACCTTTTAGACAAGTCACTTAATCTGGGCTTCACTTTTCTTAAAGGAGTGTATCTAGATCAACAGTTTTCAAATTCTTCAAACAAAATAGTTTTTGAAAGCCCAACATAAAAGAGATAAAAGATGCTTTTGTTAAAGTGGGGTAGGGAGATGAGAATTTTGCCCTTTCATTTTTCCAACTTTCCAGCAGTGGCACCAAGGAAGCTCTACTTTGCATTACAGTTTGAAAATCACTAGGCTAATCTGTCTGTGGTTCCTTAGCCTTCTACTATATCATTCCCCTACTAAAGTTCACAGGCTGACAAAATTAATGTTACAGAATAGTTCTTTACTAAAAGAAAAAGGCAACTCTGGAAATATGTCTGATTATAATCATTGACAATTTCAAGGCATTTAAAGCATAAACAGGACCACACAGAAGCTACTTGACTAACTTTGTATATATATACCAAAGTCATTCCTATCAGGCCTAATCTAGCCCAAATAACAGACATTATATTCTTCTTTGCCAGGGAAATATTAGACCTAAAACTTTCCCAATTTTCATTATTTGAATACAGCAAAACAAACTTAAAATTAACAGACACTCTAAAATTAACAACAGCCTTTTATACACAGTTGTAAAAGTGTGTTGACTCTCTTCCTTAGCAGCAATCACCACATTCAACCTATCCTATCCATACAAAATTATAATTTCCTAGGACAACGCCTATAAAGACCTTAGGAAATGAAAAACCAACAAAATGACAGTTTACTTTTAATTGTGTTAAATAAAGTAACATTCTTTAACTCAAGTATCTACCATATGGCACTCTTGAGAAATTATAAACATCACTCTAGGATTTGCTTAGTCACTTGGGTATGCTGCACCAAGAGAATATAGTTGAACTGTATCTAGTATGTTATGACTATCTGAAACAGATACATTTATTATCATCATAATCTAGAACTAGGTGCATATAATTCCAACACTAAACAATGATATTCCAGCAAATATACAAAACTATTCTACATATGGAGGATGCTCTTGTTCCCATACTTTTTTTTTCACCACTGTACTAATGAGGATGTTCCCATACTTTGAAGGGCTTTTTAGTTCATGATGTTACAACTAAAGAGAGGAACTGATATACTTAATAAAAGATTTTTAAAATTGCTAGTCAAAATTTCCAAGATGTGATACAAAAACAGGGAGACCAAGGGCCAAAGAAATTAAGTCTTCTTGAAGACAGATAACTTTATAGGCAATGCCAGGGAAACATATGTTCAAATTTTTAACTTCTTTACTATATTATGAGATAATATAGCACAGTTATGAGGCTCTGAATCAGATTGCTTGAGTTTGTATTTCATTACTTCCTTATTAGCCATATTTCTTTAAGCTAAGTCTCAGTTTTTCTATATTTAAAATGCAGAAAATAATTATATATACCTCAAAAGGGTGGTGTGAGGATTAAATGAAACAATGCATAGTCTCTCATCACTTACTAACAGCTATGTGATCCTCAGTAAATAACCTCATTGAGCCTTAGTTTTCTCATCACTAAAATAAATTCATTCTTTTCTCTTGTTAGAAATAGCAGGAAACACTTATAAGTTCAGGTAAAGCAGAAGTAAAAGAGTATTTAATCTCAGCTGACTATTCAACTGCTTTTGGGAAGACTGTGGAAAAAGCTTTTTTGCTACTGAGATGTGAGAACGTATGTGAGGAAAAATAAAGTTATACCTGGGGAACAGGCTAGGGCTCTTACTAAAACTGAAAAAACAATGTAAAATATGGCCAATAATAATAGCAAAGTAAGAGAGGAGTGAAAAATGCCAAAGTCCTTTTTTTTCTCCCTAATGTTTAAACATGTATTTTCAAATGGAGCATTAAAATCTTTATTTAGTGCCCAATACTTATTCAGAGAGATATATCTTATATTTATAGACAGTCCCATATAGGAGTAGTTATAAAAATCACAGGTCAAACAAATCATGAATAGAAAATATAATGACAATACAAATACCAACAATCACTTCTATTACATATTTTTTCCTTTATGCTGGATGATTTTCCAACACAATTTCCTTTTTATCACACTTTTTTCCATCATGACTTTCAAAACTACAAAATTCATCTGCTTCAAATCCTAAATTAAATACAGCTTTATGGTCTTGTATTAGGCTAGAACTTGATCAATAACCCTAATGATGATATTGGTCATTAATAAATATAACATAATGGCTAAAAGAATGAATATGCTCATTTAATTGACTAATAAGGGATGTATGGTGATTAACAGGCCTTAATAAGGAAACTATGGTGATTAGCACTCAAGTTAGAGAATGTATTTTGCTTGAACTCAGGCCACAAAATCAAAAGGCCATCAGTATCAGATGTGTATTCATCAATATTCTGTTGCTTCAGGGACCAGTCATAAAAGAAGATGAGCTTGAATTATCTAAGGCTAACAAAACTCTCTGAAATGGAGGACTGTCCCATCTTTTTGTACCAACATCCTATTATCAACATGCCTCCTGATGGCTATTGTAAACTTTTATGTAGCTCACTCAAGTATTGTTAAATCAAGCTTCTGGTCCCAAATCTCATATGTGCCAAAGTTCATGGAGTATTATTCGGGAAGCCAAATCAATTTCTTAGTATAAATGCTTAATATTTCCTTGATTGAGGTAAATCCTAACAAAATAGTGAACATACTATTTTAAAAATAAAGTGTTTGCCTCAAGAATTATTCCTGTATTAACACGTACCACATACTGATTCTAGATATTTAAAGGTACAGAATTTAAAGAGCAAAAATTCCGAGTTCAAACCAGTCAGTGAAATAAAAACATAAAATTTTACTTAATTCTGATCTGAAAACTGTCAGATCTGAAATGAAATCAGTAGTATTTTCAATTTAAAGTATTAATAAGGATAACAATTAAAGTATTTCTTTAGGTGGGGGCAAAAAATAAAATCAGTGCTATTTAGCAGAATCTCTTAGAGTTATACTGGTAAACAAAATCTGTAATGCTCCTAAATCAGGAAAAATCTAAAGGAATAAAAGCAAAACAGATTGGGGCAAATATCTTTAAGGTCATCAGAAACAGGTTACATTAAAACAAAGTTTTTATAAAACAACTGATAATATGTTGTTAATATATAATTCAACATCAGGTAACCTGAACAACCGTATTTTATAAGCGTAAAAGCCAACTTAATTTTAAAATAACCTTCAAAAATTAATTTCACTACAAAGCTATTATGGTTCAAACAGCAATAATGTTGAATTCTGACCTTTGGTGTCAGCATCAGTTATTTGCTCTTTGGCTACTTCTTCTTCTTCTTCCGCTATCGCCTGGAAGATTGCAGTCAGGAAGAAAAAAAGCAATTCACACAGTGGGCCTTCACTGTCATTTCCTACAAGAGCTTCCTCTAACACTTCTGTGAATAAAATGTTTAAAATGAATTTAACGTTCTGTTCATGTACTGAAAAAACAACTCCACCGGAATAATGAACATTTAATGAACAATAGTATGTGCAATTTTTTTCTTAAGTGTCCATTTATAAAAGTAGAGCCAAGTATTATCCAAGCCAAAATTAGAAAACAATTTATAATGATTATAATAAAATCAGAAGCCAAGGTCACCTCATTCAAGAGAGCCAAAATAGCCTCAATAGATAAAAATATTTCATCTAAATTTAAATTTGAGGCATATTTAAAAAATTATAATTTTATTCTAAATTGAGTAACAACACAAAGATTTGCTATTGTCCCACTGTTCCTGAGAGCTATTTGGTACATAACTGATTAGTAAACTGTGCATAGGAGAGGTCGTTATCAGTATTAGATATTATTAATCTTAATATTGTATCCAAGTCATAAATAAATGTTTCTTATCTAATTCATCTTCCTTAAACTTCTTACCAAAACCAGCATTGTTTAGACCTTTTTGATCTGTAAGGCACAATGACTCATGCCTTACCTAGTTCGTATAAAGAGAAATTTGAAGAATTTGAAAGTCCTCCTGAAAAATATACTCTTATTAAAATTATACAAAATATAAAATTATAAAAGCACTATAATTCTGTCTTTTAAGATCCCTACATGCATCTTAAGAAAATTATTTTGCCACTTGACATCTAAAAATTCAAAATTTGATCCAGATCTCTCCTCACACTAAACTCTATTATAAATGTTTATAGAAAGTAAAAGTATGTAAGTACACAGGCAAAACATAATTACAAATTAAAGGTAGGCAATAACTTGTTGGCAAACATGCACATATATCACTCCCCACTCAAGAAGTGGAGTCTATTCTACCACCCCCTTGAATTCTAGATGGCCTATCACTGCACTGACCAATGGAATGTGGCAGAAGTAAGGCTGTGCCAGTTCTAGGCCCAGCCTTTAAGAGGGTTAGTGGTTTCTGCTTCCTGTTTCCTAGAGCTCTCAGCTACCACATAAGAAGTACAAGATATTCTGATGGAATGGGAGTCCACACGAAGAGGACTCAGGCAACAGACATGTGCATGAAGAAGCCATTTTGAACATCTAGTCAGTCAAGCCTTCAGATGACTCCAGTCCCAGCACTGTCTGAATATAACACATAAGACCCCAAGAGAGACCTGGACAGCTAAGTCCACTGGCCCTACAGAACTTTGAGAGACAACTTGTTGTTTTTTTAAGCCACTAATTTTAGGATGAACACAGCAATAGATAACTAGAGCACTTGCCTAGGGTTACTCCCTCAGGAAACTCATCTTGAAGATCAAAAAGTTCCCCAAATGCATTAAGGAACTCCAAAACCATCAGAGCATCACCAAAGATTTCAGGAGGTAGTCTAGTTTTCACTGGAGTTGGTTCTGGAAGTTCCTGTAAGATTAAACAATTTATATAAGTATTTGAAGCAAGTACAGAAATTTTTATAGGTAGGTATGACATACTCTTTATCTAATTATTAAGCATTATTCCATGTAGACTAGTAGTTCGTAACCCTGGATAATCACCTTTGGAACTTTTAAAAATTATAGATGTCTTTAACTTATTCCAACTTTACTACATCACAGTCCCTAGGAAGGGACTGTGAGAAAGAGACATTTTTCTTCCTCAAACTAAGAACATAACTTTAGGCTGAAATGTATTTCTTAACATTTCCTAGTTAAGAGGGTCTCTTAACCTAGATTCTGAAATCAAATTTGCTGTGAAATACTATCTTCAATGCAGTATCTCCTTATGCTATGGAACATAATTAATCCACCATCTACTGATTTAGGAATGGTTCCTTAAAAGCTGAGATGAATGAGTTTGGTTTGGATACTCTGGTTATTTCTGGAAATAGGCAAAATCCTTACCTAGCAATCAAGCTAAATGCATGCCTGGCTACAGTGGTTGTTGGATTATCACACAAACTGATCAATTATTTCTGCAGAATAAGAAACATTATAAAATCTTGTTATAAAACACTAACAATGCTACCCTGGAATTCTAAATATAAAAATTTGCTTAACTGGCTATTTCCTCTCAGTTAAATATAAAGAAAAGAGGCCACTATTAAATAAAAGAAAGATTTCATCAGCCAAGCTGCACAGGGCATATAAAACATGTAAGTGCCAAACATCACATAACATGTTTATACCTTAAGATCATCACATTCCATATCTTCTCTAGGTTTACTCCATTGTTTTAAGTATTCCATGTATTTTCGCTTTTCTTCACGTAATTTCTCTCTTTCCTGAAAAAAAAAAAAGATTAATAATGCCTATCAAAACAATGATATAAAGACTGAAAATCCCTGGCACAGAAAAGCTCCTGAATAAATATTAATTTAATCTGACTCTGCCTATAGTAGCTCTCTCCCTACTTCAAATCAATTAGATCCGTCAGACAAGTACATTATGAGAGTACCTAAAATAAAATCTCCCCTTATATTTGTAATACATTTGTTATTTTCAAGATTCACTTGAATATGGTAACAGCCTAGAGGCACACAGAAGTAACAATAATTACAAGCATCAATATTAGAATACAGCGATGGACGACTTCTTATAATCCAAACTATTGCTCTTAACTCACTTGGTCTTTTGAAACCCTAAATTCTTGGTTCTAGTATTTAAAATTGAAAGATAAATGTTGATCCCCAAAAGTTTCTCTAACAAAGCAAAGTATAAACAAAATATTTCACTATTATTATTTCCCAGTAAGTATATTTAGTTTATGTTAATACTATTGTCTTTTGAAATTTAGGAACAACAATGGTAAACAGATATGTATTTATCAAAGTTTCAACATAAAACACCTAGATAGTTACAGAACTTACTGTGCTTTGAATAGTCTGCTTAAATAAGTCTCCTACCCCAAATAATTCTTGTATGACACAGTAAGATGAGCATTTTTATTCATTGTTCCTAAGAGTGTAAATAAGCACATTTGGCAAACGCTTAGCTATGTATACATATAGAAAGTTTTTAAAATGTTCTTACCCTTTGACCTATTATTTTACTTCTATAAATTTATCCTGGGACATAGTCCAAAAAAAGAAATGACTTTATGCAGAAATTTGAACACAGCAGTATTATTTTTGAGCAGAAAATTGCAAAGCATTTAGCTATAGCTGTTTAATGAATTATTATGCAGTCACTAAAAATTCCACTTAGAATATTTAATAACATGAAAGAATGTTTATGATTGTGTTAGATGAAAAAAGTATATAAAATTATAAATGGTGAATGATGTCCTTTTTTAAGGCCCAGAATAAATACTGGAAATAAATGAATCAAATTGTTAATTCTCTCTCTAAATGTTACCATTAGAAGACAGGTGATTTTTCTTTTTCTTTTCTTTTTTTTGGGGGGTGGGGTACAGAGTCATGCTCTGTTGCCTGGGCTAGAGTGCTGTGGTGTCAGCCTAGCTCATAGCAACCTCAAACTCCTTGGCTCAAGCAATCCTCCTGCCTCAGCCTCCCAGATTATAGGTGTGAGCCACTGTGCCTGGCCAACAGGTGATTTTTCTGTTCTCTACATTTTCTGGTGTAAACATTTATTAGACCTCCAACACCACCTCAATGGCCTATTTGAAAAAATTCAAGAAACTATAGGCAATTTAAATGAGCACAGTGTGTAACATGGTTCTCTAAGGCTACTTGTGAATATACCAGAAAACCTAAGAAAAAGACTGACTTTGGGAGGAAACCAGCTATAGAATTCTCTAAGGAATATCTACCACTGAAGATCATAATCAAAGATTTGCTGAAACACTATCATTACAGACACTTTATTTTTAAAGGAGGATAGGAATACTAATAAATTCTTATTAGTCATAGAATTTTAACATTTTTCAAACTATGCATTTTACCTTTTAAAGTTTTACATATATTATCTTCCCTAAATTTGAAAGTCTACATAATGAAGACAAACATTTAGAATTGCACTTTAAAAGAGGTTTTAAGTGAGGTATAAAGGCCGTAGACATATGTTGAAACTTAAATCATTTATTAAATTTTCCAAAGCAAAAGGGAGATAAAGCAATATTGCTAATCAGCATTCTATGCATTCATATTAATAAACAGAAATCAAAGTAGTGAAAGTATTTGAAAATTAACCATGAATTTAAATATTTAAAGCAATATTACTGTATAGAGAGAGCATAGCTAATATACTCAAATGAATACCTTTTCTCTTTCTACTTTAAGCCTCTCTTTTTCTTCTTTTTTCTTTAGTCTCTCTTCTTCAATAATTTTCTTCAATTCTTCCCGTTTTTTCTCTTTATCTTCCTTTTCTTTTTTCTTTGCCTCTAGGGCATCAGCTTTTTCTCTTTTTAATTTAGCTTTTTCAAAAGCTGTGAAGAAAATCAAACTTACAACTGTATATAGACAGAAAATAACACTTGGGTGTGTGTGTGTATGTATTTTTTTTTTTTGAGACACGGTCTCACTCTGTTACCCGGGCTAAAGTGCTGCGGCATTAGCCTAACTCACAGCAACCTCAAACTCCTGGGCTCAAGCAATCCTTTTGCCTCAGCCTCCTGAGTAGCTGGGACTACAGGCATGCACCACCATGCCCGGCTAATGTTTTTTTTTCTATATATTTTTAGTTGTCCACATAATTTCTTTCTATTTTTTTTAGTAGAGGTGGCGTCTCACTCTTGCTCAGGCTGGTCTTGAACTCCTGAGCTCAAAAGATCCTCCCACCTTGGCCTTCCAGAGTACTAGGATTACAGGCGTGAGCCACTGCACACAGCCAACAGTTGGTATATTTTGACATAACAACAGAATCCTGAAATAATTTAAGGTTAAATGACATTAGTAGAGACAAAATTCCTGGAGGGAGCCAGCAGGCGATTGAAATGAAAAAAGCAAATTGGCTGAGTTTAAGACAAACTACAGTACTGGGCCAAATATACCCCTGCCTTTGTAAGTCCCGACACTCAACACTCAAAGTGTGATCTGAAGACTAGCAAAGTTATCACATGGCTAAAATGCAGAATCTCATTCCCCACCCAGACCTACTTAATTTAGAATCTGCATTTTAACAAGATCCACAAGTGATTCATATGCATATTCAAGGGTGGGAAGTAATGTTTTAAAAGGCTGTATGAATCAAACAAAATGGCCGCAGTTTGTAAGCCCTGGAAACTCCAACTTCTGCTTAATTTAGCATTAAGCAATTTAATAGGGAATATGTTATACCCTGAAATACTGTTTTAAGAGAGGCATAGGTCTTATTAAAAAAAAAGTTGTGAGAGAAAAAATATTTACACTCCCAAAAAAAGAATCAGAAATGTTATTTTAGAAACATCCCCCACTCAGGCAGAGAAATAGTCTTTCTTGTTCCTAATCAGTTTTTAGAAATGTTAAAACTCACCCAGTGATTTCATTTCTTCTTGTTTCAAAAGTTTGTTTCTTTCTTTAATACCTTTGTTCCTATAACTTGCAATAGTATGTTTATTAGAAACACTGTCCTCCTAAAAAACAAAACAAGAAACTAAAGTTGTAAATCACATTATACAAACTGATGGCTTGCTTGGTTATCATAGTAAAAATAAAGAGCAAAAATTTAAAAGTCCTCACCAATTATACCTTCTTTATACTAAAATGAATTTTTTTTCTAAAGGATAGCTTAACTTTTAATAACCTTAATCATAGTAATAAACAGAACCTAGTTAATTCTATAGCTCTATAAATTAATACAAGAATATCCCAGGAAAAAATAGTTGGTAATATATAGGGAGAGCCTTACAAATATGCACTAGAAAAACAAAAAATGTTCCAGGTTACTTTATAAACTAGATGATATAGACATCAAATATAAAAGAGGGCTGAGCATGGTGGCTCATGCCTAAAATCCCAGCACTTTGGGAGGCCAAGGCAGGAGGATTGCTTTTCGAGACCAGCCTGGCAACATAGTGAGACCTTGCCTCTACAAAAAATAAAAAATTTAGCTGGGGGCAGTGGCATATGCCTGTAGTCCTAGCTGCTTGGGAGGTGAGAGCCTGTCTCTAAAAAAATAAATAGAAAGGCAGGAGTCCACTTGCTCAAGGCTTCTTGGGCATAGCTCCGGGTCATGATCCTCAAATAAAATTAAAAACAAACAAACAAACAAACAAATAAATAAATAAATAAAAATAAAAAATAAAAAAGGCATAGAAAAGACATGTCACAAACATTCTTGTGGCCAATATTAAATAATGCCAAATTTTATTTTTACTTTATTTCCTGTGAGAATAATGTCTCTAACCTGATTAATTTGTGTAGTATTCTTACTATATCTCATCTTATAAATGTAATAAAACATAAATAATACACTTAAATATTTGAGTACCTAGCATGTGCCAGGCATTGTACTAATCTTGGTGATAAATAAGATGGACTTGGTCCCTGCTTTCACAAATATTATAGTTTAGCAGGGAAGACAGATTTTACATAATTAAAATGTGAGACTGCTCTAATAGCTGAAGTTCAGGGTTCTGAGTAAACACCTCTTGAATCTCAGAATTTGGCTAAATTCTGAAATGGAAATTCTAAACAGCCAAAAGAGATAGTTGCGTTGGAGCTGGAAAATAAAAGCAGTAATTAATCATTCTAAACTTTAGTTATCTCATATTGAAAACTAAATGGCTAGAAAGTCAATGAATAACATTATCAATCAACATCATACTGTATCATGAAGCAAGGCAAAAAGAATACGAGGCTAGTTTTGAAGTTGGGTTCAAATCCCATCTTTTACATTATGTTACTTTGTGAAAAGTGAACTAATCTCTCTGAATTAATCTCCTCATTTGTAAATTGGGATCCTACCATTTTTTTTTAAGACGAGGGGGTGTCTTACTATGTTGCCCGGGCTGCACTTGAACTCCTGGGCTCAAGGTATCCTCCCACCTCAGCCCCCAGAGTAGTTGAGACTACAGGCATCCACCACAACACCCAACCTACCTTTTTTTAAAAGCTGTTTTGAGGCTTAAAGAAGACAACATATATAATAAAGGGCTTAGTGTACAGTAGGAATAAAATTAAAAGCAGTTTATTGTATTGAAAATTATTTGGAAGAAGGAAACAGGCTTCATCTGGGGTAGAAAAACTGTAAGCATGCCATTAAGAAAGTACTGATAAGAGAGAAAGAAGGGTATGAGGGAAAGGAAAGAAAGAACAATAGAACATTCTCTAAGGTTTTTCACTTTCTTCCTACAGCACAGGCAACTCTTTTAAGCAAACACTTAACCAAAACCTAGAAAAGACTCCAAGATTCTTCAACAAATTTCTAAATCATGCTGATTGTGCTGTAAACTATACTTAGAAGCAGTAGGAACCTGGCTTGTAAATCATTACAGCCATCAGCAATCCATAACTAGCAGAAGAAAACAAAAAGCAATGTATACAATGAGGGTAAGAGAAAATAAATAAAAAGAAAGGAATTAAAGGATTAGAATAATCCAAAATAAATATTCTGTAACTCAGGCAATTGCATCTAGTTTTTAGTTTGCCCAATTCCAGAAGCTTTCATAGTGTCCTTGCTCCCTGAACTAGGAAATGGCAATGACCCACCTGAAGGAAGAAAATTCCTTATTGCGAAAGATGAGCAAGATAAATTGAGAGGTGACCACAGAATTAAACACAGTATTCACCCTAAACTGCCTCTTCTCTTTCTGTTCTAAAACTCCCTAAGGAGTTTTCTTTAGAGAAGATTTACTTTGCATTCTATGGTTTCATTACATACACTGAATCAGTACACTTGGATTTAGGCCACCACTTTTGGGTTAAAGCCTATTTTCAGCCCCTACATAAGACAAATAATTAAATATTTAAGCTAATTGGATATTATCATGGAAAGAACATCTTAGTATCATTTTGATTGTATGGAGAAATTAGAGAGCCTCAAAAATAACTACAGATTTTTCTGCTTCATTGCCCATTATATCTTTCTATGTACTTATAGTTCAGCCATACTACAACTATACAACTTACTGATGCCATGCAAATGAATCCCTTATAATCCTTGTTCATGTTCTTCCTTTTGCCTCAAATACCTTTCCCATCACTTTGCCTCATCATTTGAAACATTATATTTTGTCTAGCTCAAGCATTATTGCTTTCTTTCTTTCTTCTTTTTTTTTTTTTTTTTTGATACCGTTCTCGCTCTGTCACCTAGGCTAGAATGCAATTGCATCATCAGAGCTCACTGCAACCTCAAACTCCTGGGCTCAAGCAATCTTCCCACTTTGGCCTCCCAGAGTGCTAGAATTACAGAGGCATGAGCCATCATACCAGGCCCATTATTGCTTTCTTAAAGCCCTCCATAATATCCTCCAGATCGGAATTTATCGCTTTTTATTTTACACAACAATTTTATAGTTTTTTCCCCACATTTTATCCTGCTTTATATTTCAGTAATTGCTTATATGCTTGCTTCCATTTTGGAATAAAATCTCTGTGGCATGAGAGCCATGTCTAATTCACATTTGAAACTTCTGTAAGCCTCTCTGCTGAGCAGTTATAACATACAGTACATGCTCACATTTTCTTATAAAGCAATAGGCGTCTTCCTACAGACTATGGGTGTGAGGGGAGCCAAACATAGCTCTTGATTCTGAACACTGTTTTCTTTTTTTTAATTTATTTTATTTTATTTATTTATTTATTTATTTTTTTGAGACAGAGTCTCGCTCTGTTGCCCAGGCTAGAGTGAGTGCCGTGGCGTCAGCCTAGCTCACAGCAACCTCAAACTCTTGGGCTTAAGCGATCCTACTGCCTCAGCCTCCCGAGTAGCTGGGACTACAGGCATGCGCCACCATGCCCGGCTAATTTTTTCTATATATATTTTTAGTTGTCCAGATAATTTATTTCTATTTTTAGTAGAGACGGGGTCTCACTCTTGCTCAGGCTGATCTCAAACTCCTGACCTTGAGCAACCCACCCGCCTCAGCCTTCCTGAGTGCTAGGATTACAGGCGTGAGCCACCGCGCCCGGCCTGAACACTGTTTTCTTAAAAGCTAAAATGTAGTTTTTATTTATTCTCTACTTACCTGACTAACAGATATTCGTTTAGGAGGTCTCCCTCTTCGTCTGTTAGCAGGACTGAAGATAAATGTGGGTGGATCGTCAGGGAAGAAATAAGAAAAATCTTGTTCTGCTATTTTATATGTTAAAAGAGATGATGCCTTAATAAAAAGACAGAGTACAATAACAACATATTAGTAAACCATATACAGATATGCTTAAACATATCATATGACCACTATTAATGCTGTTGAAGACCAAGTCAAAACATTAGCATTTTATGCATTACTATGTAGTGAAATACATTTTATTTGGTTTACCCAATCCTTTTTTAAACTATATAATCAGCCTTACCAGAAAGAAAGCTACAATTCAAAAATTACTTCACTATAAAATACCCTAACATTTGTACAGTTTCTTGTATTTCAAAAATTACATTTACATAATAATGTAATAAATAAATGTTTGTTTTGCTTTTCACTAATGCTGCCTGAGATTTTCTATGTAAATAAATAATCAATCCATTAAAAATCCACTGTAGCCGGGAGCGGTGGCTCACGCATGTAATCCTAGCACTCCAGGAGGCCGAGGCAGGCGGATTGTTTGAGCTCAGGACTTTGAGACCAGCCTGAGCAAGAGCGAGACCCCATCTCTACCAAAAAAAATAGAAAGAAATGAGCTGGACAACTAAAAATATATATAGAAAAAATTAGCCGGGCATGGTGGCGCATGCCTGTAGTCCCAGCTACTCGGGAGGCTGAGGCAGGAGGATTGCTTGAGCCCAGGAGTCTGAGGTTGCTGTGAGCTAGGCTGACTCCACGGCACTCTAGCCCAGGCAACAGAGCAAGACTTTGTCTCAAAACAAAAACAAAAACAAAAACAAAAAATCCACTGTATTAGCCAGGAATGGTGGCGCATGCCTATAGTTCCAGCTACCTGGGAGGTAGAGATGGGAAGATCTCTTGAGCCTAGGAGTTCAAGACCAGCCTGGGCAATATAGTGAGACCCCGTCTCTTAAGAAAAAATCCACTGTATTAACCCAATACATTTTTCCTAACCATCTACCAACTGCTGAACATTCAGATTTTCCTTCCAGGTTGGGATGATAAATGTTTTACATATAAAATTTTAAAGTTGCTCTAGATAACAGCAGAAATATTTACAAATTCCTATAAAGTTTCAACTCAGAATTTAAGTTCAAAAGTCAACCTCATTCTTACCATAAATGGTATAGTGCTAGATAATTGCTAAATCTAAGAGTTTAGTTTCTTTCCTTTTACCTTCCATCTGCAACTTGAAGTATAAAATAAAGAGCAATAAATTCTGATTGGAGGAAATTATGGAGGGCTTTAAGAAAGCAATAATGTGAAATATTCAGCTCACATTGGGGTAGGTATGTGCTAAGTAAAAAAGCAACAGAATGGAGCTAGGCACGGTGGTGTCCAATCCTAGACTTTTTATTATTTTTGGCCTAATGGCCAAGAGCATCATTCTTTCTTTCTCTCCAAAAACCAACACCCCAAAAAACACAAAGGCCATATACAGAAGTATCTTCCAGGAAATGTATAAGAAAATAATGATACAAAATAGGAACGCTTCTGGGAAATCAATTTCTTATTTAATATTTTTGTTGGTAGAACATAGCTTTTAACACCTAAAATTCAATCAATTCTGGCTATCATAATAAATCAAGAATCTATTAAGATTTTACATTAAAGCAGATTCCACTTAGATGGTCACATAACCCCAGACTTGCCATTTAAGTATGAATATAAAACACATGGGTGGTTTCTTCTCAAATATGTATGCACACACACGTGTGTGTGTGTGCAAGTACATCAAAACATCCACTAATCTTTTATTATACTCTAAGTGAAAATTTAATGTCACCTTAATTTTCATTTATTTATTCAGTAAAGTTGAGCTTCTATGTTTATTGACTTTTTCCTTGGTGAAATACTTGCTAACGTCTTTCACTATCATTTTCCAAATGGGTTCCTTTTGCTCATTGATGTGCAAGAAATCTTTGTAAATTAGGGGAATTGGCCAAATGGCTGTTTACAATATACATATACAGCTATTCATAAATTCACTGACTTCATGCCAAGTGCCAGGCACTGTTCTAGTCACTGTTACAAGTATCTAAGTCATTAAAACTTTCTGTAACCATCACTCAATTTGGCTACATGATATCCAACACTATAGATATAGCATAATTTAAGCATTTTCCTCTTGTCGAGACAGATACATAAATAAGCTCACATTTAAAAATTATTTTCCAGATGACTCTATTGTATGTTTTCTAGTTTTCACATTTCATTCACTGTGAATGAACTTTAATGATTTCAATTTGCCCTTTTCTGCTGGGGTGTTTATGTTTTTTTAATTGAGTTCTTCACTGTATTCACTGAAGTTATTTTTCCTCCAGCAATTGCCCTTGAAATCTATTCGTGACATTATACTGTCCACTCAATCTCATCCTTGGTTTTCTTTTTTATTGCTTTTCCTAAGTACTTAAGCATGTTTAACATTAACATTTGTTTCAACCAAGTGTCCCAGTTTTATTTATTAAATAATTTATCTTGCCTTTAGAGATTTGAAATGTTACTTTTCACATAAACTCATATTCTTTTTTAAACTTCTCTTCTTTTGATATAACATTTGCATACAGTGAAATGCACAAATCTTAAGCATGCAATAGCTGATTTGTGACAAAGGCAAACATTTCTCTAACCCACTCTATTGTTGTTGCTTCTTTTTTATTTTTTTAAGAGACAGAGTCTCGCTGTGTTGCCCAGGCTGGCCTCAAACTCCTGGGCTCTAGAGATCCTTCCTGCAGTAGCTGGGACAACAGGCATGCACTACCATGCCCAGCTCTATCCCAGTGTGAGTTAAATATTTCACACTTCAAAAATTAGTTTTAGTTTCCATTTAACTTTTTACTTACTATACAATGTAAGATCTCTAAAACTTGATTTGTTTCCCTCTCAATGGCTACTAAAATATAATCTATTTGCTCACTATTGGCATGATGCTCTTTTTTTTTTTGAGACAAGAGTCTCAGTCTGTTGCCCTTAGTAGAGTGCCGTGGTGTCAGCCTAGCTCACAGCAACCTCAAACTCCTGGGCTCAAGTGATCCTCCTCCCTCAGCCTCCTGAGTAGCTGGGACTACAGGTGTGTGCCACACATGCCCAGCTAATTTTTCTACTTTTAGTAGAGACAGGGGTCTCGCTTTTGCTCAGGATGGTCTTGAACTCCTGAGCTCAAGCAATCCTCCCGCCTCAGCTTCCCAGAGCGCATGGATTACAGTGTGAGCCACTGTGCCCAGACAGTGATGCTCTTTTTATTACACATTGTTCTCTTGTCTAAGTAGGATCTGTTTTGTTTTAGCATTGTTCTTTGAATCTATTTATTATTTGTAAGGACATTGTAGGTATTAGTATTAGAGAGCTATAGTTGCCCCACTCCATAACTTTTCCTTTTCCATGTTTTCTATCTATTCTGACCTGTCCTGGTTGATCTTTCCTTGTTTTTTTGAGACAGAGTCTCACTTTGTTGGCCAGGCTAGAGCGCCGTGGTGTCAGCCTAGCTCACAGCAACCTCAAACTCCTGGGCTCAAGTGATCCTCCCGCCTCAGCCTCCTGAGTAGCTGGGACTACACACATGCACCACCATGCCCGGCTAATTTTTCTATATATATTTTTAGCTGTCCATATAATTTCTTTCTATTTTTAGTAGAGATGGGGTCTCGCTCTTGCTCAGGCTGGTCTCGAACTCCTAAGCTCAAACAATCCGCCCGCCTCAGCCTCCCAGAGTGCTAGGATTACAGGTGTGAGCCACCGTGCCCGGCCTGATCTTTCTTATAAGGAAAAAATGTGGCAGTAACTGAGCCACCTAGGAATTCTAGCAATTACAAAACCAGCAATTAATCCAATAAATATTTTAAAAAGTAATAAAAACTGGCTATAATTTTTTTTAAAAGACAGCTATCTTCAACTATCTTTGAAATGACATTTCTGCAATGTTTTAACATTGTAACCCTACTCATTTCTCTTTTTTTCTTTCTTTCAAAAATTATTTCACTATTTGATTACCTTAATTTTAATGACTCCATCTTGTGATTCACAGTGTTGCTTCAGAAAAAGCTTTAGTTTATCACGAGAAAATAGGTGTTTTCTCCGACTATAGGGAGAAAGGTAGATAAAGAAGGTAGTGTTAGTATCAAAGAATTCACCCCAAACTCCATAATCTCTCTAAACTTATAACGTGAATTTCAACTCCAGGAACTGAAGGACATTTCATCCTCTAAATAGTATTTATGTAAAAGTTATGAGAAGCTTTATACAGAGGTTTTATGTAGGAAATTATAAGATTTACTTCAATGAATCTATTAGAAAAGTATATTATAAAAACAGTATATGCATTTGTTACTTAGGAACCATTTAGAAATCAGATAAACCTTAAAGAAAATATACTACAGAGAGTAAACAAAATTTTACAAAATTAGATTATCATCCCCACAAATATCACCATGAAAATTCTTTTAAAGATTACAAGCAGTAGACTACCAGATAGCATATAACTCTCAGCACTGTAAATCAACATTCAGATGGATATTGTAAACAGAGTTGAACAGCGTTGTTTCAATTTTTTTTTTCAGAATATTACTGAGGGTACAAACGTTATGGTTACATGAATTGCTTTTGTATTGTTTCAAATTTTAAAACATTTTGCATCTAAATCTCATACAGCAGCCAACAAATTAGTGGGATGAAAATTAAAAAGAATTAAAATTAAGGCTGGGCTCACACCTATAATCCCTAGTACTCTGGGAGGCCAAGGTGGGAGGATCGCTTGAGCTCAGTAGTTTGAGACCCTGTCTCCACTAAAAATAGAAAAAATTAGCTGGGCAACTAAAAATAGGAAAAAAAAAAAAAATTAGCCGGCTGTGGTGGCACATGCCTGTAGTTCCAGCTAATCAGGAGGCTGAGGCAGGAAGATCACTTGAGCCCAGGAGTCTGAGGTTGCTGTGAAATAGGCTGACGCCACAGTACTCTAGCCCGGGCAACAGAGTAAAAATCTGTCTCAAAAAAAAAAAAAAAAGAGAGAGAGAAAGAAAATTAAGATCCTTAAACATACTATTTTTGATTCTCTCTTGCCTTCAAATTAAAAATAACAATCACAAGAAAAAGAAACACTACCACAAACAAAACAAAAACAATAAAAAACATGCACGTATTTCTGGAGAAAAGTAAATTTTTTTTTTCTTTTTACCCCACTGCCCACACGCCACCCAGAGGAGAGGAATGGGCTGGGGGAAAGTAAATGTTTTAACTGAATTCAACATATGCCTTTCAAGAAAAAGCCTAGTTTAAAGCTTCTATGAACTAATAAACCATATAGGAGAGTTTTTAAATAGTGGCCCTCCCCAAAATGTATACAGTTGGCTCTCCATATCCATGGATCAAAAGCATTTGAAAAAAATTGTTTCTGTACTAAACTCATACAGATTTTTTTTTCCTTTTCATGATTCCCTAAACAATGCAGTATAACTACTATTTACATGGCATTTACACTCTATTAGGTATTAAGTAATCTAGAAATCATTTAAAATACACAGGGGAATGAATTTGTGTAGGTTATATGCAAATACCACACTATTTTATATCAGGGACTTGAGCATCCACAGATTCTGGAAACCAATCTGCCAGGACACCAGGGACAACTGTATATGTTTCTTAGACTTGAAGTTCCATGAGAACAAGGACCCCATTTCAAGTACCCAATAGCCACACATGGATACTGACTATCACATTGGACAGCACACATAATATCTGCATTATCACAAAAAGTCGTACTTGTCAGTGCTACTCTAGCATTTCAAGTCTTTTTTTTTTTTTTTTGAGACAGTCTCTCACTCTGTTGCCTGGGCTATAGTGCCGTGGCCATCAGCCTAGCTCACAGCAGCCTCAGACTCCTGAGCTCAAACAATCCTTCTGCCTCAGCCTCCCGAGTAGCTGGGACTGCAGGCATGCGCCACTAGGCCGGACTAATTTTTTCTATATATTTTTAGTTGTCCAGCTAATTTCTTTCTATTTTTAGTAGAGACGGGGTCTTGCTCTTGCTCAGGCTGGTCTCGAACTCCTGAGCTCAAACGATCCGCCCACCCCAGCCTCCCAGAGTGTTAGGATTACAGGCGTAAGCCACCGTGCTCGGCCTTCAAGTCTTCTTTATTATAGGAATATTGCCATCTCTTTATTAAAAGAATATTGCTGTACTATCTTTTGATGCTAACAAAGAGCTACAAGTCATTTAAGTCTTCTATTATCAAGTATAACTTTCTCATCTTATAATTCTTTGGCTCACCAATTAAGAAGGAAATGAGCTAACAAGACTGTAACCCAGTCTAGCAGAATAATATTTAAAGTTTAAGTCAAAAAGTAAAAATATAGGCCGGGCGCAGTGGCTTACGCCTGTAATCCTAGCACTCTGGGAGGCTGAGGCGGGTGGATCGCTCAAGGTCAGGAGTTTGAGACCAGCCTGAGCAAGAGCGAGACCACGTCTCTACTAAAAATAGAAAGAAATTATCTGGCCAACTAAAAAATATATATAGAAAAATTAGCCGGGCATGGTGGTGCATGCCCGTAGTCCCAGCTACTCGGGAGGCTGAGGCAGGAGGATCGCTTAAACCCAGGAGTTTGAGGTTGCTGTGAGCTAGGCTGACGCCACGGCACTCACTCTAGCCGGGGCAACAGAGTGAGACTCTGTCTCAAAAAAAAAAAAAAAAAAAGTAAAAAGATCTATCTGCTGTCTTTCAAAAAAAAGTTAAAAAAAAAGAAAAATATTAAATAGGGAATTACATTACATAAATAACATATCTTGAACTAAAAGCAAAACCAAAAAAGACAAAACTCAACTGTTAATAAGGAAAACATCTATAGTCTCAACTATTCTATTCATTAGCCCATAAACTAAATAAATTAAAGAAGTTTAAGTAATCCAGGAACATTCACTTGAGAATACTAGTTTTTCAGTACACTATAAAATGTAGAATGCTCTAGAGATCTCAAACTAATCATGGGCCCCCCTGATGCAACAAACTAATCAACCAACTGACCAACCGACTGACCACATACACCTCAGTTTAGCTATAGAAAGTGATACATTTGACTCAAGATTCTCTCAACAGTTATATTATTATCATTTTTCTTTGTACACATGAGTATAAATGGGGCAAAAGGGATAAGAGAATAAATAAAAATTCTTTTACATTAAATGAAATGTTAAGATTGACTCCTAGGAGGTAGGTTGATAGCTGGCTGATAATGTCAACTTACTTTCAGATAACTAAGACCCTAACTCCAACAGGCAACAATAGGGATTTTTCTAAAAATATCTATGTAAACTAGAGTCAGTTGTTTTATGTTTTAGCTACTTACTACCCTCCCTCTCCTTTGTTTAGGTCTCAAACAGGAATTTTTTAAGATACTCAAGGTTTTATGACTTAACTTTTGTTAGTTTTTGTTTTTTGTAGAGATGAAGTCTTGCTATGTTGCCAGGCTGATCTTGAACTTCTAGGCTCAAGCTATCAGCCTCCCAAAGTGCTAGAATTATAGGCATGAGCCACTGTGCCCAGCTAATTTTCTTAAGTAGTAGGAAGAGACTGATCAAATGGTTGTGTCTAATGAATAAAATAATATTAGCATGACATATTTGTAAGCACTATTAAATTTCTCAGCTTTGAAAACAGTTCTCTCATGAAAAGTACTTCATAAATTGGATCCTTCTTATTCTTTAGATTGAAGACTATTTGGGGCTAGTTACTAATCTAAAGAAAGGGCTGAAAGAGTCTGTTAGGATTAATTTAAATCCGTCTATGAGCATATAAATGTAATTTATTTTGTAAAGAGAAGCAAATACTTGCAAGCTACCCATTTTTTCTACATCAAACCTTCTTAATCTAACATATACATAATTATTCTACTTTAAACTACTATAGAGAAGATATCGAGTTTTACCTGATTTGTGTTGCTTTAACAACAGCAGACTCATATAACTCTCTGTTTTTAGTGGGTTGTACCTTGTACTTGAATAGTAAGGGATCAATTGCATCTTTTTTCTTCCTAAAAAGAGGGAAAAGATACAAATCAGTTAATAATTTGGAAACATAAAATTTTAAGTGGAATCCTATCTTCTAAGAATATAATAGAATCTTACACATTTTTAACTAGAATTATTTATAGGTTACTGTTCCCCCTGCCCCCACCATTCCATTAGCCAAAATAGTACTAAACCATTTTATTTTAGCTGAGTATTTTAATTACTCATTCAGTAACTTTTCCTTGGGTGAAGAAAGTAACTAGAGATGAGTAAGCACGGAGTACTTGGTTTAGGAGAGATAAAATCGTTAAAGAAAAGTAGTTCTTGGATTTGCTTTTAAACTTTCATCTTCATAGCTATTACAATCCAAGAGCAAAAATGGAGATAATGTACTTTAATTAGCAAAGAGGCTACACGTTTAATCGCCATCCCCACCAACTTCTCATCTTTTCTTCCCTTTAAGGGTATAGTCATTCACTCAATAGCTAAGAGCCCACAATGTGCCAGATACTACTCTAAATAACGAAGATTCAGTAGTCAACAAAACAGAAACATAGTGGGGAGATACAGGCAAACAAAAAAATATACAACAGGATAGGTGGTTAAGTGCTGTGAAATGAACAGAGGGTAGAGGAGCCACTATTTTATATGGATAATGATCCTTGATTAAGTTAACCAGGTGGGCCTTCTAAGAAGTTGGTATTTAAGCAGAGATCTGAAAAAAAATGCAAAGGAGCAATCTATGTGAAAATCTTGGGGAAATGAGTTTAAAGGAAGACAGAAAAGACTCTGAGTGTGCATAGTTTGCACAAGAAGCCAAATGAATAAGGAGAATGAAAGAAGATTCAGAGGCAGCAGCAGGGTGAGATTATAAGCCATCATTAAGAACTCTGGATTTTATCCTGAGTAAAGCCAGTGTTTTGAATAATGGGATAATAATGATTAACTTACACTTCAGAAGGATCACTCTGGCTTCTATGTGGAGAACAGACTACGGGCCAAGAATGCAAATACGGACACTAGTTAGAAAGCTTGTGAGAACTGATGGCAGCATGGACTTAAATGGTAGTGGTGGCAGTAGAGAGAAGAGGCTGAAAATGCTACCACTGGGAATGCATGCCACCTCTATGAATGTGAAGAGGATATAAGTGGGGGTTATAGAGAAGAGAAGAAAATGATTTAAAAAAGATGATAAACAGAAGCATTGGTAATGAAAGTAAGATATAGTCAAGGTGATAAAAATACAGTTCACGCAAGGCAGGGGAGGGGTTCAACACAAAAGAGATATATGACACAAACAAGTAAAACCGGGGTATTTACCTAAAATAGCATCAAATTCCAATTTAGAGGATCAACTATCTTCAAATATCTTTACACTGAGACCCAGTATACACATATGGAATGCTGTCTAATATTTTGTATTCTATTAAAGTTCATTAAGTTAGTTTCACAACCTACATGGGGCTGTAAACTGCAGTTTGAAAAGCCTATTCCAAGAGAACAGATCAAAAAGAGAACTCTAAGTGTTCAGACAGAAGCACTGCTGGGAGTTCTCAGTAAGAGTTTCTTGAAATATAGGAAAAAGAAAATGAGTTTTAATGAATAAAACTCAGCAGTTTAAGAATAACAGACTTGGCCAGCCGCGGTGGCTCACGCCTGTAATCCTAGCACTCTGGGAGGCCGAGGTGGGTGGATTGCTTGAGGTCAGGAGTTCGAGACCAGCCTGAGCAAGAGCGAGACCCCATCTCTACTAAAAATAGAAAGAAATGATCTGGCCAACTAAAAATATATACAGAAAAAAAAAATTAGCCGGGCATGGTAGTGCATGCCTGTAGTCCCAGCTACTTGGGAGGCTGAGGCAGTAGGATCGCTTAAGCCCAGGAGTTTGAGGTTGCTGTGAGCTAGGATGAAGCCACAGCACTCACTCTAGCCTGGGCAACAGACCGAGACTCCGTCTCAAAAAAAAAAAAGAATAACAGACTTAATACTTTTTCAATAGATGCCAACTTAGCAATTAATCCCTACCATTTTATACGTAAGAGATTGATCAACAGATTGCACTTAAAAGATTATTACTAGTGGCAATATATAATTATATATAAATAAAGTATATATTTACATATAATGAATTCTATAACAAAATAATTTATTTTCCCCATATTTTAGTAAATTAAAAAATAATTAATATACTAATAGAGAAAAACAAAACTTGGGTAGTCATTTCCAAAAATTTAGATTCCAACAGTGTTGAGGCATTGGTACAGACTAGGAAACTTTGATATGAATTGTATTTTAATGGATTTAAGGCTATAAAATAGGGGTGTATATGTATAAACAATTATCTTTTTCTTTTCTTGCTGTGCCATGAAATTCATTTGTGATGATAAATCAAGAGAATAGAAACCTTTTTTCTAATCAGTGAAAATATTCTTACTGGGGCTTTGCCATAATCCTTATACAAAATTCTGTAGAGAATAAAATCCTAATTGGATTCTTTCCAAGGAGGTACAATTATGAGACCAACAAAAACTGCTTCTTACAATATGGATTTACCTTCAAGATAGGAACTTCAAGGATAATATTAAAAAGAACTTACATTTTAATCATTTTCCTTTCTTGCTACCCAAAGTCTAGGCCTAAATAGCTGAATATTAACTTAAATCTCCTAATTTCAATCATGACTGTGATTCACCATTTTATCAAGTAAACTGATTTTATTACCAACAAGCGCAGACTTGGTTTTAGTTCTACAATAACAAGCCAACATCAAATATTACAAAATCAGATCAGTGTTCCAATTACTTATTCACAACAAAATATTATCTTTTATTTTATAAATGTATATTTCAATAAGCCTAGTTATATATGTAAATTTTAATTCTACTTTTGTTTTGCCATAACGGAAATAGTTTTTGCTGCTGTACTATGAACATTTGAAAATAAAGAGGTAAAATATTATAAAATTTTCTATATCAGCATGACAAAAATCCAACAAAATTATACTTTCAACATAAAGGTGTCTTTTAAGAGAAATTACCAAGTTATGTTCACTATAACTATTCTGCCATGACAATCCACTAAATGATTAGGCTTCCAGCACAGATGGTTACTTATAGTCATGTATACATTTTTTTTTTTAAGTTTCTTTTCAGGGGCCATGCTAATCTTCTGTATCATTTCAATTTTAGTATATGTACTGCTGAGGTGGGCATAGGTATATATATTTTTTGAAATATAAAATGATAACCGTATTTCTCACATGTTAAGTCTTCATGCATGGAACTACAAATAGCAAAACAATTAGGTCCACTTTAAAAATAACACTCCGATTCCATTATCTTACTAACAATTAATGAAGTTATTCTTCCTAAGTTTCCTAAAATAATTAGTTTTGCCTGCGCTCCTGCAAATCACCAGCAGGATAGGTGACCTCACCAAAAATGTATCTTACTCATGTACTATTTTCAAGCCAGGATAATAATTTTTTATACTATACCCTCAACTTTAAATAATATCTACTTAGATATGGTTCCATAAAACTTTGATCCATTGTAAGGGATAAAAAGCAGCCTGACTGATAGCTTTAAATCACAATGACAGGGTATATTATTAGAAAATGTCATTTACATACTAATCTGACTTGCTGTAAATACCGTATTTAGTTCCTTCTACAAATCTTAAAAGCAACTAAACAAACTCACTATACTTGGCAAAGCTGGCTATTCTAATCAGATGGTGAGCTAGTGAATATTTTACTCAGGACTATCAACTTAGTTCAGTTTTCAGAGAATCTGTGATTGTACATGAACTTCATTATTTGGCTGTTAACGGGAAACTTCTATCAAGTAATTACACATACTATGGTCTCACCAAGTTGTGAAGATTTTCACATATACATTTTCTTTAAATCTATTAGTAACTTTTGAGGGAAAGGCACAATAGTGGATATAACATTGCTGAATCTCATTCTTGAAGGGCAGATACACAACACATATAGTAAAATTTCAGAGAGCAAGATGAGGAGACAAAACCCTAAACCTCTTTACCTCAATTCTATAGGATGCAAATTATTTCCTCTAAAATACAGTCCAAACTTCTATCTAGTACTATTAAATAATAGCCAAGGAGCCAATTTTTAAAATAAAATTTGCTTACAGATAAAAAATAACCAATATGGAGGATGTTGGTACTTTGAGATGGGAGTCTGCCAACCTCCTCATATGCTGGCAAGTTAATAAACAACTCTCTCCTTCTCAAAAAAAAAACCAAAAAAACAAAAAATCAATATGCTCTCCCAAATGTATCAGAATATTTTATTTTTTAAACTCTGATCAGAATATATTTAAAAACTATAACTCAACAACAAAAAGACAAAGAACCCAATTTTAAACCTGTCCACTAGTCACTTAGGTAGCCATCTTGATAATCAGATTGCCTGTGAAGGTATTGTAGTGCTTGTGTTCAGGTAACCCTTGTTTTACTTAAGAAATGGCACTAAAGTACAAGAGTAGTGATGGTGGCAATCAGATATCCCAAAGAGAAGTACTTTGAGTAAAAAAGCTTAAGTTCTTGACTTAATAAGGAAAGAAAAAAAAAATCATATGTTGGAGCTGTTAAGATCTATGGTAAGAATGAATCTTCTACGTCTAAAACAGTGAAGAAAAAAGAAATTCATAGTATATATAAGGTTTGGTACTGTCCATGGTTTCAGGCATCCATTGGGGGTCCTGAAACATATCTCCTATGGATAAGGGGAAACTACTATATTGTACAGAATAGTCTCAATGCCTTAGAAATCTGTGCTCCACCTATTCATCCCTCCTTCCCTGAAACCCCTGGCAACTGCTTATCCTTTTACTGTCTCCATAGTTTTGCTTTTTCCAGAATGTCATATAGTTGAAATCATACAGTATGTAGCCTTTTCAGATTGGCTTCTTTCACTTAGTAATGTGCACTTATGTTTCTTCCATGTCTTTTCATGGCTTTCTTGCTCATTTCTTTTTACTGCTAAAAAATATTCCATTGTATAGATATACCACAGTTTGACCCTAAGAATCTAGACATTCCTCATCTCAAAGCACCTCACAGCACCTAAAAGAATTAGAAGAGTATATTAAAAGTGACTGCAAAATAACCTTAAATGATAAGACATTTTAAAATGAAAAAATTCAGATAAATAAATGCTTACCACATTTAAACATCAATTTTTAAAAATATCTTTTATATACAAAATCTGTGCTCAATCCTTTAAGACTGGAATTTTTTTTTATCTTGGATTAAAATTTTCAAAAAGTATTCTAAAAAATTAATATGAGAATAAGAAAATTTAATTCTATTTATTATTATTAATACTTGCATTTTTATTTATATCTCTACCTATGTGTACACTCACCTGACTTATAACTAATTCCATTTAAGGGTTACAACCTTTGACACAGTCCAAACAAAATACGTGAACTACTGTTGGACATGCTAAAGGACATATATTAACTAGCACAATACTCGCTGATTTTGTATCCCATACCCTGTACTTAATGAAAGACACAGACAAGTGATATAGTAATTTATTTTTCCGCTTAATAGGAGCAGCTCAAGAAAAAAAATTAGTTGCGCCAAAAGACTTATTATATAGGATTATGTCATGTTTCATTCAGTCACCTAAATATCATTTATTTTGTCAGGCAATGTGCTAGTCAGATGACCTTGAACAAAGCCAATTAACCTTCCTAAGTTTCAGGTTCTTCCTTGTTACATAACAACACTCCTCCAGAACTGACAAAAATGCATAGAAAGCACTTAGTACAATGCCTGATCATAGTCAATTCTCAAATGCTAGTTACAGCTACAATAGTTCATGTAAGACAAAATGAGAACTTGAACCACACAGTTCTGAAAGACAGAACTTGATAGACACTAGTACTTCAGGAGCAAAGTAATCAAGAGAAGTAGTTAAGAGTGGCCTCAGGTTTCCTATCTGAATATCATGGAACTCTTCACTAAAAATACACAGGCAAGAAAGACACAAGACAGGCTGGAGAAGGCATTTTAAAGTTTGAGATGCCAAAAAGGGAAAAGAATAGAGGAGTAAAGATTTAGAATAGCTGTTGTGGAGAACAGAAAGGGTTACTGAGCTAAGATATGTAAAAGGACTTTTAATCAGTTGCAGACTTAGCTGAAATTTTAAATTACATATTTATATATGTTTGTAATATTTTTGTCCAATAGCACTCAGCTGATACAGGCCATCAACTGACTGAATTTTAGATGGTTACAGAGTTTCTTTACCATGTACAACATAAAGCAAGTTAAATATTAATAATTAAAGTACAGAATGCATTTTCTCAAGTAAACAAAAATGTATAGATATAAGTGAAGCAGTTAGCTTAAACTGCTCTTCAGCAGCTGATTAGAGTTAACTAGGTAAGTTTCAATTTGGGAAATTCTAACATCTGTTGTCGAACTCGATTGTTTAGGTGGGTAGTAAACCACAGTATGACTAGAAAGGAAGGAAAGAAGAGAGAGATGAAGAAAAAAAAATATTTCAAGGAATATCACGGCTGGGCGCGGTGGCTCATGCCTGTAATCCTAGCACTCTGGGAGGCTGAGGCGGGTGGATTGCTCGAGGTCAGGAGTTCCAGATCAGCCTGAGCAAGAGCGAGACCCCGTCTCTACTAAAAATAGAAAGAAATTATCTGGCAAACTAAAAATATATATAGAAAAAATTAGCCAGGCATGGTGGCGCATGCCTGTAGTCCCAGCTACTCGGGAGGCTGAGGCAATAGGATCGCTTAAACCCAGGAGTTTGAGGTTGCTGTGAGCTAGGCTGACGCCAGGGCACTCACTCTAGCCCAGGCAACAAAGCGAGACTCTGTCTCAAAAAAAGAAAAAAAAAAGAAAAAAAAAGGAATATCATTAGTCAATATGATAATTTAAAAAATAAAAATCACTTACCCATTTTGAAAAGAACAGCTCTGTGTTTCTGAATCATCACTGTCACTAATGATAATAGTTTCTCCATCTACCCTGCTAACATGTCCATTAGCAAAACCATTTTGATGTGATGGAGGGAGGACTTCCAAAATCCTACACTGTAACCTGAAATGAAATCATATATTTAAAAATGCAAATCATTTGATTCTTTTACAACCAAACATTTCAGAACAATCTAATTATTTTGTACAAGTGAAGTTATTTTGTTTTGTAGAGACTACGGCAGATTGACATAGACAATTTAACCAAAAAGAAAACCTGTAACTTCCAATATAAGCAAATAATTTAAAACTATAATATTTTAAAGTTCAATTTATCAAGATTCTTAGAAATTATATTCTTTATTATTTCCTGCTTTCTGCTAGCTCTGGATTCAGTTTGTTCTTTTGTTGTAAAGTTAGGTTGTTGGTTTGAGATCTTTCTTGTTTTTTAATGTAAGCACTGATAGATAAAAATTCCTCCCTTAGCGTTGCTTTAGCTGCATCCCATAAATTTTGGTATGATGTGTTTTTCTTTTCATTCATTTCTAAGTATTTTCTAGTTTCCCATGCAATTTCTTCTGTGATCCATTGGTTAAGAGTATGTTGTTTAATTTCCACAAATTTGTGAATTTTCCAGTTTTCTTTCTGTTAATGATTGCTAACTTCATCTTGTGTTCAGAGAAGATACTCTGTATTATGATACTGTGATGGTTAATATTAGGTGTTGACTGGATTAAGGGATCCTAGATAGCTGGCTAAAGCATTATTTCTGAGTGTGTCTATGAGGGTGATTCTGGAGGAGATTGGTATGTGAGTCAGTGGACTGACTGGGGAAAGATCCACTCTAAATGTGAGTGGGCATCATCCAATTGGCTCAGGGCCGGACAGAACAAAAAGGCAGAGAAAACCTGAATTCACTCTTTCCTGGAGCTGGGATACCCTTCTTCTTCTGCCCTTAAAAACACCAGAACTCGTTTCTCTAGCCTTTGAACTCTGGGACTTGTACCAGCAGCCCCTGAGTTCTCAGGCCTTCAGGCTCAGACTGAGAGTTATACCACTAGCTTCCCTGGTTCTGAGGCCTTTGAATTTCGACTGAGCCACATTACCAGCCTCCCCAGTTCTCCAGCTTGCAGACAGCCTATTGTAAGACTCAGCCTCCATAATCACATGAGCCATTTCTCCTTAAAAAATCTCCTCTTGTATACTCCCATATATATATCCTATTGGTTGCATCTCTCTGGAAAACCCTGACTAATACAGATAATCTATCTTTTAAAATCCAGCAAGATGTGCTCCCATTCATGGGCAAAAAAAATTATTCAATGAGAAGAAATTTGTGACCTAACATATGGTCTATCCTAGAGAATATCCCATGTGCACTTATGAAAAATGTGCATTCTGTTGTTGGGTTGAGTGTTCTGCATATCTGTTAGATCTAGTTGGTTTATTGTATTGTTCAAGTCCTGTATTTCCTTACTCATTTTCTGTCTGGTTGTTCTATTCATTATTAGAGTGGGGTACTGAAGACTCCAACTATTATTGTGAAAATGTCTGTTTCTCTTAGCAATTTTATATATATATATATATATATGTGTGTGTGTATTTTTTTTTTTTTTTTTTGAGGCAGAGTCCCGCTCTGTCACCCTGGCTGGAGTGCCATGGCATCAGCCTAGCTCACAGCAACCTCAAACTCCTGGGCTCAAGCAGTCCTTCTGCCTCGGCCTCCCAAGTAGCTGGGACTACAGGCATGCGTCTCCATGACCGGCTAATTTTTTTTCTATATATTTTTAGTTGTCCAGCTAATTTCTTTCTATTTTTTAGTAGAGACAGGGTCTCACTCTTGCTCAGGCTGGTTTCCAGCTCTTGAACTCAAACAATCTACCCGCCTCGGCTTCCCAGAGTGCTAGGATTACAGGTGTGAGCCACCACGCCCGGCCCAGCAATTATATTTTTAACTAAAGTAACTGCTTAGAAAATTAAATACAGGCAATCCCCAGGTTATGGATGAGAGATGTTCTTGGGAATGTCTTTAGGTCAGATTTCTATGTAACTCAGATCTGTGATGAACAGCGCATATATGGTAATAATAATACTACAATGGCTCATATGTGGTAATACAGTGTAATACTATAATAATAATGCCCCTATACTGAAAGAAGTTACAGAAGCTATTGTGCTCGTTCTTCTAATTCAAGCAAGCAGAACATAAAAACAAACGCATACAAAAAGTTTAAATACGAAACAGGAGAAATTTCAAAAAAGAATATTAAAGATTAACACTTAACCTAATGTATCAACGCTAGGCTAATGGGAATGTTATACTTATTTTGATCTTCTAACCAAATCAATAATAACCTTTCGGCCGGGCGCGGTGGCTCACGCCTGTAATCCTAGCCCTCTGGGAGGCCGAGGCGGGTGGATCGCTCGAGGTCAGGAGTTCGAGACCAGCCTGAGCGAGACCCTGTCTCTATTAAAAAAATAGAAAGAAATTATCTGGACAACTAAAAATATATATAGAAAAAAACATTAGCTGGGCATGGTGGTGCATGCCTGTAGTCCCAGCTACTCGGGAGGCTGAGGCAGTAGGATCACTTAAGCCCAGGAGTTTGAGGTTGCTGTGAGCTAGGCTGACGCCACGGCACTCACTCTAGCCCGGGCAACAAAGTGAGACTCTGTCTCAAAAAAAAAAAAATAATAATAACGTTTCCATTTCAAAAATTAGTCTACTATACCACTTAGTTGTAATTGATACTTTCATTGGAGCACTGCCTGTCACATGTTCCATTACTCTCACTTTATCTTTTCTAATTGTTCCCATAGTTAAGCAACTGAAGCCTAATGCTCTCCCAATGAATGATGGCATCTGGCCTTTCTCCAGTTATTTCTACTTCCTTTTCCATTATAATCACCTTTCTCTTCACTGCAGGTTCACCTGGACTTGCAGTGGACTTCTGCTTTGGAGGCATGGCCATAAGGGTAAATTTAGACTCATAAAATCAAATAAAGTTAAGACAAAAGTGATACTGTGCATAAGAGATGCTATAAACAATGAGACTAGCCACTAGTGTAAGGATGCTGTGCCAACAAACTGCTTATGCCAGGAGGGTTTGTTTACATGCATTGAAGAAACTAGTTCCCGAATTATCAATTTAATTATTTAATTATAAATTTTTCTTATGGGGAGGCTTGGGAGCCCATTCATAAGTACGGAATGCTGGAAGTCAGGTTGACCTTAACCTGGGGACTACCTATATTGGCATAATCTGTTATTATACAGATTAGGCCTTATAGAGTTTCAAAGCATCCAATATTTTAAATTCCCAAATTCTCCAGACCATAACCTTGTTATTCTTACCATAACTTTTGTTGTGATTTCTGACCTTTGGAAAGCTTCCTATTCACTGACTCTATTACCCCTATTCTGGCTTCCTTTACTCTGCAAACTCTATCTGGATTTTACGGGCTGCAATTTTAGGCCCATTCAACCACAATTAAAATAGCCCTTAATCCCATTTCTACTGTGCCAATTGTCAGTGCGCAGGGGCAATGGGCAATGGGCAATGTGCAGTGACTGCTAATGGGCAAAGGTTTCTTTCTGGGGTGTTAAAAATGTTCTAAAATTAGATTGTGATGAGCACTGTACAACTCTAGGAATATACTAAAAACTACTGAACTGTACATTTTAAATGGGTGACTTTTATGATACATGAAATATGTCTTAATAAAGTTGCTCTAAAAAAAGAGTTGCAAGATATATTGGACTGAATCCTGGACCTGAAAAAGGACAAATTAAAAAGAGAAAGAAAGAAAAAAAAATTTTTTTAAAAGATATAATAGGAAGTAAATTTAAAAAATAGAGAAAACATTGCTGGAATTACATCTATAGCACCTCTACAACTCTTATGCAATCCTGGGGGAGGTTTTATTAACTATGACTCTGCTAAGCACAAAATATCTACCAATGGGATAAATCATTATTCTCTGAGAAAAAGTGGTTCAAGATTAGACAGACACTTTGGGCCAAGCGTGGTGGCTCATGCCTATAATCCCAGCACTTTGGGAGGATGAGTTGGGAGGATCACTTGAAGCCAAGAGTTTGAAACCAGCCTGGGCAACATAGGGACACTCTCTCTTGACAAATAAAAATTTAAAAACTAGCGCGTGTGGTTACATGTGCCTGTAGTCCCAGCTATTAGGGGGGCTGAGGCAGGAGGATCATTTGAGCTAAGGAGTTTGAGGCTACAGTGAGCTATAATGGGGCCACTCCATTCTGGTCTGAGCAACACAGCAAGACTCTATCTCAAATAACTAACTAACTAAATCACAAATAAAGATTAGACACTTCGGGCCGGGTGCGGTGGCTCACGCCTATAATCCTAGGACTCTGGGAGGCCGAGGCGGGTGGATCGCTCGAGGTCAGGAGTTCAAAACCAGCCTGAGCAAGAGCAAGACCCCCGTCTCTACTAAAAATAGAAAGAAATTATCTGGCCAACTAAAATATATATAGAAAAAATTAGCTGGGCATGGTGGCACATGCCTGTAGTCCCAGCTACTGGGGAGGCTGAGGCAGTAGGATTGCTTAAGCCCAGGAGTTTGAGGTTGTTGTGAGCTAGGCTGACACCACGGCACTCTAGCCAGGCAACAAAGCGAGACTCTGTCTCAAAAAAAAAAAAAAAAAAAAGATTAGACACTTCGCTCACTGTATCATTCATTTGGTCATCCCATACCATTAACAAGTTTTGATACATTATGGGCATACTATCCCAGTCTCCTAGGAACCTCATTCTTCCCACACTCTACCCTCTTCCACATGGCTATTAGAGCTGCTATGTTCTCACAAAACAATAGCCAGAGTTAGTTGATACAGGGTGAGCATCTTTTCCAAGATTTTAAACTTGGAATCCAGAAGGTAAAAATCATCCCTGTCCCATCAGAATCTATAAGATATAAAATTCTGGTGCTGTCAGCAGCCATACTTCCTGCTACATGGAGGAAGCCAATATGCAATGAGAGAAGATAAAGCCTATAAGGGAGAAGAGGGGAAAGATGGCAAGAGTACAGGAGGCAATCAGTTCTCTTATTTTTGTTTTTCCTCAGACTTAGTTGCACCTTGCCCATCTCAGGCTTACCTATTTAATCTTTCCTTCAATTCAATAAACATGAATTCCTCTCTTTTGCCTGGTTTTTCAAGATAAATTTTGTTACAGCCAAAATAAACAATCATAAAATTCCAGTAAAGCAGTATTATTTAGAGCTAATTTATTTTGGGAAGCTGGTAGATTTTTACAAGATAATAGCATTTATTTTTATTGTTTTACATTTTAGCATATGTTTATACTCTCCTTTAGAATATCTTTAGTATCTCCTACAATATCTAATATTGCTGTTAGGCACCCAGAAAATCAGGACCATGGATTTCTTTCTAGAACTTTGCACCACACTCAAATAAAAGAAAAAGCAACTGGTTCCACAGCATCCTAAGGTTTAAGAATTAACAAAATGTAGACAGATTATGTGGCTGAACCCAAAGTCCTCAAAGCATCTTTGTACTTTCAGTCATTTATTCTCACTTTGAGACTTACACATATTCAATTAAATTTAAACATCAGTGTCTTGGTCCTTTTTAATCTGCTTTTTAAAAAGAATTGAGAAAAAAAGAGAAGACTCAAATTACTAAAATAAGAAGTGAAAGTGGGGACATTACTGGAGATTTACAGAAATAAGATTATAAGAATACCATGAACAATTGTATACAGAAAAATTGAATAACTTAGATGAAATGAACAAATTCCTAGAAATACATAAAATACCAAAATTGACTCAAAAAGAAATAGAAAATCTGAATAGACCTATAACTGGTAAGGAAATTGAATCACTAATCAAAAATCCAACAAAGAAAAGCCCAGGAACAGATGGCTTCATTGGTGAATTCTACCAAACACTTACAAAAGAATTAATATAAATTCTCTCAAAATCTTCCACAAAATTGAACACTTCCAAACTCATTCCATAAGACTAACATTACCCTAATATCCAACCAGAAAGATATGGGAGAACATATGTAAAACTCTTATAACTCAAAAATAAAACCAAAAAACAAAACAAAATCCAATTCAAAAATGAGCAAAAGACTCGAATAAACATTTCTCCAAAGAAGATACAAATGGCAAAAAGCACATGAAAAGATACTCAGCATTAACAGTCATAAGAAAAACGTAAAATGAAAACCACAATGAGATACAATTTCACACTCACTGGGATGGCTATTATTTTAAAAACACAGAAACTGGCCAGGTGCAGTGGCTCACGATTGTAATCCTAGCACTTTGGGAGGCCAAGCCAGGAGGATCACTTGAGGCCAGGAGTTTGAGACCAGCCTGGATAATATAGCAAGACTCTGTTTCTACAAAAACTAAAAACATTAGCTGGGCATGGTGGCATGTGCCTGTAGTCCCAGCTACTCAGGAGGCTGAGGCAGGAGGATCACTTTAGCCCAGGAGTTTGAGGTTGGTTACAGTGAGCTATGACACCACTGTGCTCTAGCCTGGGCAACACAGTGAGGCTCTTTCTCAAAAACAAAACAAAACAAAAACATGGAAATCAATAAATGCTGGTGAGGATGTAGAGAAATTGGAAAAGTGCATTGCTGGTGGGAATGTAAAATGGTACAGTTGCCATGGAAAACTGTTTGGCAATTCTTCAAAGAGTTAAACACAGCACTGCCATATAACCAAGCAGTTCCACTTCCAGGTATATACCCAAAGGAATTGAAAACAGGATCTCCTCCACTCACGGGCTGACCTGTTCCTTCTCCAGAATGAACTATGCTTTAATAAACTTTGGTACTTTGCCTGCTCGCAAAAAGGAAAAAAAAGAATTGAAAACAGGAACTCAAACAGATACTTGTACACCAATGTTCATAGTGGCGTTATTTACAACAGTCAAGAGGTGGAATCAACCAAAGTGTCCATGAGCAGATGGACACTTAAACAAAATGTGGTATATACATACAATGGAACATTCAGACATAAAAAGGAATGAAATTCTGATATATGCTACAGCATGGATGAAACTTGAAAACAGTATCAGTGAAATAAGCCACAAAAGGATATACATATATATATGATTCCACTTATATGAAGTATCTAGAATAGGGCAAATTCATAGAGACAGAAAGTAGAATAAAGGTTACCAGAAGCTGCAGGAAGGGCAGAATGGGGATTATTGCTTAACTAGTACAGAGTTTCTGTTTGGGATGATGAAAAAGTTCTGGAAATAGTGGTGATGGTTACACAACACTATATACAATGTATATAACATTAAGTATACTGTAAATGCACTTAATGCCACTGAATTGCAATTAAAATCATTAAAATAGTAAAATTTTAATGTTTATTTTACTATAATGGAAAAAAAATTTTTTTTGTTCTAACAGAAAAGTTTGAAAAGAGGCTCAGTTACCAATCCTATGTTGGTAGCAACGGAAATGGTGTCTAAAGAACTGCAGGCTGACTTTCACCACTGGCTGGTAGAAATAAACCAGTGTTTCTAAAGAGGAACAACTTCAGGAAGTCATATCAAAACCTGTTGGGTAATTATGTAGCCTATTGATAAAAAGGTTCTGTAATTTGGTGACATGAACTACATAAAAATATGAAAGAAATCAAATGGACCCACTTTTGGAGAGCTTAGATACCATGTGCATGGATCACAATATTACTTAGGCTTCCAGGAAGTGATAAAGGAAGCTTTTCAGGGAATCTGTGACAAGGTTCTTCAAGTTAGAAAAAAAGACGGTCTTCACTGGCACAGCCCAGGTGAGTGCCCCTACGTAGTGATAATGCTGCTGGCGGGCATGAGACAAAAACAAAGTAAGTGAATCCACCCTGAGCCCAGCTACAATTCGTATGGGACCTAAAGTGTTCTGACAATCCACCACAGGGAATAGTCTGACCATGGTAGGGCCCACAGAGTTACAATAATTTAAGGACTAATTTATTTAAAGTCAACAGAGAGAAATACAATTCTCCAACAGAAGAATTAGGGAGAAAGAAATCAGTATGGCATAGGGACATTGCTTAGAATGTAGTAAATATTAACCATATACATTATAGTAGTTATTATCAATGCTACTATTAACTTTGACCACATCCAAACCACACGTAACAAGCATTCCTTACTGATCTAATCAAGGCTAGTCCTCTAATAGGTATTTAGTTTAACTTCAGTTACTCAAGATGTCAACACTTTCTAATAGATTTCCAAAGAGACTTGGTCTGTCTTCCAAATCCACTTACTACCATTTCTTGGTTCAAGCAAGTCCACAGATTACTGGGGTGTTAAAAAAAAAAAAGGTTAAAGAATCATGAATTAAGATCCAGTTAGAGAGTCTTTGAGAGTACAGAAACATTCTAAATTAAAGTTATGCTCTATTATTTGAGGACGTAGTGGATGGTGATTGATGATTAAAAGATGGTCCTTATTATTAGAGTTCATGTGTGCCATATTAAGTATATAACATATATACATATATTAAAAAAATCAATCAACTCTACAAGTTACACATTTTCTAGAAGATGCAATTCAGGGTCAAATTTAAATCATTTGCTCTCAGTCACACAACCAGTAATGGTACAGCCAAAACTTTATCTGACTCTGAAGCCCATATACTTTCTAAGTTTCCACTCTATTACTAGAGTGAGAGGGAACAGAACCATTACATTGACCCAAGGGTATTTCAGAGCTTTAAGCCCAGGCAGTGAGAGGCTTCTTAAAGTGCTCACAACTTACACACATTTCAGAGTGAAAGCAAGATTGTGGAACAGCGGCAAGCACAGAATAAGGGCATAGCATTAGCTAGCCAAAATGTGTAACAGTGACAAGCTGGACATGGAAATAACCTTTTATGAGATTTTGGAATGGTATAAACCTCCCCCCCCAAAGTAGTCTTAATAGTCACAGTTTAATTTATATCTCAAAATAAAAATTCAGCTGGGCGCAGAGGTGCATGCCTGTAATCCTAGCACTTTGGGAGGCTGAGGTGAGAGGACTGCTTGAGGCCAAGAGTGTGAGACCAGCCTGAGCAACACAGCAAGACCCCATCTTTACAAAAAAGAGAAATTAGCCAGGTATGGTGGCCCACACCTGTAGTCCCAGCTACCTAGGAGGGCTGAGGCAGGAAGATCACTTGAACCCAGGAGTTTGAGGTTGCAGTGAGCTATGATGACACCATTGTACTCTATCTTGGGCAAAAGAGAGAGAGCCTGTTTTTTGGTTTTTTTTTTTTTAAATACAGTGTACAAAACTGTCTGATGCAGACAACTTGGGCAAAAAAAAAAAAGCTGAAATAATTTACAAAGAAATTACTATATACACAACTAACAAATTAAGATGACAGAATTATACTTATTACTCCTATCTCAAATTTTTCTACCTAGAAGAACTACTTACAGATAGCTTTTGGGTAGCTCAAACAAAATAACCTGAATATTTTTTACTATTCTTAGAGTATATTTATAATAACTAAGTCAATATGCTGACTCACTAACTGGAAGGAGATGAAGAAAGATGCAGGTATATTTTTGGAGAGAAAACTAAAATATAAGTATCAGCCACTCTAATGGTCAATCATAGCAAAGTATTAATGCAGGGCTAAATTATTTGGCATTACAGTGTTCTTTATTCATTCCATTTGAATGTTAATGATATAATCACTAGCCAAATGAAACTCCTCCCCTTCCCTTGCAACAGGATAATCAAATATGAGTAAAAAAACAGTACTAAACTCTATTCCTACTACAAATATACACCAGTATGATGCTTGGGAACAATTTAATACTATGCTTTACTCATATTTGATTATCCTGTTGCATCTAACACAATGGTTTTCAGAGAAGATAATCAATTTAATCGGCTAAAGCAAAAACTATGATTCAAGACTCTATCCCATCATTTTATTTTCTTTATAGCACTGATAAATATCGAAAGTTATCCTTTGTGCCTTTATGTGTACTTTAAAGTACTAACTCAGAATACTCCCTACCACCTTCAAAGAACAAAAGCTATAAACAATTACATTTTTCATCCCTAGGAACTGAGTCAAAATATAGAAAAACAACAAATAAATGATATCCCATTTCCCCCATGCTTGCAGTCACCTTTTGTTGCCACTAGATAGCATGCTTTCATCTCCTAGCAAAATATTTGAAAAGAAGAAAGCTTAAATATCTCAGAGTACACAAGTAAAGTAATTAAGATACCCTCTGATAAGTACAATGGTTAAGAATTTAAACAGCAGGGTATTTCTGTTTATTGAGGCTTTTTTACCTTTGAGGAAATGATCAGACGATGCTGACTTTCAAACACTGAACAGTATGACCTGAATCATTCTTACGAGTGAATGATCATAGCTTAATCTGACCACACTTTGACAAAAATTATAAAATGCTCAAGTAAAGTGAAAAACAGTGGTGTTCGATAAATGCCTTCAATTATCATCTTCTAATCCTGCTTAGCTGCTATCCTTTAGTGTTATTTTCACATTCACTTATTCCTCCCAAACAGAAGCACAGTGGTTCTGACACAACCTGTGCTTGAAAATTTCACCATCTGTCACCTTGGGCACGTTTTAATTAATTAACCTCTGTGTATGGGCTCCTCAACTGTAAAATGAGCCAATGAGCACCTATCAAATCACTATTGTGGGAATTAAATGAAATAGTGCATGTATGCTCTCAAGGAACTGAGGCCCGTTCATATTTGAGGAGTACCCACTCTCTGGCTTTATGGAAAAAAAGAAAAAAAGCTCATTTAAAAAGCTTAGAACAGCGCCTGTACCTAGTTAACTCTTAAAAGTTTACTGGTATTGTCATCATCTCCCTAAAATGACATATAGCAAACTCTTAAGAACAAGTAATAATCATATAAGAAAACTAGAGATCAGCTAGAAAAAAGATGAGTCATCACAGCTGGCAGACTCCTCACTTGTCTCTGACAAGTGTAGGAAGGACCTAACAATTATTGAGTGCTTTATCTGCCAGGCACTATGCTGGGCTCTTAACAAATATTAACCACGGTGGCAGACTGTTACAATTATTGAATTGAATCACACCTCTCTGATCTCTTCCCATATTAACTCTGGATTTACTCATGTGACTTAATTTGGCCAATGGAACACTAACAGAGCATGCTGAGGCTTATTACTGTGCTTGCACATTGGGGCTTGCCCTCTCTTGCTGCTGGGAACCTTTCTACCATCCTGGGAACAAGTCTGGGCTAACCTCATGAAGAATGATAGGTCACATGGAAATAGACTCTAGCCATCCCAGTCTGAGACTCCAGACATGTGAGTAAGGCCTAGGACCTAGACAATCGAGTCCTAGCCAGGTCAACCCAGACCATAAGAATGTTCTAGCCAAACACAGAATCGTTAAGAATGATGTTTAGTGATTTAGGCCACTAACTTTTGGGGATGGTTTGTTATACAGCAAAAGCTAACTACTAGAACCACCATGTGAATATAGACATTATCCCAGTTTTACAGATTCGGAAAGATTCCCAAAACTATTAGTAAATAGTAAACTAATAGTAAATCAGTTCAGCTCCAAAGGCTCTTTCCACCATACCAAGCCACCTTTACATAGCATACTCAGAGGTTATAGGTAAAAAGGGGACCTCTGGTGGTTTTATTCTACAACCCTTATTTAATTAACCCTTTACTCTGTACCAGAAGACAGTACACTATGGCTCATGGGCCAAATCCAACTCATCACCTGTTTTTGTATGGCCTGCAAGCTAAGAATGGTTTAAACATTTATTATTCATTATTCAAAAAAGAAATCAAGAGAACAATCTCATTTGTAATAGCTACAAAAAAACCCAAAATACTTAGGAATACATTTAACCAAGGAGGTGAAAGACCTGTATGCTGAAAACTATAAAATACTGATGAAAGAAATTGAAGACACAAATAAATGGAAAGGTATCCCATGTTCATGGATCAAAAGCATATTGTCAAAATGCTCATATTATGCAAAGCAACCTACAGATACAATTCAATCCCTATCAAAATTCCAATATCATTTTTTAAAAAATAGCAAAAAAAAAATCCTAAAATTCATATGGTATAAACATTTTTAAATGGTTCAAAATAAAAATCAGAGGAATATTTTGTGATGTGTAAAAATACTAAGAAATTCAAGGCTGGGCGTGGTGGCTCACGCCTGTAATCCTAGCACTCTGGGAGGACGAGGCGGGTAGATCGCTCAAGGTCAGGAGTTCGAGACCAGCCTGAGCAAGAGTGAGACCCCGTCTCTACTAAAAATAGAAAGAAATTATCTGGCCAACTAAAATATATATAGAAAAAATTAGCCGGGCATGGTGGCGCATGCCTCTAGTCCCAGCTACCCTGGAGGCTGAGGCAGTAGGATCACTTAAGCCCAGGAGTTTGAGGTTGATGTGAGCTAGGCTGATGCCACGGCACCCACTCTAGCCTGGGCAACAAAGCGGGACTCTGTCTGAAAAAAAAAAGAAAGAAATTCAAATTTTAGTGTTCCTTAATAAGGTGTTATTGGAATACACCATGCTCATTTATTTATATATTGTCTATGGCTGTTTTTGCACCACAATAGCAAAGTTGGGTAGTTGTGATAAAACCCATACAGACCACAAAGCCGGTATTATTTACTACGTGGACCTTTACTTTTTTAAAAAAAATGTTCCAACCCCTGCTTAGATTATTCACAGCATGTGTTTTTAATTTAAACAAGGGATTTTTGCCTAGCCCTTAGGGATGTGTAGTTTTGTGTTTTTTCATACTTTTACCATTCTCTTTTCCTTTTACTGAAAATTACTTTAGTTGATGTTATTTCTTAGTTCTCCTTTAACTTTCACCTTTGGATGGCCTCTGAATTTGTCTAAGAAAGAAAGATAACTCCACTTTTAAAACAGTAATTCAGAACCACAGGTCAAATTAATTTCCCTTGCATGCAATACTACAGGCCTCCAAGGCAGTATCGGAAACAAATGATGATTTTATGTTGTTCTCAGAATAATTCCAAGTATCTATGAGCAAAGTTGTTCATTAAAAACTGTCATCTTATATTGGCCAACTGGAACAGACTACGATGGAGGCAGAAAAAGACGGAGAAGAGATGATTTTATTCAGAAGATCCTCTAATTCCTCAGACCTGAAATGGTGTAATAAACCATGTAGATATGAAATTCTTTTATTCCCAACAGGGATTTCAGGTCAGAAGCAGCTATACAGTCTCCCTTCTTTTGGGGAATGAGTCTATAATATTCTCTTGCCATCACAAGAACTAAGAACTTCTGAATTACTGCTATTCTACTTCTCTACCCTTCTGGTAATCAATCAGAGACACAAAGGGAAGCAAACATTGAATGTCTTTCCATATTAGAAAAGAGGTGGACCTCAATTTACTTGCCACTCTCCATTTTTATTATCTTTCTTACTATAAATAAGACCTCGACAGTAATGATCTAACTCCTGCTGCAGACTAAGCTGACTGCATTTGGCATTAGGGCAAAGGATCAATAAAGAAATTGTGAAAGAAACTAACTCCCACTTCCAGCATTTACCAAAGACTTTCTCAAGAGACATTATTAGACAGATGCCCCGAATAGCTACTACAATTTGAATGCCCTTAGAACACTGAAGAAAATAAGTTTTTATGATCAGTCTAAACTTTAACGAACTATTTTGTGAAGCAGTTGAGTCCAAGCAGAAAAATTTACTACATAGCTTTACATGTTATTTGAATTAAACTTATTTAGAAATGGAATCATTTTTAATTTTCATTTTTTTCATGATTATTTAAGGATTTTTAGGGTATAAAAAGGGTTTCCCAGGAATGATCTCCCAATTTATATTATTATGCAAGTAAATAAGGGTTCTAAATCTTAAGTGTTCAACTTGCAATGACATCCTAGAGCAAATTATTAATAGGTCATCAATCTTGAATCTCTGCTACCCATAGCAAACCCAACAATATATACCTAAAGAAAATGGTTCCACTCTAACTTAGAATTCCAAAGAAAGAAGAGCAATTCCAAATAGCCTCCTTTTAAAAAAAAAAAAAAATTAAAAATTGTGTCATCAATACATTAGGGTCATCAGGAACTAAAGACTTTTCAATTTTGGGATGTTGCTTAGTTAGGATTTTCCTTGGCCTGGAATTAGAAATTTTGACTTTAAAAGTCAATAGTGTAAGCCCTCTGGGAGGCCGAGGCAGGTGGATCGCTCGAGGTCAGGAGTTTGAGACCAGCCCGAGCGAGACCCCGTCTTTACTAAAAAAATAGAAATAAATTATCTGGACAACTAAAAATACATATATAGGAAAAATTAGCTGGGCATGGTGGCACATGCCTGTAGTCCCAGCTACTCGGGAGGCTGAGGCAGTAGGATCACTTAAGCCCAGGAGCTTGAGGTTGCTTTGAGCTAGGTTGAAGCCATGGCACTCACTCTAGCCCGGGCAACAAAGTGAGACTCTGTTCAAAAAAAAAAAAAAAAATGTCAATAGTGTAGAAGTTGACCAAATGAAAGCCTTCTTTCTGAAAAGGAATGACTTTTCTTTGTGTTCCTAAAAATTCTATACTATCTTTGAGCCTAATAAGACATCTCCTTCCTATAATCCTTTCTAACTGATTTATGTCTTATTCCTCTAAATTGCTAGTCAACTCTTTTCTAAAAACTTCTATTAATTAGCCGGGCATGGTGGCACATGCCTGTAGTCCCAGCTACCTGGGAGGCTGAGGCAGTAGGATCGCTTAAGCCCAGGAGTTTGAGGTTGCTGTGAGCTAGGCGGATGCCACAGCACTCACTCTAGCCCAGGCAACAAAGCGAGACTCTGTCTCAAAAAAAACCAAAAAACAAAAACCTTCTACTTGATTAATCCTACCTGGACCCAGTCATTGGTATCTAAGTATGTATGTGTTTAAATCAAAATAACTGTATTTGTTTCTCACCATATCTTTTATGTTCACCTTCTTGATTTATTTCCCTTTTGTCCCCAATATTAATATATTTTAACTAATTATGATTCATTAACATCACTGCATTTAGGCTAGCAATATAAAAAAGAGTCCAAAGATAAAGTCCATTGTTTCATTTCCAATTCTAATATATACTAAGTGCCTACACTCTGTATTAAAGGTTTTTGTGCTAATTTTCTCTTTTCCTTCATCAGTCTAAATTGCTTAAAGCATTCTACCAATGCAACATAGAAGGTCCATAGGAAATATATTTCAGTAGTTGAATAGTTAAGAGAGCTCTAGTTGGTTGGTCACCACTTGATGCCTTAATTGACATTAGTTTATAACATTAAAATGAATTCCACAATTTTTATTTTACAATGCAGTTCTTAAAACAATATTGAACTGTAGTCTCTTATGTTTCTTGACTAGGTAACATTTCATAAATTTTAAATCCAAATAGTATAAGTATAATATTTAGGAAAACCTAGCTATAAATGAAACTCTTTGGTGCAAATCCCATTCTGCCATTTTAATGATTTAACCTACATTGGGAAAAAAATCTGTCAATCAAGGTTAGACATCATATTTGAAAGAAAATGCAGTTTATTATATGCAAAGAGAGAACTCACACCAGGCTAGCAAAAGCAAAGAATAACTTTATCCATCCTTAGAAAAAGGCAATATTCCAAGTAAGCTTTTTAGGAACCAATAGTTTAACCAGTTCACAAAAAACCAATTAGAAATGGCACATATTTATGCGTTCTGACATGAGAAGACATCCAAACCATCATTAAATGAAAATGTTGCTTGCTATTTTTTTAAGTGCAGTATAGAAACAAAAAAAAAGAAGAACTATGCACTAAATTTTTGGCAGCGGTTATCTAGGAACAGAGCATTTGGAAAATGGATTCTATGGCTTCACCTTTTGTGTTTTTCTCTGATATAAATGAATCTTTTACTTTAATAGGAATAAAACAGATTTTAAAAATCTAAAGTTATGGATTTAAACTTTTAGTTAACAGGTTTTGAAAAACCAAATTTTACTCTTGATAAGTAGTCCATATAACATATTTGGGCCGGGCGCAATGGCTCACACCTGTAATCCCAGCACTTTGGGAGGCTGAGGCTGGAGGATCACTTGAGGCCAGAAGTTCGAAACCAGCCTGGGCAACATAGCGAGACCCTGTCTCTACAAAAAAAAAAAAAAAAAAATTAGCTGGCTGTGGTGGCACTCGCCTGTAGTCCTAGCTACTTAGAAGGCAGTAGGATCACTTGAGCCCAGGATATTGAGTTTGTGGTGAGCTCTGATTGCACCATTGCACTCTAGCACAGGACACAGAGCAAGACCTTGTTTCCAAAAAACAAACAAACAAACAAAAAAACATGTTTGAAAATTCTATTTAACCCATCATGACCCTGAGGATTGAAATGACAGCATCTTGCCCACTGCCTAGCATAAATGTTAGTGTACTTTCAGTTCTGCAATGTCTTCTAATGCCACCAAGTTTTACACTGACCCAGGCCAGTATACTTTTGTGACTGATGTTTATTCCAACTCCTCCTTTGCTATTAATATTAGGTACCATTTCTTGCTGCTGTCAGTATACTCACTTTTAGAGGTGCATTATGCTACCTGTTGCTTCAAATCTGCTATGAACTCTTTCCGCTCCTTAGAGCATCTTAACTGTGCCTCTTTTATAGTACCTATTTTAGTTATTCATAAGTCTTTCTTAGCTCCTTTAAAGTATGAGTTTCTACACAGGACAAGACTTTTATTCATTTTTGTATCCCTCATAGCCTTACTGTGTGTGGTAGTCACTAACAAATCTGTGTGTACAAACTGACAAAAGCTATCCCTATGACTAAAAAATAGTTCAAAAGGAATCCCAAATAACTTGGGACAGAATAACACTAATGTATGTATACATGTATTTATTTTTAGAGACGGGGTCTCGCTATGTTGCCTAGGCTGGAGCACAGAGGTTATTCACAGGCATGATCATAGTGCACTACAGGCTCGAACTCCTGGGCTCATGCAAGCCTCTCCGCCTCAGCATTCTGAGTAGACAACACTATGTTTTAATTTTAGTATAAGACTTAGGTCAACAGTTTCTAGCTGGCAGTGGATTAAAAAAAAAAGAAAGACTTAGGTCAAAATGCTCTTCAGTAGCTTTTACAGTCTAATCAGAAGTAAAGCACATAGAAGGACACTGAGAAGTTACTTTCCTATCCAGTCTTAGGTTTTCAGCCTACTTTTAGGTCTGCAGTATGTTCCAAAGAACTGGAACTGTTAAGTAGTCTGTACATTAGCTAAATAGGAGATTGCATACCATTAGCATTATTAGCGGTTCCTTAAAGGGTAGTGCTTAGGACTTGAGTCTAGTTACTTAAAAAAAAAAAAAAAAGAAAGAAAGAAAAAAAAATTTTTTTAATGGAAGAAAAAAAAAAAGGTAGGGATGACCCTCCAAGTAGGCTAAATTTCAGAAGCTCTCCCACTTCTCTATAGCAACTATCTTTTCTCTTCTTGCACACATTCATCTCTCTCCCAGATGGAATCAATACATATTCCATAGCCATTATTATGGCTGTAAAATGTAGACCTTCACAGACTCTGAAGATATCTGCATTTCAGATATTTGAGGATTTCTTCCAGACACAAAGAATGGTAGTAACGGTGAAGTGGAAGAGGTTAGAGGTGGAAATTTTGCAGAAAAGCAGTTACCTATCCATAAATTAGCTGTTTTAAAAATCTACTTCAAAGAATACAGCAACATGCCAATTCTTATTTAAAAAGAGATGCTTGTAAATTGTCTGAAAACAGGTTGCTCAAAGCTCACTTTAATTAAAAAGAAAATTACCAAATGAACTATTATATTGACTCAATTCTCAGACTCTCTCAAACTTTAATTTTGTCTTTGGATTGAATGATGACTCAACATAATGAGTCCAGAATGTTTACTTGTATGATTTCCACCTCCTTTTTCCTGATTTAATTCTCCAGTTCCAGGGAAGGGGAGAAAAAATGGGTGAGTCAAGCACACATTTGAGTTCTAGTTCATCATCCTCCCAACCCTTCATTAAACAATGATTATCAGGCTTGTTAAAAAGAAAATGAAAAAGTTAACTGAAACTTATATGCCTTGAAATTATGGGGCTGGGTGTGGTGGCTCACGCTTATAATCCCATCACTTTGGGAGGCCAAGGTAGGAGGATGGCTTGAGGCCAGGAGTTCAAGACCAGCCTCAGCAACGTAGCAAGAGCTCATCTCTATAAAAAAATTTTTAAATTAGCCAGGCATGGCAGTGTGAGCTGTATGTAGTCCTAGCTACTTGGGAGGCTGAGGTGGGAAGATCACTTGAGCCCAGGAGTTCACTGCTAGAGTGAACTCCAGCCTGTGGGACAGAGCAAGACCCTGTCTCTTTAAAAAAAAAAAAAAAAAGTCTTTTTTTAAGATATTGAAATTGTTAACTGGGGTTTCCTTTCAGTTTCAGTAGAGAAATCTGATTCCAAGTTATAGTGGTATAGGTAGCTACTGGCGCTCCCACATCACTACTGGCATCTCTCAAAAAAAAAAAAAAAAGAAAGAAAAGAAAAGAAACGAAACTTCATGGCCCCCAATCAAGCCATTCAAATATTAATAAGATATCTACATGAAATGGCAATATTTATAAAACAGCTTAAAAAACAGATTCATTATGTCATTTCATCTTGTGAGGCAACACTATAAGGCAGGGGTCCATTTAATAGATGAAAAAGTACTGAAGCTCGGAGTTTAAATTATTTGTTCACAGCTATACAGCCAAGCATAAACAGCAGAACCTAAAACCAAGGAGACAGTGAAAGAAATGATTTTGTAAATCAGCCCTACCTGATTTTAAATTCTAAATTCTATAACTTACTACTTGTAAGACAGAAATGAAAGCTCCAGGACTTTGTTTTGTTCACTGCTGTATCTCCAGTGTCTAGAATAGTCCAAGTATTTAGTAGGAGATCAATAAATATATGTTGAAAATTACCAAAAAAAAAAAAAATCACTTAACTTCTTTGGATCTCTGCTTTGTCATCTGTAAATGGAGACAGTAAGTTCCGGCCTCCTACCTACTGATATGATATATACACAAAGCATCTAGTAGGTATTTAAGAATTAATAGGCCTAACTTCCAGCTTAGTGTTATTTTCACAAGGCCATCCATCCTCTTACTTCTCCTGTAGGCTCTGAGGAAGTAGCAGAGAACAAATGTCTGAGCATCTGGCAGCCAAGCTGTGATAATCAGGATGGGGAAGGTAAAGAATCAACTGTGCGGGTTTTCTTTCCCTGCCTCAGCCAAGTAGTCAGCTGATCTCTTTACCACTTGTTTGCTTCTCTCATCACCATTGCCCACTATTCATTTAACAAATAACTACTATGGTCACCTACTATGTGCCATTTTAAGTGCTGGGGATACAGTAATGAACAAAAATTCCTAAGCTCATGGAGCTTACATTTTTGGTGGACGAGACCAGCAATAAACAAAACAGGAAGGAAAATATATGTTAGATAGTACCAAGGGGGAAAAAGCATGAAAGGGAGATATAAAGTGTTGGGGCTAGAACTGAACTGTATTCTTAAAAATGGTCAAGGCTAATTTTATGTTAGGTGTATTTTGCCACAATTTAATAAAATTTTTTATATAAAATTTTTTAAAATGTTAGGGCAAGGAAATGCTGAATTTTAGATAGGATGGACAGAAGGCTTCAATGAGAGAGTTGATATAGAGGGAAGACATGAAGAAGTAAGAGAACTCAGCATGGTCATAGCTGGGGAAAAGAATTCCAGGCAAAGAGAAGAGTAAGTGCAAAGGCCCTGAGACAGGAATCATGTCTGGCACATTTGAAAAGCACCAAGTGTGTTTGGCTTGGTGAGTGGGGGAGCTGTTCACGGTTATATGCATAGCACCTAAATCAGTGTCTGGCAAAGGCACACAAATATATGATTATTGTAGAGAAGCAAGACTGGCATATATAGGTATGTCCCTTTAAAGTAGATCATGTTATTATTTCACACCTCATAGGGCAGTGTGGTTGATTTATAAGATCCACAGAAAAGCAAATAACAGAACTACTTAGTCCTAAAGGAAGGATATTTTTAATTACTTCTAAATATTTTTCCTGGTGATTTTCTGCTTTGAGTTGAAAAAAGTTTTAATTACTTAGGTTAAAAACTTAATGAATTATCACTGGCCTCTTGAGTCCCCTTTCCTATTTACTACTACCTGACCCTTTTTATTTTTATTTTTAATTTTTTTTTTTTTTTTTTTGAGACAGAGTCTCACTCTGTTGCCTGGGCTAGAGTGCCATGGCGTCAGCCCAGCTCACAGCAACCTCAAACTCCTGGGCTCAAGCAATCCTCTTGCCTCAGCCTCCCGAGTAGCTGGGACTACAGGCATGCGCCACCATGCCTGGCTAATTTTTTCTATATATATTTTTAGTTGTCCATATAATTTCTTTCTATTTTAGTAGAGACGGGGTCTCGCTCTTGCTCAGGCTGGTCTCAAACTCCTGGGCTCAAACGATCCGCCCGCTTCGGCCTCCCAGAGTGCTAGAGTGCTAGGATTACAGGCGCGAGCCACCGCGCCTGGCCTACCTGACCCTTTTTAAATCATTAGTTTCCTATACTTCATCATCCCAAATTAACCTCCTTTTTCACATGCTATCTCTTAGTATTTTGTTTTTATTATTTTTACCTTATCTATTACTCCCTTTTCAGTACTGCTCACAGCAAGTTAGAAAAGACAAACAAAATAACGGTAAAAGACGTCATCCTTAAGGATGTGTTAGTAAAATATACATATAAATCTTAACTCATGCTGTTTTCAGTCTCTAGTCTCAAGGTCCATAACCTGCACCCTCCCAAAAAACTCCAACCCTGTGGTAGCCTGTAATCTCAGTCATCTTGGGAAAAGAGGATTTAAAAGAGCAGATCTAGGAACTATAACCATCCTTAGTTTTTACCTGAAAACTACTACAGAATTCATATTCTCATGTTCTTACAAGCACTTTTTGGATTAACCCCATTCTGTGCTTAACTATAAGTGTCTTAAAATAAGAGTTTCACATATTATTTTAATAGAACACACCCAGAATGTATTTAAGGGGGGAAAACTTTGGGCATGATCACAGATTAAGAATGGCCAATATATATTAAAAAATTAATACACCCATGAGCCATGTTCTGGAAAAAAACAGAAGAAGAAATTAAGCCTTTAAAATTCAGAAAAACACCCATTGCTTTATTTCACCATTTAAAGCCTTCTTCAACAGGAAAAGGTATGTTTCCTGATGAATTTCAATAAAATTGTTATTTCCAGATTTCCCCTTTCTACAATGTACTCCAGTTTACTCCTGTTACTAACAGCTACAACTGAAGTCCATTTTCAAGGTACAACAAAAAAAGGCTACAAAGAAAACACTGCACTACTACATTTCTAGATGTAAACTATATTCTTGACGTTAAAGGTTTACGTATCTTCTGGGAAGAGGCTTCTTAAAAAAATTTAATTTAAAAAGGCTTATGTATCACAGTGATTTGTAAATTGTAAAACATTTTTGGCACAAGCCAAATAAAAACAACAGATATAAGGAGAAAAAAATTGTCATGATCTCCAAACGTGGCCATATTATTCCTTTTGGGGATTTAGATCAAAACATGAAAACCTATTTTCTAAGTATACCACCAAAAGTACAAACCACTAAATATATTCTAAAACAGTATTTACAACATGATTCTTTTTTAAAAGGTATTTTCTTGGTGGGATTACTGATGGCATATTAATCTCCCACTTTTTGCTTGTATCGTTAATGTTTCTAAAAGATATAATTTTTTCTAAATGTCATTGGACGTACAAAAAAAATTCTTCAATTTTTATTATTTGTTGCTTCCATAATTTTTAAAAGAACTTCAATCACTTGCCAAAATCAAATACTAACAAGTTTAGATCTTATTATAAACACTGCTTGGCTTTTAAGATTCAAGTAGAGTAACAAGTAACAACTAACATGGATTATGTTAATTTGTTAAGACATTATTCTAAAGTTACATATTAACTCATGATTCTCCAAAATAATAAAGGACATAATTAACTTTTGACTGCTAAAATTTAAAATTCAGAAAAAAAAAGTCCATTCAGGTCAACAATGAGGGGGAAGAGCACATCAAGAAAACATAGTCACTTGCCCCAAAAGTCAAGAGGCTATAAGAAGTTTTAATGCAAATAAAGTTTTATTATGATAAATATCAGTGACTAGCCAATCACAAATGCTTAAGACTTCAAGAAAACACTGATAAGTTTCAATTTAGTGCCATAGATTATGTCATTTTCCATTTTCATATATGAAAAATTTACTCTATTCCTGAAGACCTAGGTAAAAGAAAAGAACTAACACTGGGCCGGGAGCGGTGGCTCAAGCCTGTAATCCTAACACTTTGGGAGGCCCAGGTGGGAGGACTGCTTGAAGCAAGGAGTTTGAGACCAGCCTGAGCAGAGTGAGACTCCATGTCTAAAAAAAAAAAAAAAGAAAGAAAGAAAAAAAAAATTAGCAGGGCGTGGTGGTGAACACTTGTAACCTCGGCTACTAGGAAGGCTGAAGCAGGAGGATCACTTGAGCTCAGGAGATTGAGGTTGCAGTGAGCTATGATGACACCACTGTACCAAATGGGAGAATTGTATAATATGTTAATTATATCTCCAAGCAGTGTGAAAAAGTAAAAAAAACAAAGAGAAAAAGAAGAGAACTTAGTGGAGTATGTAAAACTCAGCCTTTGTTTTGTTAAACAAAATACTAAAACCCATGAAGAAATACAGGCACATTTAAACTATTAGGTGACAATAGGACATAGTAGATATTAACATCTCAGGTTTTTTACTCTTAAAGATGGAACTTCCGTATAATGGGAATAAATTAAAGAGAAGGAAAGGGCCGGGCGTGGTGGCTCACGCCTGTAATCCTAGCACTCTGGGAGGCCGAGGCGGGTGGATCGGCTCGAGGTCAGGGGTTTGAGACCAGCCTGAGCAAGAGTGAGACCCTGTCTCTACTAAAAATAGAAAGAAATTATCTAGCCAACTAAAAAATATATATATATATATAAAAAATTAGCCAGGCATGGTTGGCGCATGCCTGTAGTCCCAGCTACTGGGGAGGCTGAGGCAGTAGGATCGCTTAAGCCCAGGAGTTTGAGGTTGCTGTGAGCTAGGCTGACGCCACGGCACTCACTCTAGCCCAGGCAATACAGCGAGACTCTGTCTCAAAAAAAAAAAAAAAATACATAAATAAATAAAGAGAAGGAAGTTAGTTTATACAGAAATGAAGTAATTGCTAGGATATTAGAGTACAATATATTACCTTTTGCATTAAAAGGAGAAGGAATTGTATATGTATGTTTGTGGATATATACACACAGACACACACATGTACATGTTTGTGGTGGCATATGTATAAATTAGCTTTGGAAAGAAATACAAGATATATAAGAAAAAGCTACCATTAGAGATATCTGTGGGTTAACAGGATATCTGGAGCATAGTAAAAGGGAAGATTTCCTTAGGTCACCCTTTCTGTGTTTTGAATTTTAAGCAATGTGAATATAAACTTATCAAGAGGAAAAATTAAAAGTACTTTACCTTGCACCATTGTTCCTAATGACTTCCACAGTTTCTTCAACAAAATATCGATCCTTGACATATGCAAAGATATCATCACAAATTTCATGTAAGCGTGAACGATGGGTAAGGTTGGTCAAGTATAAAACTGGAATAATTAGTGGCTCTGGAAAACTCTGAAGATTCTGTCTTGCTTTGTTTTCTGACTCAAGTGCTTCCTGATATGTCAGTCCAGGTCTACCCGTCACAGCACAACTCCATACAAGACTGTTGCACAGAATGGTTCGTTCAAAAAAGTCACTAATTAAAAAACAAAAACAAAAACCCATTACCTATCATTTCACAAATTTCACATTAAAAAGCCGATACCTTGATCAGCTTCTTTTAGTGCTTTTAATGTAAAGTTTTACATAGAATCACAGAACTCAAACAAAAGTTTGGTAACTGGCCAACTTATACATTAATACACACCTAAGGAAAAGTATATTTAAGTTAGATATTTATATTTTGCAATTTAAAGGAACATCAGTCACTGTACTTTGAATTCTGTCAGTTTTGAATATTGGGAATCAAACTGAAAATAAATTCAATCTTTCTTTATCCTTTCAATTTTTAACCTTTTTGTTCCAAACTGATTGGAACACTACTGTCAATTCAAACACTTAACTATGAATTTTTAGAAAGCTTTAACATAATAGCGAAAAACTGAGAAATCTAAACATCTAACAATAAGAGGAAGCTAAGTAAATTATAGTACTTCATATAATGAAAAATCATATTCATTAATAAGCATAAGGAGAGTTCTTAAGTAACACGTTAATAGGAAAAAACCCCCTACTTTCCAGTTTGATCCCTCACATATTTTTTTAAAGTATATAATGATCTCATTTGTGGTAAAAAAAAAAAAAAAAAAGAAAAGAAAGAAAATGAAAAAATAGAAAAAAAAGAAAGAAAGAAAAAAGGGTACTATAGAGGCAGAAAATTTCTGGAATGTTATACAAACAAGTCAACAACAGGGTGTAGGCATAAGACTGGGGAACCATCTTAGTGCTCTTTTCTGTACAGTTGGAATTTTTAATATGAGCATTTATTTATTTTCAAAAAAACTCCATCCAGTCTCTTTTAAAATGCAAGAGATCTATAATATAGAAAGATTTCACAGGCATATTGGGTAGAAAAATCCCAAATCACTGAATACACAATCCCATGTATATTAAAATAACAGCAAAAATGTATATACCTACTATGTAGGTATATAAATACATACTTTCTCCAAAAGGAGGGGACTAGGAAGGAAGGAAAAGAAAAACTTTGAGATTCTAAATATTTCTATATTGTTTGAATTTTTATAATAAGCATCACTCATGTATCATTTTGCAATAAAATATTCTTTAAATATAAAAGGTTAGACATACACAAAAAGGTTAACAATGGCTGTCTCTAAGTAGTAAGATAGTTAAATTTTTTCCCTCCTCTATAATTTGGTCTACTTTCCAATAATTATATGTAATCGATATAATTAAGTCATTATTCTTCAACTTTTTCTCCTTTCTGAAATCCCCCTCTTTCCTTCTCCCATCATTCTAGAAGTGCTTAAATTGCTATATACTTATTTCCTGGTTAGTGTATCTGTAGGTTATCCCTATAGTAAGTAGTGTGATTGCCAAAGAAATTTAGGGCAACTCCATTTAGATAGTTTCATTTGTGTATGTCTATAGAACAATAACAAAAAAAGATTCTCTGTGAAAATAAAGAGAAACTAATCATACCTTAAACATAAATGAGATCTACAGAAATAACATGCATGTGCCAAGTTATATGACTCTAACTCAGTACAAAGATTCTTTTGAAGCATGTTTTAGTACAGGAAATAATGGATGTATATCATTAAAAATAAAAAATAAAAAGTGGTTATCTTTATAAGACAGAGGAGATACCCTAAGAATTTAGAGGAAGGGAAGGAAGAGAAGAGGTTAAAAAAGAAAATACTAGAACATTTTTTTGAGAAGTAGTGTTAAGAGTTAGGTCTTAAAGGAAAAGTAGAGTTGAAGAAAGGAATGCCAAAGAGAAAAAGAGAACACAATCTGATGTTTATATTCAAGAAATCTGTCAGAATAAATAATTTATTAGCTGAAGAGAGGCAAAAGACATACCCAGTAGGTAGTTAGCAATGGGCGCAGGATAAAATGAATGAATGACTGTTAACGGTCTTATTTAGTTTTACTGCCTAAAATTGTAGAAATCTTTTTACAAGTTCTAAACTTGAGACCCTGTCTCAAAACTAAAAGTTCTAAACTTTTTCCTATGGAAACAAACATATCTGTAAGATTTAACTTCCCAAGCCAACACATAGTTAGCTCATAATGTACATGAAGCATACTTTTTTTTCTTTTTATAATTGATATATAACAGTTGTACATATTTGGGGGGTACATGTGTATTTTGATACAGGTATATAATGTATAAGGATGAAATCAGGATAATTGGGATATCTACCACATGAGGTATGCTTCTAATAATTTAAACTACAGCTAATACTGTTTAAGAAAATTATACTTCAAATCCAGATATCTTAAACATTAGTCTGTAAACCAGTGCTGACAGAAATAGAATGCTAGCCACGTGGATAATTTTAAATTTTCTAGTGGTCACATTTAAAAATGTAAAAAGAAATACTAATGAAATTAATTTTGTGTACATTTTTAACCCAATATATCAAAATAATTTCATTTCACCATGTAATCAACAGAAAAAAATTGAAATTTTATATTCTTTTTTTTGTACTAAATCTTCAAAATCCAATGAGTATTTTACATTTATTGCCCATCTTAATTCAGACTAGTCACATTCCAAGTGCTTAATAACCACATGGCCCACATGGCCAAGTAATGGCTCCTGTATTGAAAAGAACAGCTCTAGCCACTGCAGCTAGGTGCCTGAGGTATTTGATGCCATGGCAGGGGGATGGCTACCATTGTCTAAAAATACCAAGAAAAGCAAATAGCACAAGTGCCACAAGTCTCCATTAAAGGTGTTACCAGGCAGAAAAACAGGACAGTTAGTAACCAGAGATATATAGTTGCCCTTCTATACCCAATAAGGTTTCTACTCTCATGCAAAATGTTTGTGCTGTTTGTTTTCTTTGTATCTATCTACTCCACAAAGTTATTGTTACATTATGGCCTAGCTGTGCACAAAGATCTACCCTCAGAAATCAGGAACCAGGGCACATTCTACAACAGAGGCCATTTTAATGCAAGGACAAAAAGTCCAAGGGCTCTCTCTCCCCTACTCATTACCCCCAAACAGCATAGCACCATCTCTAACATTACACACCTTCACTTTCTCCCACTTCTGTAATTTTGCTCATACTTCACCCGTTCATCATATACACGTATAGAATGTGTAGAGTTTTTTAAATGTGTAGAGTTTGTTAATAATACTCATCTCTACCTAGGGGATTGGTTATGGTGCCTCTTCAATTTCTACATTATAAGAATATAAATAATGAAACTTTTATAAGAAGCATGTTTTACTACTGTGAGCAAAACAAATTATAAAATACAAGGTATTTTATATGAATATAAATTTAGGCTAATATACATTATGTCTGATTTATATCTGCATTCCTTCAATAATCCTCTCTACTAGACATGGGCATAACACTGGCCTGGAAACCAAATCCAGCCCCTCCATCTGCCTTTTCTAGTTTTATTGGAACACAGCCACACCCACAGTTATTGTCTATAACTGCTTTCTCACTACGTTTACAGAGTTGGATAGGTCCAAGAGACGCTATGGCCAGCAAAACCTAAAATACTGATTATCTGGCCCTTTATAGAAAAAACTTGATGACTTCTTCCTCTTTACCATTATTTCATAAGGAAAAATTGCTTCTGAGTTGCAAGGTAGAGAGAGTACTTTTCTAAGAACACACCTATATACAAAGTCAGCCAACTCTCTGGTGAACTAATGGATGAACAAAGGGCAACATACTGTTAATTTGCTGGGTACTGGGAAAACTAAAATATTTTCATTAATTTTGCTTTCCATTTTATTTAGTGCTGCCTTAGAGTCAGACACTAAAAACTAGAAACTAAAACCTAAATGGACATTAACAAAGGTAAAACATGATACTAGTAGTACTGGATGTAAAAGTCCTAGCTTAACAATAATGGCTGTGAAAATAATAATATACCTGCACGCAATAAATAATATCAATTCTTATTGATCAGGCACCACATCTGCAGGGATCCTAAGACAATAACCAGTATGGTAGACAAACAGCATCAGAGGAACACCTACCAAGTCACACTTCTATGCCTTCTTATATAGTTTTCCTTACTTAAAAAGGATTCTTTAGAGTATCCTTTGTGCCAAGGCTCTTTCTTCCCTATTCTGTGTCTTGTGAGCTCCATTCTTCAGGACCCAACTCAGATATTATCTCCTATTTTAGGGATTGCCCAACTCCCCAACAGTTACTGGCTCCACAACACATATGTGACTTATGCCACTGTGTTGTAGTCATTCATTTCTCACTATAGGGACAAATTATCTCAGCATCTCCAAAGACTGCCCGAAATATAGTGACAAGAATAAACACATGTTTAATGAGTAGTCTCTCTCAATGGGCATTCCACATTTATTTTTATGTGTATCTAGACAGAGAAAGTACACATATAAATGGGAAGGAGGGAGGAAAATGTCTGAATCCCAGCTTTACCACTTTTAGAATGCAACTTTGGATAAGTTACATAATCTCTCTGAACTTGGTTCCCTTTTTGTAAATGGGAACTGTTCCATGAACTGTTAATGAGAAAATCAAATGAGTTAAGTTTAAGTGAATACCCCCATAACATATGTGCACTCAAAAAATTGTTATCAATTCTTATTGTTCAGGCACCACATTTGCAGTGAGATCCTAGGAGAATAACCAGTATGGTAAAAAAACAGTGCCAAAGGAATATCTAAAAGTCTTTAAGAATGTTTAAAGAAGAGAAAATTGGGAAGAGGCAAGATTAGCTATCTTAGATATCTAAAGATATATCTTCTTGGCAGCTCCTGAGGGCACGCATAGGACAATAGAAATTCTAAGAGGAAAGAGTTTGCATCATTATTGTAGGTAGTACAGGGGCAAGCAATAAGGAATATCCACAAGATCTTAGGATGGTTTTCATTGTTTTGATGGATAAAATCAGTTAGGTTATCAGTGAACATCCCAAATCCAATCAGGATGACCCAGCTATAAAATCATGTCAACTGTTTATGGTAGACTGCAAAGGGGGCTCAAGGTGTGTGCAGGGTCCTTTGAAATATGACATTGATGCTCTTCTTATCAAGAGGTGGAGTCTTTTTCACCATGCTTTGAATCTGAGTTGGCCTTGTGATCTGTTTTGACCAATATTTAAGTGACATTGAGTGACTTCTGCTCTCACCTCTTGAAACCCTGAGACCAACACGAGAAGCAGGCAGGCTAGCTTCCTGAGGATAAAAGATCACATGGTGAGCAAAACCATCCCAGCTGAGGTCCCAGACCTGTGACTGGGTCTCTTACTCCAACCAGCCTCAGCCTAGCCTGACTGCAGCTAAGTAAGTGAGCACAGAGACCAGCGGAAAACAAACTGACAATCCACGAAATAGTGAGCAAATAAAATGGGTTGTTACTTTGAGTAGCTAAGTTCTGGGCTAGCTTGTTGCACTACAGTAACTGATTTTGTCTGTCTGAAGGATGCATTAATACAAAACATAGTAGCCTGCTAAGCAGATAAAACTAAAAAATAAAAGCATTTAGGAATCTCTGCTATATCATCCAAGAAAAAGAACTTGTTGACTCAAGTATTAGGACCATGTGGTTCACTTATTCCTAAAGAAGAACTTAACACCTAATTTGAAAACATTAGCTATGAAGATTAACCAATTTCCTTTGAAAACCCCATGTTCATCAAATAGCCTTTAATTACAACTAAATTTCTCACATAACTAATCATCAGTATGGCAACTGGTCAGTGTGAAAGGCATTTTTCCCTAGTAGAAATTGACGGCATTTGGAGGTGTCCATGTAATACCTAGAACTTAATCATTTGAGGGTGTAGTAAAGAAGGCAAATGTCTGAGCAGACAGAAGAGAGTGGTACATACACAATGATCTAGGCAGCCAGCCTGCATTCCAGACAATGTCACTATTTTCTTGGTGTTACTTCTATAAATTTCAACAGATATTAGGAAGAGTTTTCCGTAATAAGCACCATGTGATAGTAAGAAGAGCATTAACTCTAGCATCCCAGTGATTTGAGTTAGAATTCTGGTTTCATCAATTGCTAGATATGTAATTTTGGATACTATGATTATGGACTTATGCCCTGCCATCCCAACCTCAGTTTCCTCATCTGTAAAAGGGAGCTGTTGAAAGAACTGAATTAACAAGTGAGAGATGATGAACAATGAAAATATGATGCCTTATAAGCTAGTCAAACGTCTTCCACTGGAAAGCCAGGATGGAATATAAGCCAGATTGTTAGTGATGTTGTGAATGAGATTCCTACATTCTGTACAGAAGGTGGGACTCACAAAAAGATGAAAAGTATGTTCCAATTCCAAGTGTCTAAATGGCTAAAAAAAAAGTTATTTTATTTAGGAGATTAAGTCACTGAGCAATACAACAATATACAGGTGCAGAGTGAGATGTGTAATTCCTACTTAAATGTATAGTCTGAATCTAGAATTTGATATTCAGATCTGACTGTTCCATTTTTTAATAATCCACAGGCAAAAATAAAAAACAAAATTGTTGTCACCTAACCAAAATTACAGAATAAATCTTTATCTTATTTAAGAAATTAAATTATGCACTTTATCTTATGCATTTGTTGCCTATAGTTAATGTGCTATTTTTAATGAGTCTTCTTTACTTACGAAAGCAGGTCAAAAAACAGTTAGCAATTAGTTGAGGAGAATGTAGTTCAAACAAACAAAGGAATCTATGCTATGTAATCACTGAGGATGCATCCTGGTCATAGTCCCTATTTCAAAGAATTCACAGTCTTGGAGAAGACAAAATGTGAGGCAACAAATATACTGCATTACAAGGCGATTACATGACTTTACACTAGAAAAGATGGAGGGGGTGATTATTGCTGCTTAGGACAAAGAGGAAGTAGGCTATAGTATCACGAAAGATAGAGACAGAAAACTATTTAGCAATTAAAAGGTCACTGGCTTAGGACAAAGTAGGATGGACCCAAAAAAAGGTCACTGGCAACCTCTACTTATCAGAGTTAGAGGCAAAAGTTATACTCTATTGTGTTGGAAGCAAATAAAACTGGGAGGTGTAGAAAATCTCTTTGAGACTGATTAAAGTAGAGAAATTTATAATGAAGAAATAAAAAACCCAAGCAAACAGGTGAGCAGTGGTCTTCAGACAAATACAAAAGAAAAATATTCAAAATAATGCACTTAAAGGCTAATCTTCAAATAAGTTCACATAAACCAACCAGTGATTTAATAAATGAGTGAAAAGAGAGGTTTCCTTCCTAGTTTCTCCAGACTTGTGCCAAGGGTCAGATTACCATAATACTACAGACCACCATGAATGCATTTTTGGAAAGATCTCTTTGTAATTATTTAAGAGAAAGTAATTCAAAATGTAACATGATTAAATGGCATTTTTCCAATTTTGGCAAAGTTGGTTTTGCTCAAAGTCATGAAGATTAATGCCTAAGAACACCAGTAATACGGCTTTTATTTTTAGAGTAAATGATCAAATATCTTTGCTCCCAAACCAATCATCTCTCTTGGACTGCCTGTAATTTCCAAACACCTAAACACTTCAGCACAGGGGAAAAAACAAAAAATTTAAAAACCTAGTTATTTAAAAATGTTTACATGTCATGAGACTACAAAGGCTACAGTTCCTTAATATTAATGGAAGATAGACAGGTTTGGAATGCCAAATATCTTCTTCGTTTTAGCATTTCAGAGTCCTCCATGGTTAGAGTAATTCCTCTCAAGAACCAAAATACATGAAGAGTGTTTAATTCACAAACGATAATAGCCAATATTCACCCTACCCTCTAAAGTGAGGAGAACCTCTTAAAAAACAAGATTGCTTACAGTTTGAAATTTAGGCCTGTTTACTATTTTGTTGGCAATCTTAAATAGAATTTTTATTTAAATTCAGAATTGTTAGCAAGGACTTTAGCTTACATCCTTAAAAAAAAAGACAAGAAATCATCCTTGTCCAGTTACCTAATCCAAATTCACTTAAGTAGTTAAAGAGTGAACTCTACTTTAGTAACAAAACAAGTCTATACAGGAGCACAGTGAGATGTGCACTCCTACTTAAAAGCACAGTCTGAAGAAAACTACTATGTACTTCTCTAGATATAACACGTTTATCGCGTAACCCCCTTTCTGTGGAGCTGAAGAAAAAGAGGGCTTGCTTAAAATAAACGCTCCAAGGAACTTTTCTGACCTCACTACTCATTTCTCAGACAGGTGCAGAGTTTGCCTAAGGCCCTCCTTCGATCAAGCCCCTACTCAGAAAAAGTGCCTCCTATACGCAATGTATTTGGTTGCTATAACACTTGGTTTCTAAGCCACAAAGGGATTCCTTCTTAGTGAAGAGGATAAAGCATTAGAAAAGGGGAGGATCAGGCTGTTCCAGTGATTGATCAACTCAGGTTCTCACTTGGAGATACTGTTTAAACACAGATCGCTAAAACATACCCCATTGCTTCGTGTCACAGGACAAGGAGATCTTTTGGGATAAATCAAGCGACAGACTGAAAATTTAGAGGCTGAAACGACACCAGCAGCAGCTCCGGGTTCTTATCAAAACAATAGCGAGTGGCACATGTCAGGCAGCCCACATGCACAGGGGGATAAAGAGGCGACTGGCTAAGGCTGGAGTTGAACTTGTCTTAACCCCCTCCCCCCAACTCCACCCCCAAGCTCCCGGCGACGCGAAAGTGAAAACGAGCGGAGCCTAAGGCCCTGCTCTCTTCCCCTTTCCTCTTCCCCTCGCCCAGCCCCGACTTCTTCCTCACAGGTCTCCCGGGGGCGGAGACGCTGAGTTCCCCGGGGACAGGAGTTAGTCACCAAGAAGAGGCGGTGACAGAGCGCACGGCTCGCGTCGCACACTCCGAGGCCTACCAGCGCGGACGGTAGGCCGCCCGCGGAGGCTCTCGTGTCCCGGGCCCCACCGCCCCTGGCCCGCTGGAAAGCCCCCTCCTCCCTTCCAGAGAGAATCTCAACTCCGCTCCCTCCCACCCCTACGCTAGGCAGCCCCAACGTCAGACCCCGCTCCCGACCGAGGAAACGAAGCCCAGCACAACCGTTTCCTGCCCACGGGGGCAGGGATTCCCTCCCCGGGCCGGGGAACTGCGGCCCCGCACTGCTGACCCGAGCGGGGCTCCCCTCGGCCGCCAGGAGGGGATCCCGGAACTGGCCCCGGGGTGCGCGTGTGGTCGCGGCGGGGAGGGGCGAAGCGGGGAGTTTCCGCCGCCCCGCGGCCAGGCTGCCGGGCGGGCGAGCGGCAGGCGCGGCTAGGAGCGGTCCCCGAGGCTGGCGGGGACACCAGCCTCCTCCGCCCCGACACGCGTTCCCCACGCGCGCCGCGGCCAGTGGCCCCGCGCAGCCTCCGGGTCGGGCTTGGGGACGACGGGACCAGACAAATGCGGGACCGTGGCCACCGGTCACTTTCAAGTCGCCCCGCCAGAAGCCCAGGGCGAGGACAAGGAGAGACAAAAGGGCGCCGGGAGGGAGTCCCCACACCCCTCGGACCCCTCGCGCCTGGCCCGGCCCTTACTCGTAGTGGCGGAAGATCTCGTTGGTGACTTTACAGTAGAAAACTTCCTCGTCGGGCCGCAGGTCCGCGGGCGGCTTCTGTCTCACAAACGGTTTTCGGTGTAGCAGCGGCATCTCCTGTACGCCCGCGGGCTCGCCCGGACCCTCGGCCGCCCGCGTCGGCCCCGCTCCCTATCAAAATTGGAGGGAAAGGAAAGCCGGTAAGGTGGGGAGCGCTCGGCGGCAGCGTGGGCCGGTCCGCGCGCCGGGGGAAGCTCGACTGCCTTTTGTGTGAGTGACGCGCCGCGGCTGCTACCGAATTCGCTCCTGCAGCTGCCGGGGTGTCGAACGAGCGGAGCCGGCACCGCCTCTGCCCTCGGAGCGCGCCCCACTCCTCTCGCCCCGCCACGGGCTCACAATGGGGCCGGACGCCCTGCCGCGGGCGGGCCGTGCGGGAGCGGCCGCGGCCCCCTCCCCCAGCGCCGGCTCCTCGCCGCCGCCGCCAGGCTCACAACGTGCTCGGCGCGCAGCCGGTCGGGCGGCCCAACGCCGCGAGGGCGCTGGCCGCGGGCGCTCCCCGGCGCCGCTCCGCTTTGTTCCCCCGCTCGCCTACACCTCCCAGCCGGCGCCGGCCGGCTCCCGAGCCACCGCACTGTGCCCCTCACCTGCGAGCACCCCGACTGCCACTTCTCCACCTTCGAAACTACAAAGACAGCGAAGGGAGGTTCGCTCCTCCCGGGGGGTCGCTTCTGGCCGGCCCCGCTGCGCCCCCGGCCGCCGCTGCTCCCGCTGCCACTGCCCGGCTGCGCGCGGGGGAATCGCGTCCCACCGCCACTTCCCCGCCTCTCGGAGCTCCTGGGAAGTTTCTGATCTACTTTCGGCTCTAAAGGAGGAAGAGCTGTTGGGAGGAGCTTTTTACTTCTCGCTTCTACCTTTTTATTGGCTACTCGATGACTTTTACAGCCTGTCACTGATACAGGAAGAGACGGCGGAGAGTCTGGGAGAGCTACATTATTAATTAATGGAGCAACCCCTCGCGAAGAATCAGAAGCATCCTCCATGTTTGAGATTATCAGCCAAAAGATCTAGGGAAAGCGCTGCGTTTTCATAAACACATGGCTAACAAAGTGAAGCCATCATCTTCATGTGTGGCACCAACGCTTGGCTACACGATGGGAAAGGGATTCCAGTTACGATTTAACTTGTATTTTAAAGACGGGAAGAGAAATGAAGACTAAGAAATAAATTTTTTTGATATTTTTCTTCTTCAGAATTAGAATTCATATCTCTATAAATATTTTGCATGTGTAAACATCCATCTTGAACAGAAAATACCTTTCTTGACATCAGTTCTTTTTAATACTTAGGGCAATTCAGTCAAAGATTTAGATAGCAAAGGAAAAGACCAAAAAAGTATACGTTAGAAAATGTCATCATACCCCTAAGACTGCTACATAGATAAAACTAAATAACACACCTTTAAAAAGTAACATTTACACCGCTGTATTTACAAAGGATATTTAATTCAATTAGAATTTTAAAGATTATGGATTTACTAGTGAAATTTTCCCTAAAGCAACTTTCCTGTATCAGTAATTTTTATTTAGGAAACCAATTTTAATGTACATAATACATGTGACTTGAATTCAAAAGAATTTTTGAAGCTAGAAGTAACTCAGAGTGTTTACTAGTTTTGTTTCTTTTAACTAGCTTTGTTCTAAATATTAGTCTTTTTTGCTACTGCCTTGACATTTGCTTATTTGTAGATTTACATGTAAGAATGAGTCTAAGAGTAAGTTTGAAGAACAACAAAGGACGTTATTTCTTCTAATTACCCATGCTGTGAAATGATAATAGTTACAGAAATAATGTGGGATTAGCTTTATATCTTCAAAGTAAGAACATTTGTACTTCAGAGCAGAAAATATAAGAAATCTATTTAAATCAAGAGCTACCACTTTTAAACAACTTTGGCTGCTCATACAGCTAGCAAAATAAACATTTGTGAAAGGTACTATATTCTCCACGTGTTTTAAAACTCATTAATAGTAGTAATGCACGTTACTGTATGAACATAAAAGTCACAGAAGTTTAGAAATGCTGTCATTAGCAAGCATATACTTTAGCCTGGACAAATTCTTCAAAACAGTATGCACTTAAAGATTGGGTGTTTTAAACCTGCCTCCAACTAGTATACTGAGTGACAAATTAGAATTCCTTAGCTAGAAAGTATCTATTAATTTCCCAGGCGAAAAATTTGGAGCCCACAAAGGTAGACTCAAAAGGGGGACAAGGAGGGGGATAATTTTCAACCTATATTGAAGTGTCAACACTCACAACTCAAAATCCCAACTTAACTGTTATGCTAAAAACAGATAAAATTCTCTCTGAATACTTAAGTATTTATATTTACTAGATCTCACTGTTTGATAAATTGTTAAAATTATTTGGTTAAAATCATGATCAAAAACAGTAATATTTATTTTAAAAATTATTAAACACAAGATTTTAAACAGTTGGACTTTTTCTTATACTAACTTAAAATTGAAATTTTACTCTATTTCATCAAAAACTATCATACTCAATTTTCCCACTATCATACTCGTATTTCAGTACTATCATAACTCAATTCCGAGTTACATACGTAAGATTTTAATGATTTGTGATATTTAATAAATGTTATACACACTTCATTGTTATTTTAGAATAATATAAGTTTAGAAAATTATAATTAACATATTGAAAAGTTTAGTTTTAATGTATTTATAATGCTTAATAGCATACCTAAACTGCCTCATCAAATAACATTTAAAGTTATTCTACACATTTACTACTAAAAGCTTACTTATTTTGGTATCATGATTACTTCCTTGCTTTATTAATTACTACTTGGCTTTTGAGAGTAAAAAGCTCATTACTGTATTCAGAAAGTAATTATACTATCATGAAATAGGACTTTGTGTAAAACAAAAATTGGAAGGAAACTATGAAAGCTAAAGTAGCACAGAAAAAAAAGCAATGACATTAAAATTATTTAATTTTTTAAGATTTTAATTTAATTTAACATTTATCAAGCTCCTTTTGTGTGCCAAGATACTGTACTACCTCATGTAAGGGATACAACATAAATGTATCCTGTCCTCAAAAAATGTACAATCTTGTAAGAAAGAGATGATGTAAACACAACCAGTACAAACAATGTGTGAATCCTAATGCTCATGAGTAACATAATGCAAAAAGAGAAGTATAAAAGATTAGAAGAAAATGTAAAAGGAATACCCAGGATAGGTCCTAAATGAAGTCATCCACAGGGCATGATTTGAAGGGCAACAAAGAACTCATGCTCCAACATATCCTCGCCAGTCTCAAAACGCAACCCCATAATCTCCATTAGTCACCCTTCTGGGTGAAGACACCAGTGTAAAATGTAAATATGCTAGTTAGGCAGGACATACATTAATATTATCAAGGCATAGTTTGATAAAAATCTCAATTTTGAGAAACTATACTGCCTTAGGTGAAGACAAAACAAGACTATGGAATATAAATTGTAAAAGTTTGAGCTTGAACAATTTTCCTGCTTCCTGTTGGCTAACATAAGAAAAGCTTCAGTGGTTTGGTGATACAGTATCACTTAGAGCTGAAAGAAACTCTTGAGAACTCTGTTAATTCTTTCATTTTGCACCTGAGGCAATTGAAGCTGAGCAACTGGAATTCAGGTCTCCTGACTCCTTGTCCAGTCAATCTCTTTAGACCACACTGCTCTTTCCTTGGATCTGATATTATCTAATTTTCCTATATATTCTACTCTTCTATTAGTAGAAGTTGCCTGTCCAATGGAATCACCTGAGGAGTTTTTGAAAACTACCAATGCCTGGGCCATACCCCGGTGGGGTAGGGAGCCAGGCATTGGGAGTTTAAAAATCTATTCTGGTAATTCTAATGTACTGCCAAGCTTGAGAACTACTGTGGTCAGAGGAGATTGGATTGTTGATGTGGAAGTGGTAATGTTGTCAAATTTGGAAAACATCTTTTTATTGAACGCCTTCTGATTAGAGTCATGAATTATGGGATGATAGTAGAGGTTGAAAGACGACTAGTCTATGACATCATCATTATCACAGTAATAGTTTACATTTAATGAATGCTTCCAACTTGTCAAGCACTGTGCTAAGGGCTTTAAATAAATCATTTCATCTCGTGAAACTGTCACCTCAAACTAAGTACTAATTATTTCCATTTTACAGATGAAGCCACTGAGGCTCGGAGAGGTTAATTAAGTAGCATGCCGAAGGTCATACAGTTCAAAATTGAGACTCTGTCTTAAAAATAATTTTAAAAAAGCCTGAATTCTAGTCTTATCAACTCCAGAATCCAAGCTGCTTACTTGGATCCTATATTTACACAGGACTGATTTGCTAATCCAGCTCAGGTGTAAATTGAATCAGGGACCTTGATCCTATGCACTAAACAATTTAGAACTTGTAATGATTAAGAGGGGTTTTTGGTTTTTTTGTTTGTTTGTTTGTTTGAGACAGAGTCTTGCTCTGTTGCTGGGGCTAGAGGGTGGTGGAGTCAGCCTAGCTCAAAGCAACCTCAGACTCCTGGGCTCAAGTGATCCTCCTGTTTCAGCCTCCAGAGTTGCTGGGATGATAGGCGTGTGCCACCACACCCAGCTAATTTTTTCTATTTTTAGTTGCCCAGCTAATTTGTTTTTCTATTTTTAGTAGAGATGGGGTCTCGCTCTTGCTCAGGCTGGTCTCCAGCTCCTGAGCTCAAGCAATCCTCCTGCCTTGGTCTCCCAGAATGCTAGGATTACTGGCGTGTGCGACCATGCCAGGCCTGATTAAGAATGTTAATCATAAAAGTACTAGAGAAAACCATGGAAGAATTTTTTTGTTAATTATCTCAGAATAGGGAAAGCCTAAGTATAACACAAGCCCAGAATTCACAAAATATAATTCTATAAAATAAAAATTAAAAAGTTATGCATAACAAAAGCTCCCACAAACAAAATTGACAGCCAAATATAAAATTTGGAAAATAATATTTGCCACCCACTGACAAAGGGCCAATTTCCCTCATATATAAAGAGTTTCTATAAATAATAATAATAAATCACAATAATCCAAGAGAAACAGTAAAGGAAATACATTTGGCTTTAAAAACATAAAAACCTGATATTCATACATGATATTTTTTATATGGAACACTTCATGAATTTGCATGTCATCCTTGCACAGGGGCCATGCTAATCTTCTCTGTATCGTTTCAATTTTAGTATATGTGCTGCCGAAGCAAGCACTTCATACATGATATTGCAAAGAGGGAAATAAAAGCATATAAAAAGACCAGGGGCAGTGGCTCATGCCTGTAATCCCAACACTTTGTGAGGTTAAGGCAGGAGGATCACTTGAAGCCAGGAGTTTGAGACCAGCCTGGACAACATAGCAACAACCCATCTCTACAAAAAATTTTAAAAAGTCAGTTGTGATGGCGCATGCCTGTAGTCCCAGCTATCAGGGAGGCTGAGGCGGAAGGATCTCTTGAGCCAGTAGTATGAGTTTACAATGAGATATAATCATGCACTGACTACAGCATGGGTGACAGCGTGAGACCCCATCTCTAAAAACTAAATAAATAATAAAATGAAATAAGAGATTCTCAACTTCACTCATAATAAGAGAAGTGCAAATTTAAACTACACTGAGATGACATTTTTCATCCTTCGGCTTAGCAAAGATCACCATCACATGTGGGTCAGTTCTGTGGGGCGGGGGGAAAGGCACAACGTCTATAGAGGGCAAATTGGCAATATTCATCCAAAATTACAAATGCACATAGAAGTTACATCTCTAGGAACTTTAACAAGAAGTTCCATCTCTAGGAAGATACCCCACAAATATATCTGAATATAATAAGAGTCTTTATTTTGGCTTTGTTAGGAATAGCATAACATTAAAACCAACGGAAATGCCCACATTACATAAATTATGCTATATCCATACACTGAAATAGTATGTAGAAATAAGAATGAGGAAGTTATAAAAAATAACAGGGTACAGAAAAATGTGCATGGAAGGTTTTAATATACAATTGTCCCTCGTTACATAAGGAGGATTGGTTCCAGGACTGCCCTCGTATAACCAAATCTGCACATATTCAAGCACCACAGTCTGCCCTGTGGAACCCCCATAGGAAAAGTTGGCCCTTGGTCTGGGCAGGTTTTGTATCTCACACCTGATCCTTATATACAAGTTCAAACCTGTGTTGTTCAAGGGTAAACTGTATATACATATTGGCAATTATAGAAGGAGAGAAAACTAAAACAGTTAAAATTCATAACCCAGTTCTGAATGTATTTTTGCTAAATTCTAAGTTTGTAATGAAATGTGCTGATGCTACAGGCTCATATAAAATGAAAGCATTTAGGGTTTTCTTCCTTTTATTTCTGTTGTCATCATCATACCTAGAATCCAGGAGTCATGCTACCACTCTGTTTTCTCTAGTTCAAATGTTTGGGTCAAAATACCCATCTCTTTATTTCCTTAGCACAACTGAAATTTCTCTTTTTCAGCTAAAAAACATAAATTTCACTCCAAGCTACCAGTAAACAATTTCTCAATAACTTAGCATCCAGACACCAGATACCTGGCCTTTAGGAGCCAGTTTACCTACCAGAACAAGCATCTTGCCTGATTCAAGTATAAAAACCAAATCCCTCTATACTAATAAACACCTCTCTTTTTCTCATTTCAAACTTTCCTCCTACAGTAAGGACTTCACACTCCATTCCAGTGTGGTAGGCAGACTAATAGCCTCCAGAGATGTCTACATCCTAATTCCCAGAACCTGTGACTATGTTATCTTACATGTTAAAAGAAACTTGCAGATGTGATTAAGGTTAAGGACTTTAAGATAGGGAGATTAGCCTGTATTACCCAGGTGGGCCCAGCATTTCCTGACAATGGTCAGAGAGATGGGATGATTGAATAAAAGATGTGACATTGGTGGTTTTGATGGAGAAAGGAGGCCACAAGCCAAGGAATGTGGTGGTCTCTAGAAGCTGGAAGAGGCAAGGGAGCAGATTCTCCCCAAGAGGCCCCCAAAAGGAACACAGCCCTGCTTACACTTCTATCTTAGCATGGTGAGACCTATGTTGGACTTCTGACCTATCACACAGTTTGTGGTAGTTTGTTACAGCAGCAACAGTTTTAGTTTTCTAAAACTAATACATCCAGTTTCCAGTCTGAAAATATTCTTAAGCCCCAACTGATTTTAATTGCAATAGTGAATAATACCTTTGGACTTCAATGAATGATTTAGCTCTTTCAAGCTGAGGTTACAGAAAACTTCTAGTTTCCTGAAATGATTCATCCAGCTGCTTCCCCTTCAAGTTGCAAAAATTCATCTAGTCATTTCATAATACACTATTATCTTAACCATACACAACCATACCATATATACAGGATTCATATGTGTCTAGTAAGAGGATGATTATAAATGGACAAAGATTTTTTTTTTCCTGATTAGATTCTATCTCCTCAGACCTTTTTAGGGATCTTGCTCCATCAGTCATCTTCCCTCTATCTGATATCAACCTCTCCTTCACCACTGGGGTCTCTGCCCTTAGGCTGTAAACTAGTGTAGGTTTATTTCAGTGTAGGGGAACACTTAAGTACAGTCTCCTTTATCCTGAGCACTGTTTCTCCTCTCTTCACAACCAACATTTTAAAAAGAAAATCTGCATTCTTTGTTTCTACTTTTTTATTTCTCTTTATTTCTGAACCCATTGTAGCCTCTCTACTCCCTGAAACTGCTCTTATTCTAACTCCTAATCGACAAATCCAACGGACTCTCTCCAGGGAAGACTCCACTTTACTCACTGCACTCCTTGGCATCCTCTCCTACCTTGGTCTCTGTGATACACTCTTCTGTTCTCTTAGGCCTCTGAACTGTCCTGAATCTTCTAGGCATCACCTCTTTCCCTCCAACCCATTCCCTAAACCCTGGCATTTCCCGGCTTCCTCCCAACCATTCTCTGCCCTTGTCACTCCCCAGGAAAGCCTTCCCTAAATCAGCTGCCCCCATTCTCATTGGAATGTGAGCTTCTCTAAGGTCTTCTTGTTTCCTTGGGGACTCTACCACAGTCTCCTTGAAGATTTTTGAGATGACGAGTGACTCATCAAACTGACATTTTATAAAGATTAATCTGGGAGTGGGATGTAGGACTGACTGGATTGGGTAGACCCTGGAGGCAGGGAAACCGGTTGAGAATGCATAGAAGTGCAAGCACGAAATGAAATGAAGCCTGAATTATTGCCTTGGCAATGGAAAGAAAGAAAAGCCAGGAGAAATAATTCAGAGGAAGTTTTTAGTGACAGAATCTGATGACACACTAAGGAAGAGAGAGGAAAAGTTAGGGATGACTCAAAGGTTTCAGGCCTGGGAGACTAGAAAGGTAATAACATCATTAACGGATATGGGGTAATCAGGTATTGAAATAGGTCTGGGAGGGAGATGAACCATTCAATTTTAGATATGGGGCATCAAAGTAGAGACGCCCTACAGGCAATTGGAAGACTGGGCTCTGAAACCAAAAGAGAAATCAGGATTGAGACTACAGATTAGGGAATTGTTTCCAGAAATATAATAAAATCTACTAAAGTTGAAGAGTGTACAGTAAATAATATTTGCTGAATTAATAAATTTCTTTATACTCTTCCGTCTGTTTGGGTAATCAGCTCAAGTACCAAGACATTCAAGACACTCACAGTGCTCCAGAATACCTCACTGTCCCACTGAGTAACCAGCAGGCCTTTGCTTTCTCTCTTCTTTCTTCCCAGTTAATCATTGCTAGATATTACAAAAACATGCTTTCTAATCTTAGGAGCCTTCGCTGACACTCTAAACTCCTTTTAAATCATCTCATATTGACATTCTGTTGAACAACCTATAACAGGTTTTCTAAACTCTTTTAATTTTTCTTAAACCTCCACCTAGATCTCCTTTTTTCTTAACCTTACTTTTGCTCTCAGCCATCACTTTGCCTCCTATTTTATTACAAAATCTGGGCCATTCAAGATGACTTCTGTTCTCAACCTCAATTTTTTTTCACCGTACCTTTTTCCTTCCCTATTGTTTTCTCCTCTCCAAGGCTTTATCTGCACCTTTGATCATACTTCTTTCAGTCCCTAGGATCTTATTCCTTGACTTTCTTCTCTAATTATCTCCTCTTCTCAGTTGCTCTTTTCTTTTGGCCTACTAACATATTCAAGGCTCCCTTATCCTTAAAAAATGTTTTTCCTTTAATTCCATCAGAGGTACCATTTTATCACTCTCCTTTCTAAATTACTAAGTAATATAAACTTAACAACTATGTGTAGTCTTGATTATGGTTTGAATTCTTGCTATAACAGTTTTATTTGTGCTGGTATGTCCTATATATTTGTGTCAGAGTCTCCAAAATTTAAGTTTCTGTAGGGCAGAAATCATTTGATAAATCATGAAATATTTCCAGCTATGACTAATCAATAGTTGTGCCATTTGTGATGGCTGCCTTTTGTGAAACAACAAATATAGTACTATTTTGTCTTTATCTGTTTTTGTCACATGGATACCTTGTATAGTGCTTAATTCGGGGCTTTCAGTGTGCCTATCACCAGAATAGTACCCAATAGGTAAGATTTAGCCCTCACCTCCCTCCCACCTTCTGCCCTTCTTGGTTTCCAATGTCCTTTACATCTCTTTGTGCCTGTGTGTGCCCATGATTTAGCTCCCATAGGCTTGTAAATTTTAAGACATGAATTCTGTCAAAACTTTAAGGTATACATACATTATAATCAACAATATCTAATCTGTTCGAGAAATAAGAATGCTATGGAAAGCTTCATTATTCATTTTACAAAGTTAGCATAGCCCTAAGAACAAACCTAAGAAACACAACACACAAGAAAACCACAGACTAGTATCATTTTTTCAAACAGATGCAAAAAAAACTGCAAATAAAATATTAGAAATCAAATCCAATAGTAAATTAACAAAATAACACATCCTAATCAAGAAGGGCTGATTTTAAGAATGTACAGATGGTTCAATATTAGGAGATCAACCAATAAATTTCATCACATTAATAGATCAAAAGAGTAAAAATCCAGGGCCAGGTGCAATGGCTCACACCTATAATCCTAGTACTCTGGGAGGCTGAGGCCAGATGATTGCTTAAGGCCAGGAGTTTGAGACTAGCCTAAGCAAGAGCAAGACCTCCTCTCTATAAAAAATAGAAAAATTAGCTGGGCATGGTGGTGAGCACCTATAATCCCAGCTACTGGGGAGGCTGAGGCAGCAGGATCGCTTGAGCCCAGGAGTCTGAGGTTGCAGTGAGCTATGATGACACCGCTGCACTCTAGACCAGGCAACAGAGTGAGACTCTATCTCAAAAAAACAAACAACAAAAAAAAAGAATAATAAATCCAAGATGACTTTGAGAGAAAATAAAGGAACACATAATAAAATTCAATGTCTGTTTCTGGCTTAGAAAAAACAAACAAAAGTATCAATGAAGGCATGTTAAAACATAAACACCGTATTTCAAACTTAACATTAAAACTTTAGCTACATTTCCATCAAAATAGGCAACAATCAAAAATCTCCACTATCATTACTATTATTCATATCTGTTCAGAAATTAGTTAATAAAAAAGTCAAGGATAAGAGATATAGACATTAAAAATAAAAGAAAATTATCATTATATATAAATTGTCTGCCTGGAAAAGTAAGAATCAACTAAAAAGACTATTACAATACTACTTAATAGGAGAGGTTTGGAAAGATGTTTCCTCACAAGATAACTTTCCTATACAGTAGCAGTAACCATTTGGAAAGTACAAGGGAAGAAAGAACCCATTCAAAAAGAGTCCAGGGGAGGCCTTCGCACTTGGCTTTTTCTTCTGCTTGAAACACTTCCTCTAGATCTTGTGTGCTTGCCACTTTCTCATCATTCATTTCTCATCTCAACTTCCTGAACTTTAGAAAGACCTCTACCTAGTCTAGGCCCTAATATGGCAGCTAACACTGTTAAGCATTTCACATGTCAGAGACTGTTGCTGTGTGTGTATGCATGTTTACTTTTCCTCCTGGGTACAGAGACCACTCTTTCTAGCCTCCCTGGTAGTAAGCTGAGTCTGTATAAGAAAAGTCTGGCCAATGTAATATGGAAGAAAGTGCCACTTCTAGAGCAGGGAAAAAATTCTCAAGCACTTCTCTGGCTCCCTTCTCTCTTTTCCCATTAACTAAATGAAAAAACTCCAAAGACCTAGAGAATGGTAAAGTCACAAGATGGAAGTAAGATGGAGGAGCCTAGATTCCTGAATCACAGCTTAGAGGAGAATTGCTAGGGGAGCTGCCCAACCAGGAATACCTACATTGGTCTGTTGCTTGAGCAGGAAGCAAGTTTCTTTCAGGTAAGAAATTTTATGGTTGTTTATTACATTAGACACCCCTGACTAATACACTTACTATATGTGAAATATTATGGTACTTTACAAGCATTAAATGATTTAGATCTCACAACTCCCTTTTCAGATGAAAGAACAGAAATTTAATAATTTTAATTTGCTTGCCCAAGGTCACCTAGCTACCTAAGTGGCAGAGCCACTGTTTGTTTTTGCAGCTCATGCCCTTTACTGCTAGGCTATACTGACTCACCAGAGCAAGAACATTTTCGAAAAAGAAGAGTAATGAAAAGAACCTTCCTTATCTTATCAGAAACAAAAATATACTAAAAATCTATAAAAATAAAAAAGTAAAACAGGAGAGGTAGACACATAGATCAATGGAACAGAGTCACAAATAACCTCAAACAATATACTCAAGGGATTTTTGACAAAGGTGCAAAAGCAATTCAATGGAGGAAGGTTAGCCTTTTTAACACATGGTGCTGGAGAAATTAAACAGCCATAAGCAAAATAAATAAATAAACCTCAGCCGGGCATAGTGGCTCATGTCTGTAACCCTGGCCAGCACTTTCAGGATCGTTTGAGGCCAGGAGTTCAAAACTAGCCTGGGCAACATATGGAGACCCTATCTCTACAAAAAATAAGAAAAATTAGCTGAGCGTGGTAGAGCTTGCCTGTAGTCCCAGCTACTCAAGAGGCTGAGAGGCAGGAGGAGCACTTGAGCCCAGGAGTTCAAGGCTGCAGTGAGCTGTGATTACACCATTGCACTCCAGCCTGGGCTACAATGCAAGACCCATCTCTATAATAAATAAATAAACAAATAAATAAATAAGCCTTAACCTACAACTCACACCTTATAAAAAAATTAACTCAAAATGGACCATGGACTTAAATGTAAAATATAAAAACTAACACTTCTAGAAAGAGAAGAAAACCTTTAGGATATAGGGCTAGGCAGAATTCTTAGTCTTGACATGAAAATCAAGACCCATAAAAGAAAAAAACTGATGAACTGGACTTCACCAAAAGTAAAAACTTTTGTTCTGGTAAAGACCCTGTTAAGGGGATGAAAACACAAACTGGACTAGGATGAAATACTTGCAAATCACATATCCATCAAAGGGCTTGTATCTATAATATATAAAGAGGTCTCAAAACTTAACAGTTAAAAAAATCCAATTAGGAAAATGGGCAAAAGATATGACCAAACATTTCACAGAAGAGGATATACATATGATAGATAACCACACACAAAAAATGTTCAACATCATCAGTCACCAGGGAAATGCAAATTAAAACCACAATGATATCATGACACACCTATCAGAATGGCTAAAATAGTATATAATGATAAGACCAAATGCTGGCAAGGATACAGAGAAATTGAAACTCACTCATACTCTGTTGAGGGGAATATAAAATGGTACAGTTACTCTGCAAAATAATTCGGCACATTTTTTATAAAACTAAAAATCTACTCCAGCAATTGTACTCCTGGGCATTTATCCCCCTAAAATGAAAACTTAATTTCACACAAAAACCTATATACAAATGTTCATAGCAACTTTATTCATAATAGCCCCGAACTGGAAACAACTCAGATGTCCTTCAATGGGTGAATAGTTAAACAAACTGTAGTATATTAATACCATGAAATACTACTCAACAATAAAAAAGAAAAAAACTATTGCTACAACAACTTGGATGGATCTAAAGGGAATTATGCTGAGTAGAAAGAAAAAAAACTCAAAAAGTTACCTACTATATGATCCCATTTATAAGACAATCTTGAAATGAAAAAATTAAAGAAATGGAGAACAGTTTAGTGGTTGCCAAGAATTAGGGATGGGGGTGAGTGGGGCAAGTGTGAGCCTTGTGGTGATGAAACAGTTCTGTATTTTGATTTTGGTTGTGATTACGTAAATCTACATGTGTGATAAAATTGCAAAGAACTGTCAATACACACGCACACACATGTGTGCATTTAAAACTGCTGAAATCTGAATAAGCTGTGTGGATTGTACTATGCCAATCTCCTAGTTTTGATATTGTATGATGATAATGCAAAATGTTGCCATTGGGAGAAACTGGGAGAAGGAACCTCTATATTTTTTCCGTACATCCTGTGTATCTGTTATTTCAAAGTAAAAAGTTAAAATCAATAAATGTTGCACAGCCTACCAATGGAAGCTAAACAATGAAATTTTAGAGTACCTGGTATGCCAGACCTTTACTGGACTGATCTAGGATACTCTTTCCAATGAACAATGGGGCTCTTTTTAAAAAAACAAATCATGTAAAGACTTAGGATTTATTGTCCTATCTAGAATGAAAATTTTCCATTCTAAATTAGCATAACCATCCCAAACTCCCTACCTTTCTAGCACAGACAGCCCACAGCCTGCATTTTCTCCTTTAGTGAATCAGTAAACTAATTTTTTTGATTAGTTTGTGTTCTCTTGCCTGGCAAGTAAATTAACTCAGTTTGCCTTAAAAGGGGAGAGGTGTTCATTCCACAAGGGGGCTAAAAACAAAACCAAACAAACAAAAAGCAAATAAAACAAAAACAACAAAAAAGGGGGGGAAATGAAATATATACATCAATGGAACAAAAGAGAAAGCCCAGAAATAGCCACACTATAGGTATGAATTTAGAATACAAAAAGGAAACATTTTTGAAGCAATGGGGGGAAATGAATTAGTCAAAATGATATTGAATCAACTGGCCAACTACTTGAGGAAGAAAATCAATTATATCATTACCTCATGTCTTACTCCAAAATAAGTTTCACATGGAATAAATATTACGTGAAAAGTAAAACATAAATGTTTAAGGCAGAGTATTATATTGACTTAAAAGTCTACTATTAAGAGAAAATGTATGTATTATATAACCTTGGTGTGGAGAAAGACTGCCTATGCATGATACAATAGGTAGAAATAAAATGGAATAGATTGATAGATTTAACCATATAAAAATTAAAACTTTTTAAACAAAAATAAAATTAAAAAGCAAACAAAATATTTGTAATAATTATGACAGGTAAAGGTTTAGCATCCTTAACATATATAGAGTCCTTACAAACAAAAAGAATCCAATAGAAAAATGACAAAGGACACGAAGCCCATTAGTAAAAAAGGAAAAATGAAAAAGGAGGACAATTCAAATATTTAGCACAAAGATTAAATAAGTTATGATATATCCAAACAATTGACTACTGTGTAGCCATTAACAATGATGTTGTAGGCCGGGCAATGTGACTCACACCTGTAATCTTAGCATTCTGGGAGGCCGAGGTGGGAGGATCACTTGAGCTCAGGAGTTCAAGACCAGCCTGAGCAAGAGGCAGACTTCCTCTCTACTGAAAGTAGAAAAAATTAGCCGAGCAACTAAAAATAGAAACAAAAAATTAGCTGGGCGTGGTAGTGAGCACCTGCAGTCTCAGCTACTCAGGAGGTTGAGGCAGGCGGATCCCTTGAGCCTAGGAGTTTAAGGTTGCTGTGAGCTAGGCTGACACCACAGCACTCTAGCCTGGATAACAGAACGAGACTGTCTGAAAACAAAAAACGATGCTGTAGAAGTATATTTTATTCCCATGGAAAGATATTTTTATTTTATTTCTAAATATTATGCCATAAGAAGAAAGATATTTTTCATATATAATTCAAGTAAAAAAAAAGTTACAAAACAAGAGGCATTGAAATATCTCAAAGGCATATCAAAATTTTAAAACTAGTTGGCAGTTATTTCTCGACTGATAAGTTTATTTGTGTTTTTTATTTTTATTTTTTTTGTTTTGATTTTTCTGAAATGGGCATATGTTGTTCTTATGACAAACACAAAAATAAGATTACCTGGGTTTTATTTGTGTTAAACTGCCACAACTCGGTAATTTTTATTACAACCAGAAGATAATACATCACTGAAAAGTCTAGGGAAAGTGCTTGCAATACATGATGAAATAATTTGTCTTTTTTTTTGGAGACAAGAGTCTTGCTGTGTTGCCTGGGCTAGAGTGCTGTGGAGTCAGCCTAGCTCACAGCAACCTCAAACTCCTGGGCTTAAGCAACCCTTCTACCTCACCCTCCAGAGTAGCTGGGACTATAGGCATGTGCCACCATGCCCGACTAATTTTTTCTATATATTTTTAGTTGTCCAGATAATTTCTTTCTATTTTTAGTGGAGATGGGGGTCTCGCACTTGCTCAGGCTGGTCTCAAACTCCCGACCTCGAGCAATCCTCCCACCTCGGCCTCCCAGAGTGCTAGGATTACAGGCATGAGCCCCTGCTCCCGGCCCAAATAGTTTGTCTTTGGCAACATAATTACATACGAAGCATACAAACAGCACATATGGATGCCCCCAAAGCAACACCATGCCAGTCCTTAAAATGTGGTTGATTGTACCTGCCTCCACCCTGCTCCTTTGGGTATCACCAGCACAACTGAGTATCACTTTTCTTTCTTCTTTACGATTCTTTCTATTAATATGGACAATTTCATACAGAAAAACACAAGAAAAATAGCTCTAAAAAATTATTGCTCTAGCAAATTAATTTTATCATTGGAAATCTACTGGTTAGCAAAAGTCACCCTAGACATTGATAATAAACTTCTCTGCTTCTAATTGTTTGTTTTTAATAAGAAAAGTAATTGTTACTTTTCAGAGAAAGTGCTAACTTTCAACACAGCGGCAAAATCAAAGTGGTCAATGTTTTTATTCACCCTCCCATTAAGGGTGGGCCTGATCTTGCTTTATCTCTACAACCTAGGAGACCTCCTTTCTAACTTTAGGCTTTGATGTTCATTTTAATTTGACTTAAAACATTTTAAAAAATGCTTAGTGGGTGCTCAGTGTAACAGGATCTAGGCCTAAATCTCTCTATAAATTGTCCTGGGCTCAGCCCCTTAAAGTTACAGCCTTACCCACACATTTAACTTCCATTCCTATGCTGTTTTGGTTCTTTCCCAAAGCTTATATAGGCTACTCAACCTTGATCTATTCATTCAATGCTCACTAAAAACACCCACTGATGCCTGTATGCTACAGCAACAGCAATACTTGAAGCTTCTCTTCACTTTTCTAGGAAGGTCCCTGGATCACATGGTGACTTGATCCTACTCACTTCAAAAGTAACATTTTCTGGGATTTGCTATCTATTGAGTATTTATTCTCTGTCTTTCCTTGGATCTAGCTTCCCAACAAAAAGTGTATTCACTTTGTTCTAACAAAGTAGCAAGTTTTATTTTAGCCTAAATATTGCTTCTCTGGCTTTTGAACGGCTTCGGGCTTACAAACTATTTCTTAACGCATAACTTTCAATGCATATCCTCAAGATAGCCTAAAATTTAATTTAGCTGTAATTTTGTTCTTCGTAATAATGGGTTTACGGTTAGGTAGGTCCCTGTATCTTCTGAAGTCCACGCCCATTTCATGCTTGGACCTTGAAAAGTATATTCAAATGTTGAAATTCTCAAGAGGCAATCTACACAGAAGGTTCTCTTCAACTTGCACTTATCTGTTTCTTGCATTATCTGGATACAGTTCAAAGTTTCAAGCAAAGTAGCAGATCTAATAAAAAGCCAATTTTGAACTGTAGCATTTTAAGTTTTTGTTTGTCTCTCAATTATACAGACACATTCCAAAGCTGTTGCAACCAGTCTGTGCAACCACAAAGCTCGTAAGTGTGTTTCAACATACAGAGAAACATATATTGCAATAAGTAGAGCTAAAATTTCCAAAGTAAGTAGGAAAAACTTAAGAGGTTCCAAAGTTCTTATATAACTTTAATTGGCCAGAATAAAAACTACTATTGCCCCCAAATTATATTTTGTACAAGTGAGATATCATTACATTAGGTATCATAGTTTTTTGCAAGTACAGATTAAAAATACATGCAAGATCAGGGGTGGGGAAACTGTGGCCTTCTAGGTCCTTAAGTGTGGCCTTTTGACTGAATCCAAATTTTACAGAACAAATCCTTTTATTAATACATTTTTGTTCATCTTTTATATTTTTATTTTTAAAATGAATGTATTTAAAATACCAAAGAATAAAATAAGTTTCAATGAAGTAATCTCCCAGATTGACCAGTACAATTAGAACATTAGTAAATCATAAGGGCTAAATTGATTTAGTTCTAACTTCCCCTGCCTGACTCTTGCCACTATGAGGCTGGCCAGTGAGAGTTTATGGTGGTCAAGTATGCCAGTCTGTTAATATTTTTTTTTTTTTTTCTTTTTTAAGACACAGTCTCACTCCGTTGCCTGGACAAGTTCCGTGGCATCAGCATAGCTCACAACAACCTCCAACTCCTGGGCTCAAACAATCCTCCTGCCTCTGCCTCCTGAGTACCTGGGATTACAGGCATGCACCACCATGCCCGGCTAACTTTTCCTATTTTTAGTAGAGACGGGATCTGGCTCTTGCTCAGGCTGGTCTCGAACTCCTGAACTCAACCTATCCTCCAGCCTCAGCCTCCCAGAGTGCTAAGATTATAGGCATGAGCCACTACGCCTGGCCTGTTATCAGCTTTTGATAGCGGTGCATTGTATTTCTGTTTGAAGTAGAATTTGTGAATAGTTGCACAGCTCGACAGTAGTCTTTAATTGTCTACTCAACAGCCCATCATGTCAAAGAAGGCCAAGAGAACGCTGAAGGAAGAAAATAGATTTTTTTCATGAGGATTGGGAATTGCAATATTATCTTGTTTCTGCTAAAAGATGATTTGCTTGCTTTGTAATACTGCAATATGAACACTAAAGAAATTCAATGCTCATCAGCATTATAACATTCATAAGGACCACAAATATTTTAAATTAGAGGGAGAGGTGTGAAAGGTTATACTGCAGAAAATAAAAGATGAAAAGCAAATGCAAAGACAATTCTTTCTGGCTGGTCTGAAGGTAGTGAGTTATTTCAGTTGATTGTTCACAGTCAGTTACAGATTGAACTCCTTGTTCTACTACTTTCCCCCTCCTCACTACTGCACTTGACTAGTCTTAAAAAAAAATACAAAAAAAAAAAAAAGACAATTCTTTCAAGCAGCAGTAAGACCTCAAAGTAATGCCACTGAACCAACTTATAAAGTAGCTTATATACTTTGGAAAAAAGGGAAACCATTCAGTGACATAGAAATTGTGAAAGAATACATTGCTGAAGTTGTAGGATGCTTAGACCCGGATAACAAACAACTGCCTCTTTCAAGGAGAACCAAAACTGATCAGCCGCATGAATTAGCCTTCAACTTAACAGAATAATTTCATGCAATACTTCAAAAGGAAAATATATATTATTCAATCGCGTTGGATGAATCAACTGATACTACTGACTTGTCTCAGGTTTTATACTTCATTTGGGTCATAACGGAAGATTTCCTTTGCTACAAAGAAGTACTGACTTTGGGCACCCTTGCAAACAGAACACAGGGAATAGATACCTTCAACAATTTTCAAGATAAATTTCATGAAATTGGACTGAATTTGGTAAATTTAGTGAGTGTATGTACAGACGGTGCACCTTCCATGACAGGAAAACATGAAGGGTTTATTGTACAGATTAAAAAATATTAACAGATCCAGATGCTCTCATTTCTTTTCATTGTATTTTGCATTAGCAAAATCTCTGTGCTAAAAGCTACTATTTTAAGTGACATTTTGCAACAAGTGATAAGAATTGTTAAGCATATTCATGCAAATGCAAAGCTGCATTTTCAGTAACATGCTAAAGTTGAAGGATGAGGTATTCAGTGTGGATTTGTTGTATCATTCTAAAGTGCTCTGGCCATTGGAGGGACAAATGTTAGCCAAAATTTTATCTCTTCAAGAACAGTTAAATTTTATGAAGAACAGAATCTGCAATGTGAGGCCAGGCGCAGTGGCTCACGCCTGCAATCCTAGCACTCTGGGAGGCCGAGGCGGGTGGATCACTCTATCGCTTGAAGTCAGGAGTTCAAGACCAGCCTGAGCAAGAGCGAGACCCTGTCTCTACTAAAAATAGAAAGAAATTATCTGGCCAACTAAAATACATATAGAAAAAATTAGCCGGGCATGGTGGCGCATGCCTGTAGTCCCAGCTACTTGGGAGGCTGAGGCAGTAGGATTGCTTAAGCCCAGGAGTTTGAGGTTGCTGTGAGCTAGGCTGATGCCACGGCACTCACTCTAGCCAGGGCAACAAAGCGACACTCAGTCTCAAAAAAAAAAAAAAAAAAAATCTGCAATGTGAATTATTGCAAGAAGATTTTTATAGGAATGCAGGATTTCTGTATGATATCACGTCAAATCAAAATGACTTGAATATTTCTTTGCAAGGTAAAACTAAATCTATATAAGGTATATGGCAAAAAATCCAACCATCTTTTTTCAAAACACTTCTTCTGCAAAAGGAAATTTCAGATGAAGATTTTCCCCAATTAGTAAAGGTCACTGATGAGTAGGATGATACATGTGAATCATTTGAAGAATATACAGCTATTATAGACCTATTAATCAGAGAATACAATGAAAGGTTCACTCTGAGAGTCATGACATTGCACTCAAATTAGCATTTCAGCCTTACCTAGTTGATATCACCAAGCCACCTAAAGAACTACAGATGAAATTGATTGAGCTCTCATTAGATGACATTTTCTTTTCTTTTTTCTTTTTTTTTTTTTTTTGAGACAGAGTCTCACTTTGTTGTCTGGGCTAGAGTGCTGTGGCATCAGCCTAGCTCACAGCAACCTCAAACTCCTGGGCTCAAGCGATCCTACTGCCTCAGCCTCCCGAGTAGCTGGGACTACAGGCATGCGCCACCATGCCCGGCTAATTTTTTCTATATATATTTTTAGTTGGCCAGATAATTTCTTTCTATTTTTTTAGTTGAGACAGGGTCTCACTCTTGCTCAGGCTGGTCTCAAACTCCTGAGCTCAAATGATCTGCCTGCCTCAGCCTCCCAGAGTGCTAGGATTACAGGCATGAGCCACCTCGCTGGCCTAGTAGATGACATTTTAAAGTCATTGTTTGATGCTAAGAAAGATCCAATTGAAATATGGAAAAATGCAGTAGAATACCCACACCTTCGGCAACATGCCCCAAAAATGCTTTCTGGCTTTTCAACCACTTATTGCTGCAAATCTACATTCTTCTACCTACCCAAATCAAAACGCCCTTAAGGTCACAAATGACTGATGCCCATCTAGAGGATTAACTGAAACTGCAGGCCTCTGAGATGCAACCAAATATTCAAATGCTTTCCAACAGAAAGCAGACACAACGAAGTCATTAAAAGGTTAGTTAATTTTAAAATTAACACATAGTTTTCATTTTTTGAAATTATTAAGTACATAGTAGTTAGATTTTTACAAAATAAATGTGCATTTTTAAGTATATCTAATTGAAGCTTTTTTTTTTTTTTTTTTTGAGACAGAGTCTCACTCTGTTCCCCGGGCTAGAGTGCCATGGCGTCAGCCTAGCTCACAGCAACCTCAAACTCCTGGGTTCAAGCAATCCTCCTGCCTTAGCCTCCCAAGTAGCTGTGCCACCATGCCTGGCTAATTTTTTATATATGCATTTTTAGCTGTCCATATAATTTCTTTCTATTTTTTAGTAGAGATGGGGGTCTTGCTTTTGCTCAGGCTGGTCTCGAAATTCTGACCTCAAGAGATCCTTCCACCTCGGCCTCCCAGAGTGCTAGGATTACAGGCATGAGGCACCATGCCCGGCCTAATTGAAGCTTCTTGAATGCAGCCTTAGTTGATTGCAGCTAAATAAATTAATGCGGCCTTCCAACATGAAAAGGTACAACTTATAGATTAAGCATCTATTATCTTCTATAGGAAACTCCTCCGGTACTCCCTGCCCTCAAACACCAGTAATACTGAAAGCTTCTTTCTTGTTGCACTTATTCTCCTGCACAGCTCCTATAACACATTGTGCCAATTTGTTTATATGTCAATAATCCTGGGATTGGGGTGGACAGGGATGGTGCTCCTCTAAAACAATACCTGACACGTTGTAGTTCCTTATTTATATATTCTGAATGAATGAATGCTTTGAAGAATGTGCATTGTATTTTTTACATCTGGATTATAAGAATTTATAGAAATTTGAAATTGGGTTTCTCCTTTCTTGAATCATGAACAAGGCTGAAATAAATACCAGTTAAAAGTAGGATGCCAATAGAAGCCAGAAGATTTAGTCTCTGCTATCAACTATGTTCACTAAACTTATGAGGGAACTCAATTTTCTCAGTGGTAGGGTTAACATATCTATTAATATAAAACAAGAAGTTTAAATTAGATGCTTACCAGAGAGCCTGCTTACTCAAAGATTTTGTGAAGCTTGTCATTATTTCATAACACAGAAATGTATCTTTGTGCTTTTGAAAAATCAGTATTATTAACACAGTCTTTGGAGTGTTTGTTATTAATTATAGTAAGATCTTTTGCCTTTTTACAAGCCACTGCCCTTGTGCATCAATGGAATTGTACTTTGTAAACATCTTGGTTGTAGCACTTGTCACTTTGGATTATAATTATTTGTTTCCTTGATGGTTTCTCTTTCATTAGACATTAGATAGCTAGATACTCAAGGACAGGTGCTGGTGCTGCCAATTCTTATACATCATTGTATAGTAACCTCTAGCACAGTGTCTGACACACAGTGGGCCTCCTGTACACACACACACACACACACACACACACACACATACACACTTTTTTTAGAGACAGGGTCTCACTATGTCACCCAGGCTGGCCTCCAATGCCTAGGCTCAAGTGATCCTTCTGCCTTAGCCTCCTGAGTAGCTGGGACTACAGACCAAATATATTTTTTGAGTAATAAATGTTTAATATTCTAAGTCCACCTTGAACTCATTCAAGCATAAAATTTCACATATTTCTAAAGAAGCTTTATTTTTTAATTTAGGAGTTTTTTCATGGTTATTTTAAACTCCTTTGTATTTCTCTCTGACTGGTGCCATTATTGTTGTTTAAATTTTTTATTTCATTTTAAATATGTAAGAGAGTGTATTAACTAAGAACTGATTCATGTGTCAAGTGGGTAGATCACAAAATTTAATTACCTATAAACTGTTTGTCAGAGATGTTGTGAACTTTAATATCCATAAAGGCTTTTACCATGCTGGGATGAAAGACATTCACAAGTAATGAGTCATTATGAACACTGCAGCCACAATCTGCAAATTTAAAAATACATCTAAAATACCACTTCACTTTTGTGAGAAGACATGCTAACATGCCATATCGTAGCTAATACCAAAATTAGAAATAATTTAGGTTGTTACTAATGCTTTTTATAGTTGATTACTTCGGGTTAAAATATATTATCTTTGTTAATAGAATTTAATCTTCAACCACATTTTAGGGGGATTTTTGTTTTATTTTATAGTTTGGTGGTTGTTAATCAATTAGCTCCCAAATTATTTTGTCTCTAAAGCACGACTGTATTTCATGGTAAAACCACATTCTCCATTAATTCCCATTATCCAATCTATAAAAACTCTTGGTTTTTTTCTTTTAACTATCTCTTAAATGAGTTTAATTTTCCTATTATCACTATTCTAATCCAAGCCAATCAATTCTTGCCTGAAACAGTACTTCTTCATCTATCTTTATTTACTCTTCCCCCTCTCAAGCAGCTCTCCATACTACAGTTGTTTTTTTTTTTTTAAAAAGGGCCGGGCGTGGTGGCTCATGCCTGTAATCCTAGCACTCTGGGAGGCGGAGGCGGGCGGATTGTTTGAGCTCAGGAGTTCAAGACCAGCCTGAGCAAGAGCAAGACCCCGTCTCTACTAAAAATAGAAAGAAATTATATGGACAGCTAAAATATATATGGAAAAAATTAGCCGGGCATGGTGGCACATGCCTGTAGTCCCAGCTTCTCGGGAGGCTGAGACAGGAGGATTGCTTGAGCCCAGGAGTTGGAGGTTGCTGTGAGCGAGGCTGATGCCACAGCACTCTAGCCCGGGCAACAGAGTGAGATTCTGTCTCAAAAAAAAAAAAAAAAAAAAGATCTAATCATGTCACTTTGAATTTAATTCTGTCAATATCTTTCTACTGGTTTTTTTGGTTGTTTTTTTTTTTTTTTGAGACAGGGTCTCACTGTGTTGTCCTGGCTAAACTTCAGTGGCGTCATCATAGCTCACTACAACCTCAAACTTCTGAGCTCAAGTGATCCTCCTGCCTCAGCCTCCCAAGTAGCTGGGACTACAGGCTCGAGTCACCATGCCCAGTTAATTTTTCTATTTTTGCTAGAGATGGGTCCTAGCTCTTGCAACTCCTGGCCTCAAGCGATCCACCAACCTTGGCCTGCCAGAGTGCTAGGATTAGGGCCGTGAGCCACCACGCCTGGCCTCTTTCCATTGTTCTTAAAGCCAAAACTCCTTAGCACAGCCTTCAAAACCCTGGCCATCCTGGTCCCTCACCTACTCAACTTCCTGTTATAATATACTCTATTGGCTTTTTTCTCTAGCCACACTTTAATATCTAGTATTCCTGATATTTGCTGGTGCTGTTTTCTTTGTCAGGAATATTCTCACTGTCTTTGGCTACTCATGTTCATATTTCATATCATATCTGTTTTTTCCTCATGGAAATTGATCTTAATTTCTGTGACTAAGTTAAATAAATCTCTATTTTCTGTTCTCTCATAGTATCATGCACCTCTCTTTCATAGCACTTACCACAAATACAGCTTTACATTTATTTGTGTAATTATTTTATTACCCTGCATCTCTCACTAGACTGTATACTTCATGAAGACAGAGACTGTCTATTTTTTCTTACCATTACATTCTCAGCTCCTAGAACACTGCCTGACACAGTACAGAATAAATAAATATTTGTTAATTCTGTTCTATTAATACTTCACCCAGATTTGCCATAGGTACTAATGTAATAAAGATTTAAAAGAGGGAATTGAAAAGCAGAATTATTAACAATGAAATCATTATTTACAAATTGTTTTGAGACAAGGTCTTGTTCTATCAGGCTTGTCTTGAACTCCTGGGCTCAAGCAATCCTCCTTCCTCAGCCTTCCGAGCTGGGGCCACAGGCACATGCCACCCTGCCGAGTCAGAAATTATTTTTATTAAATTATTAAATATGATAATGGAGAATTACATGAAATCAGATTTATGTCACAAAATTTTTCACTAGCAATAACATTTTTACTAGCATATTATCACTGTCATTTCTCCTTTGAACTGCTACTATGAAACCACAACAAAAATAGCAGGTGGCATTTATCGAATGCTTATTATGTGCCAGGCACTGTGTTAAGTACAAAACATCCATTACCTCATTTAATCCTCTCCATACTCTTTGAGGTAGATATTATTAAGTTCATTTTACTTAGGAGAAAATTAATGCTTACAGAAGTTAAGTTGACTTGCCCAAAGTCATACAAACTATTAAAAGATAGCCCATATTCAACCCAGGTCTCACTCCTGATTCCCCTCCCCATCCTTTCTTAACCACAAATAATCTGTATGCTAAGAGACGCCAGAACATCACAAGTTCTTTGAGATAACACGCTTTTGTGGAAGGAGCACAGGCTTTGACATTAGCCCAGCTTTGAATATAAGACCCAGCTCTGACACAGAGCAGCCATTTGATCTCAGACAAGTTCCCTAACCCTCTCATGCCCACCCTTAAACCTCAGGTTCTACACCTATAAAATGGAAATAATAGAACCTATCTTGCAGAGTTGCTATGAAAATTAGGTATAATATATATAAAGTGCTTAAACATAGTAGATATTGAATACATCACTTTTTATTATTGTTTTATATGATGATTTTATTTTTTCAGTAATTCATATATTTGGCAACATTGTGTTTTAGATGTTCCAGGATAGTCCATTTCTATGATTCAAAAACACTGTCTCCGCTCTTTGAGGGAGTGAAAAAGAAATAGAAAAAAAAAAAAAGAAAAGAAAAAGAAAAACAAACAAACAAAAAAAAACCAAAAAAAAAACAAAACACTGTCACCAGAGATATATGTGTCAGAACATGTGTCCTATTTTTTTGGTTTGGAATACAAGATTTCATACTCAAATATCATTTAGCCAAGTGCTAAGCCTATAAAAGATACCTAATAAATTCTTGATAAATAACTGAATGAATATCATACAACACAAACAAATGCATGAAGAATTCATAGATAAATAGAAACATTTACTTTGTATGGATCAGAAACAATAAGCAGAGTTTGCCAAATTACTTGAGTTTTATCTTTGATTTATTAAATTCTAGAAATATAGGTTCAATTTTTACAATTTGATTCAATAATGAAAATGGAACATAATTGTACCCCTAAATTATAGTTAGTGATTAATCAAAAACTTCTGATTCACCATTTACACAAGCAAAATAAATGAGCAAATATGTTTGATGTACAATTTTTTTTTTTTTTTGAGACAGGGTCTCCTTCTTTTGCCCTGGGCTAGAGTGCTGCGGCGTCAGCCCAGCTCACAGCAACCTCAAACTCCTGGGCTTAAGCAATCCTTCTGCCTCAGCCTCCTGAGTAGCTGGGACTACAGGCATGTGCCACCATGCCCGGCTCATTGTTTTCTATATGTATTTTTAGCTGTCCAAATCATTTCTTTCTATTTTTTAGTAGAGACAGGGTCTCACTCTTGCTCAGGCTGGTCTTGAACTCTTGATCAATCCTCCCGCCTCAGCCTCCGGGAGTGCTAGGATTACAGGCGTGAGCCACCGCGCCCAGCCTGATGCACAATACTTATTCATATTCATGTGAAAATTTTATTTAATTGAAAAATACATACTATTTAAGTTGTCTGCAAAAGTATTGAAAATTAATCAAATTCTCTGGATGATGGTAAACATACACAAGTTTTCAACAAAATTACTGAAAACATTTCTGCTTTCAAAGCTATGCTCAATTTTTATACTAGTTCTAAAACCTCAGGGAGAAACCAAAATTAGTTACTATAGTTTAAAAATAGGATCACGAGGTCTACAACTAAAATCATACTTGGGATATACCTGTATGAAGTTAAAAATTATAATTCAGTTTCTATCAATCAGCAGTATTGATTTAGAGCCTATAATTAACATTGATATAAGATGCCAATAGTTTTCTTATTTTATTGTGACTTGCTAATTAGGAAAAAATTTCAAACACAAAAAAGTTAAATTCTATAGTAAATTCATTCTTAGTATTTAACACTTCCAAAAATCTTATGCATTTTGATTTAATATTTATATGAAGTTGAAATTTTCACATACTTCATAAATTGTAAATTTTTTTTTTTTTTTTTTGAGACAGAGTCTCACTCTGTTGCCTGGGCTAGAGTGCCATGGCATCAGCCTAGCTCACAGCAACCTCAAACTCCTGGGCTCAAGCAATCTTCCTGCCTCAGCCTCCCAAGTAGCTGAGACTACAGGCATGTGCCACCATGCCCAGCTAATTTTTTCTATATATATTTTTAGTTGGCCAGATAATTTCTTTCTATTTTTAGTAGGGACAGGGTCTCACTCTTGTTCAGGCTGGTCTCGAACTCCTGAGCTCAAACGATCCACCTGCCTCAGCCTCCCAGAGTGCTAGGATTACAGGCGTGAGCCACCGCGCCTGGCCCATAAATTGTAAATTTATCACACTGTATTTACCTTTGTAATTTTATAAATGGTAATACAGTAGAAAACCACAAGATTATGGTTTTAATTATTACCATTATTTATTTTATATTTTTAATGTAATGAATAATCACCAATTTTCATAACATTCTTATGAAATATCACACTTTATGATCATATTTGATCATTTATATCACATATCATTTGATAATTATATTATAAATGATCATTAATCATTTATGACATAAATGATTAATATAAGAATGTATATAGGTTATCCAGTAGCAACAAAGCTAGGAAAAAAGATGAGTTTCTGATCTGTGATTTTGGAATTATTCTCCTAATGCTCACTTCAACTCTGGATTAAAAAAAAAATTCCCACATGGGAGACACAATTAAATCTAAACAATAGCCCCCTAAATAAAGAACTATTTTACATTTATTTATTTAAAATTTTTTTAAAAAGTTTACTTTTTTCCCCATGAGAACTGAGGAAATGGAACTATTTTGTATTTAAACCATATATTCTTTGCGAAAGATTTAGGATTATGTAAAATAAATAAATAAAGTAATATAGTCTTTCCCAATGTACAATACTTGTCAATTAATTTGATTAGAAACACTCTTGGAAATAAGCTAATTAAGCTATTGCCCAGGTGGGGTTTCAAATTGCAGGGAAAGGCCTTCCCCAAATTCTCCTCCCCAAATTCCCCAGGCAGCTGTCAGTCATTAACACGCACATCTGAATCGGTTACCAACTTGTGTAAGACTTGTAGGAAATAGGACCTGGGAGCTCAGTGGGCAGAGGGAAAGAAATGGCAATTGTGAGGCTAGGCAGTGTGCTCAGTCTGCAGCGGAGAGCAATGGCCAGTTTGGGGAGTAGTGAAAGAATGCAAGTGCCTGGAAGAATGGAGAATACAGAAAGATGCCCCAGAAAAGAGATAAAGGATTCATGGAGAAAACCTTCACCTATTTCACAATTTTTTTCAAGTGATCTGGAGTATTTAATTTATATGCTTGATTCCAAGCAGTATGCAAGTGAGATAGTCAGACCTCAAATAATAAATGCAGTACAGATAAGCAAAACCTGTAAATAGCTGAGAAATACTTAAATAATTACCTTTTTTTGGTGTTGGAAAGTTATAGGCTGAATTTCATATTGCTGTGAATGTGTTCTAATTATTCTACTGTTTTTTTCCTTCTAGCAGTTAAAAACTACAGGGAAACAGTAGTATAATCTGAACATTCTCTTAAAGTTGATCATAATCAGTAGCTGAGGCGGCGGGCTGTGGTTCCGGTTCTGTCGCGGAGACACGTGAAGGTCGGTGAGTTGGTGCGGAGCTCGTCTCGGCACGCGCGGTCGCGCTGGGATGGATTCCTCTTCGTCCTCCTCCGTGGCGGGTTTGGGCGCAGTTGCAGCATTTCATCGAGGTGGAGACTCAGAAGCAGCACTTCCAGCAGCTCGTGCACCAGATGACCGAACTCTGTTGGGAGAAGTGCATGGACAAGCCTGGGCCAAAGTTGGACGGCCGGGCTGAGGCCTGTTTTGTGAACTGCGTTGAGCGCTTCATTGATACAAGCCAATTCATCTTGAATCGACTGGAACAGACCCAGAAATCCAAGCCAGTCTTCCCAGGAAGCCTTTCTGACTGATCTCAGCATTATCTTTTTGGAAAAAGAAGGTAGTTCAAGAAATGAAGAGCTGTTGATGGGATGATTGAAGGAATGGCTGTGGGGGAATTGGCTCCCATCTTTTGTCACTCTTGGGACATCATGTCATCTGAGAAATAACAAAGACCAATTTGTGTGTTGGGGGGGGGCTTGAGGGTTATATGTGTATTTGGTTGTGTTTTAATGCTAATCTTGTGAAAATAATTGACAGATGGATGGGAAACTCTATTAGATGTGTATTACTGTGTGGGGGACTATGCTTTTCTCAAAGGCCCATTAACTGCTTCCTGTAATTTTGATAGTGGAACTGCTTTCTATAATTTGATAGTGGGACCACATAGGTAAAATCTCTCATTTGTGTGGATTCATTTCAGATTTCTGGGGAGATCATTGTGTCTTTCAGAAAGGATAGCAGTGGGGGAAAGATAATTTGGTATTTAACTGTGGGCCTCCTTATCTAGTGTTTGACTGTCAATGTTGGGGAAAAAAAGATCTATGGAGTGTTCATACCGTGCATTTTAGCTTTGTAGATTATTTCCCTCCCCTGTACTGTGATTTGCTGAAATATCTATATTAAATTATGGTCTCAAGTTATTATAGGCAGTCTGAGAGTCTAGAGGCCTTTAGTTATAAAGGAATCTAGCCAGTGAACATAATTCTCATTACTAGACTGCTACAAGGAAGAAGTTAACTTACCTTGTATATCAGGGTACAAAAACTTTAAAGATGTGCCTAAATAAGTTATAAAGATTTAGGCCAGTCAAAAACTAACAGCAGTTTCAGGTAGAGGCGCATCCCTAATGTTAAATTAGTGTAGATTCCATTTACTGCATTCTGTTGATCAATGAAATAAAAACTTATACAAGATTAAAAAAAAAAAGTAGCTGAGCCAATACTGAAGTGCTAAGGTCACTTACTGTAATTTATAGTGAAGTAGAGGTCTATGTTTTTAATCTCTTTAATTAGAATAAGAAGATGAGATTACTGAATGTTTAAATAAGTTATTAGAGAAAAACATATTCTCCTTTCTGTTATTTGCTGTACATAATTCTGATAAATAGGCTATAATCAGATGTTGAGTTCAAAACCGGAAAATGTAACATAAGAGTACTTGGGGGAGGGTACATGTCCATATTTCTGCCTGTTTCAGATATGTGCAGGAATGCCAGAGATAGAAAAGAAAGCATATATTAAAGTAGTTCCTGTGGGCGCCACTGAGTCCATGAACTCCTCAAAGACCAGAGCAGAAGGGCTCAAAAAGTTCCCTCCCTTTTTTTTTTTTTTTGTTTTCATATGTCACAGATGGAAAACAGGCAGTTTTAGTAACCACCCCCTCACTGCCTGTCACACACACGTGGGATACAATTGCTTAGTTTTCAGACTTCCAAGCATCATTTCAAGTCTGAATCTTCAATATCCCAATATCCTGCTGACAAGTTGAAGGAGGGCAGAAAGGCAAGCTTTACCTAACAGTGTAGCAAAGAACCACAACAGAAAGAAGCAGTTTGTGTTGTGGTTACTCACATATTCCCTGAAGTCAGTCAAGGTAGACTTGGATTTGAATCCTACCTCTGTTTAGCTACAACTAAACAATGTGTGTAAATTAGTTAATTCTCTGTGCTTATTTCCTGATCATTAAATGGAGTTAATAATAGTGCCTACCTCAGAGGATTGTTGTAAGGATCAAAAAAATAGGTGACTGGCATGGAGTAAATTTTAGCTATATAGTCATTGTTATTAATTCTCCTCCCCATCACTGTTCTAAAGTTGGAAAAGGCAGATTTTGAGGCAGATCATAAAATATATTACAAGTGACTTGGTAAATATTTGTTAAGTCAAATCTGCCTTTAGTACTGACTGTATATCCAAAAAGTGAAATTTACATCATAATACCAAAATTTTAAAATCTCCATCTTGATATAAGGTATCTCAACTTTGATATAAATTGTCTTTATCTTCTATCTGCAGACTCTTCAGACGTTGGAGAGAAGAAATAATTCAAAAAAGAAATAAACTTACTGCTTGAAGAAAATGGTGTGGTTTTTTTAGCTAAAAAGAGTTGGACTACTTGATTACTATATTGTTTCCATCTCCTGAGCAATAAGAAATATTTTCAAGCTGGAAAAAAGAAATCAAAATACTACTCGGAAACTGCTCTCTAGGCCCCACAGATAAAACTCTAAACATTATCCACACCCCTAGGACAGGTGTTAAAATTTGCAAATCTGTAATACCAGTACAGTATTAGAAATCTGGAACTTTAAGACCAGCTACTTTCACACACAGAACCTTACCCCATTCAATCCATTTCATTCACACTAGATGGAGTATGTATTGGTTGGGGACGTATTTCTACCTCCAAATGAATGGAGAAGGAAACTCCTTGGTTATTCAACTTTGTCCAAGTTCAGCATATCATGATGCTTCATTCACGTATGTTAATGAACAACTGAAGGCAGACTAGAAGCTCACAATATATAAAGGAATAACAAAGGATCGTCCATTCACTTCAACAGAGTTCAAGAAGACACCAGGACTCCAAAGAATTATACCTAGATACTGAAAGACTCTGCCCATTGATTTCAGAATCAGTGTTATTATATTATAGTAATCTCTGAGAAATTATGTTATAAAGGAGGTAGGGGCTGGACGCAGTAGCTAATGCCTGTAATACCAGCATTTTGGGAGGCCACGAGGGAGGCTTGCCTGAGCCCAGGAGTTGGAGACCAGACTGAGCAACATAGCAAGATCCTGTCTCTACAAAAAATACAAAACTTAGCCAGGCATTTTGGCATGCACCTATAGTCCCAGCCACTCTGGAGGCCAAGGCAAGAGGATCACTTGAGCTCAGAAGTTGAGGTTGGAGTGAGCTATAATGATGCCCTTGCACTCTCGCCCTAGCAATAGAGCAAGACCTCAGCTCAAGAAAAAAGGAAGTAGAGGTGAGCAGGTTTCCGGAAAACTGTGACAACTTTCCAAATTTTCAATAATATAATATTCCAATAATTACATGGTAGAAAGCCTGATTCTGACACCCTGCAACATTCTATACAGCAGTTTATTAAACACTGGCTTATGGGCATTTGTGGAAATACATAGTGATCATTAGAAGCCAAAATGTTTGGGGGAAGGGGATGGGTGTATACCTACATGATGAGTGCGATGTGCACTGTCTGGGGAATGGACACACTTGAAGCTCAGACTCGGGGGTATGGGGGGGCATGGGCAATATATATAACCTGAACTTTTGTACCCCCATAATAAGTAGAAATAAAAAAAAAATGTTTCAAAAATGTCATTCAAAATGAATCCCATATAATTTTGATGAAATGATCAAATGGTAAAAGATATTTTTTGCTAAGTTTACTGGATTGGGAATTCCATAGCCTGCCATCACTAATCACCATGGCTGGACAGTGAGATGAGCTGACTGCTGTGATAGGAAGTATTTATGAGTATGGAATTTTAACAGTACAAAAGAACTAAAATCTCTCACACCACCAAAGCTGGAACTGGTAGGGAGAGATCAAATTATACCAGGTTCATGAACAAGAATATGTAAAATAGAAGGGCAGAAACACAGGTACAAGTCTGTGGCTCCTTATTAAAGTGAGTAGGCAAGTTTATTGGGTGTCAGAACAACAATGATGAAGAGGTGGTTAAGGTATCAGGAAGCAAGAGTTGTTTATCAAGGAAACCAAAGATATGGTGAGATAAAAAAACCAAGCCAGACAGGTCCAACAGCTAAAAAGTTCTGGAGATGCAAGTTGGATGGATAATGCTTTCAGATCATTGTTGTTTTCTAATGATACCCCATCAGATGATAAAGACACCATGCCTGGTTTTTAAGTAACTGGTACCCTAACAATGGCAAGCTGTAATTCTAGAGCACTGTTCCTCAACCCTGGCTGCAATTAGGGGTTTTTAAAAATACCAATGCCCAGAGTTCCAACCACAGGCCAATTAAATCAATCTCTGGGGGTGCAGCCCAGTCCTCAGTATTTTTTAAAACTCCCCAGGTGAATTTAATGTGCAGTGACGGTTGTAGATTATCATCATAGAGAGAAGTCTGTATTTTACACTTCTTTCAAACTTTAATGTGCATACAAATCACTTGGGAGACATCTTGTTAAAATGCAGGATTTGAATTAGTAAATCTGAGTTCGGACCCAAGGTTCAAAATTTATAATAACCAAGTAATATTGGGAGATTGGTCCACAGACCACACTTAGAGTAATAGGGCTCTGGGATAATGCTACAAGACTCTTTTTCTGGCCCTTTTTCATTCAAAATTTTATATTAGATTAAGATCTATGGATATGGTTATGAAGATATGATTATAAAAAATAGAGATAGTGGTTTTATCTTAGAATTAAGATAAATCTTTTCAAAGGCTGAAATAAACAAGATGAAATTTATTCCTTAATAGGGACATTTAAAGTCTATCATATAAGCTAATTCTGAAACAAGAAGATATTAAAACATGTTATAAAGCAATAATAATTTCACAGTGTGGGATTGGCTTATAAGTAGATTCATTAAATTGAATAGTAAGTAGAGAAATACATTTTAAAACAAGTGAATTTAGAATATGATAAAAGTAGCTATTTAAATAGCAGGGTGATTATTCAATTAACTGAATTGAAACAAAAGAAAAAATAATTATCCAGAAATAAAAAGTAAGATCCATATTTCACAGCTTACCCTAGGATAAATTCCATATGAATCAAGGATTTACATGTAAAATAATGTGAAAATATTAGAAAAAACCATGGAAGGGTTTTTTCTGTTGTTGTTGCTGTTCTGGTATGTCTGAAAGGGGAAACCCTTTCAAAACACAACACAAAGCCAACAGCCAAAAGAAAAGTCACAAAACAAGGAATAAACTGGGGAAAAACATGTCTCAGTCATACCTTAGACAAAATTAATTCTTTTAACTAAAAAATTCAGTGCAGAAAAGAATTCGTTTTTACAATATTAAAGAGTTCCTACAGAAGAATAAAAAAAATACTCCTAACCCCCTCCCCCCAAAAAAGTATATGACCAAACTGTTCACAGAAAATAGCATATGAACACTGGTCATAATTCCTGTGCCAGTGCTTATTCCATTAAGGCATACTGACACCAACTACTTGTCTATGGGTATGCTTTGTATTATCTCTAATGGGTACAGGAATGATGAGAATGTTCTGGAATTAGTGGTGACAGTTGCATAAATTTATGAATATACTAAAAATATCTGAATTGTATAGTTTGAAAGGTGAATTTTATGATATGTGAATTACATCTCAATTTTTAAAAATTTTTATTGGAATTTTGGGACTGGGATGTCATTGGTGGCCTTGGTAAAAGTAGTTTTAGGGAATGTTGGTGGTCAAAGACAGATTATAATGGACCTAAGAATGAGTGGGACGTGAAGAAATGTAGGTAGTGAGTATATACAACTCTTTCAAGGTTAGGTGAAAACAGGAAGAACAGGGCACTGGCTGACAGAGATGAAAGGACAAAGAATATTTTCGTTTTGTTTTTGGTTTTTATGATGGGAGAAGCCTGAGTAGGTTAAAATGCTAATGGAAAGATCCAGTTGAGAGGAAGTAACTAAATATATTGGGGAGGTGGATGACAAATAATAAGATGATTAAGAGAGCACAAAGGGGTAGAATGAATTCAAGAACATAGATAACTATTAATATTAAATAGAAGGAAAGATGCTGACTGGGGGAAGTGAAATTATGTATATTGAAGTTGTTGAAGTTGAAGAAGTTAAGACAATTTTTATCTAAGGACTTCTATTTTCTTTGAGTAATACATATTCAGGTCAGCTGCTGAAAAATAAGGAAGTATAGGCAGAAGGGTCAGAAGTACGGGAAGAGTAGAAAATGTCTGATGAAAACCTAAGAGAGATTAGAAATAGCGAAATACAGTAAGGTTAGTAGTCAACATTGAGGGCCCTGCCCCAGGAGAAGACTGGTGACCAAGAACTTGCAGTGAAATAAATTTCTACAGTTATGTTGTTTTCTCCAGCAATACTCAGCAGCCCAGGTGCAGGATCAGAGAAGGAAACAAATGGACTCAAATAGATTTGAGACTTTTTCAGGTGAGAGTCAAGGACTTAGGAAGGACAAGAACGTTAAAGTCAAGGAGTTAGGTATATTCTCAAAAGAGTGGTTGAAGTTATGGATCATGAAGAAGGAAGGAAATGAACACTAAGAGAGGGATGTCAGCTAGAGATGAGGAATAGTGGGAATCTCTCTCTCTCTCTGATGAGAGATTAAAAGACTGGAGACTGTGGTCATAGATTAGACTAGCTAAACCTTTTATTTTAGAAGTGAAGCATTTCTAAATGATAATAAGATACAAGATATGGCCAGCATTTGGACGAATTATCCATATGGCTACTGAAGTCATTCAGGAAAACACACTTTTATAAATATTTATACATTTCTCAAATGTCCAGAAATGGCCACAATGCTTCTGTCTTCTACCTTTCAATCTATCTAAGCCACAGATCTTTACTTATTCTTCTTTTAGTGTTTTATGAAAATAAAAATTTATAATCTATAATACTTTTGCAGCTTTCATATACATTTTTCCTGAAAACATACAAAATTATTTGTCCACTAATTGTGTGTGGATGGATGTGCACACATGCAGGCCCTGAATCTAACCAACCTATTTAGAAACACCACTTAATTTTCTTATAGTCTTAGGGCCAAGTGAGAGTTAATTTAAAAGCAAAGCGATCACAGTAGCATAAACAACAGTATAATACAATGGTTAAGAGTATGAACACTGAAGCCAGGCTGCTTGGGTTCAAATCTCAGGTCTGTGTGACTATGTAAATTACTTTATTTAACCCTTAATTTCCTCAAATGTTAATGTTTAACAATAAATAAGTATAAAACGCTTAAGATAGAAAAAAAAGAGTACATATCTGAACCTCATACTAGTATGATACCACAGTACAAAACCACAAATTTATACTATTAGGAAAACCAGTAACTCAATCTCTAGTCCCTGAATTTGGGAAGTTTGGGGCATCTAATGTGATCAATTTCCACTTTAATGTATCATTGGAGTTGTTCTTAAATTCTAGAAATTCCCCAGCACAGCATAATTCTGGTGATCCCAAAGAACCCAGTTTAGTCCTGTTATTCCTTATGCTTATGCTAACTGGAATTCCTCGGTAGCACATACTTTTTGAAACTTGTCAAAACTAGAAGATTCTATAATGTCTCTGCTTTTTTGGTCATAAGGAACCCCCACTCTCACTCCCTTGAGTTGAGCCCCTTAGATCCATCCTAATCCTACTCTGCATCTCTGAAACAACCCAGGATTCTGAAGATGAACTGACAATAATTTCTTATCAGTTCAGTGAAACTGTGGGTTAGACTATATGTGTCAACTACTAAACTTCTTTCCACTAATGTCTGAATAGGACTAAGGCACACAAAAAATACTCCTTTAAATGTTAAAAGAATAAATAGGATAATTATTCTAATAGAATAAGATTAAAATTCCTTGATTATTTTATAATTTCTCATGCCTCCATCTTGTGTTTGCCATATATATATATGTATATATATATATATATATATGTTTTTCTCCCTCTCCTCACAAGGGTTTTTGTTTAAACTATCTTTATCACAATAATTACAAGTACAGCATGCTATACTTTCCAAAGTGCTTACCCATCTATTATTTTATTGTATGTAAACTTCCATCTTAGCTAGGTTGGAGATGCATTATTACCTCCAGGTTGTAGGTGAAGAAGCAATGGTTAAAGAGTGATTAGTGACTTGCTCAAGATCATATTATAATTTGTTGGTAGGTGAGTTGTTTTTAAACTTCAAATATCTTTTGACACTTCCTACCATATATTTTCTATTCATTATAAGGCTAGTGAGAATTTTGATAAAGGTCTCCTAGTAAAACTACTAAACATGTTTTTTACGTTGTTTGCTAGAAAAAGGGTCTCAATAAACCTCTTTTTAAAAAATATAAATTGAACATTTAACGAGGGAAAAATGACCATGATTTATAAATGATTATAATGATATTAAAGAATTACAAACTAATACTTCCCAACTTTCTAAAATAATGATAGTGATGATACAGTTTAATCACAGAAAGGGAACTAGTTTTAATATATCTTTACCACCTTATTTAGTGCTTTACTAAACAAATTTCCTTTTGCCAAGGTGTTAATAGTTTTGTGTAGAATTTCTGTTCAAGGTCAACATTCTACAATAATCCTCAGTATTTGCCAATACTCACCAGGAACAAATACTTGGTTTGCTAATTCTTAACACATTTAAAGCTAAACCTCAAGAAGTGTGAAAATGTGATTAGGGTATCCATAAACAATCTGGCACTGGCATTTCTGACCCTGGGGAGGAATTAAGTGGCTCAGTAGTCATGTGATTGAGAGGCATAGCCAGCAGGGACTCTGTCAGTCACCTTTCTTCTTCCTTCAGCCAGTCTCCAAGTTAGAAGGTGAAGGAAATTATTTACATCACTAGCAACTTCTTTTCCACATCTACCTGCAATAACCAGGGCACAGGATATGGAAGAAAGGAAGCAAAAGAGGCCCGATATTTCTGGTAAATCAGTCAGAAGAAGAATCATATCTAATGTAGACAAAACATCCATTGTCTACACACACAAACAGAAAATTCCTTAACTAAATTCACATTTGTATCTGGAGTTCCCATGCTGTGGTGGCTTACCCGTTCACTCTGCAGCAGAAACATGGAGATCACAGAGGCTTTCAATAATATTTCCTATGTTTTTAAAATTATTTTTTAAATTGTGGTAAAATATACATAACATTAAAATCTACCATTCTGACCATTTTAAGTATAAAATTCAGTGGCATTAAGTACATTCACAATGCTGTGCCACCGTCACCACTATTCATTTCCAGAATGTTTTCATCATCCCAAATAGAAACTCTGTACCCATTAAACATTAACTCCTCTTTCCCCTCTCTCCATAGCCCTTGGTAACCTCTACTCTACTTTCTATCTCTGTGGATTTGCCTATTCTAGATACTTCATATAAGTGGAATCATACAATACTTGTATATTTATATCTGGCATATTTCACTTATCATAATGTTTTCAAGGTTTCATTCAATGTTTTCATCCATGTTGTAGTATATATCAAAATTCTATTCTTTTTTAAGACTGAATAATATTCTATGGTATGTATATGTACCACATTTTGTTTATCCATTCATCTGTCAGTGGACATTTGAGTTATTTTCACCTTTTGGCTATCGTGCATAATGCTGCAACCAACATTGGTATACAAGTATCTGAGTTCCTGTTTTCAATTTTTTGTGTACATACCCAGAAGGGGAACTGCTGGATCACGTAGTAATTTTGTTTAATATTTTGAGGAACCACTGTCCTGTTTTCCACAGCAGCTGCACCATTTTACATTCCAATCAGCCATGCCCAAGGATTTCCGATTTCTTCATATCCTTGCCAACACTTCCTATTTTGGACTGGTGGTGGTTGTTGTTGTTGTTGTTTTTATAACAGCCATCTTAATGGGTGTGAAGTGATATCTCATTGTGGTTTTGATTTGCATTTCCCTAATGACTAGTGATGGTGAGCATCTTTTCATGTGCATATTAGCCATGTGTATATTTTCTTTGAAGAAATGTCTATTGAGGATCTTAGCTGTTTTTTGAACTTCATTGTTTGGGGGTTTTTTGTTGTTGAGTTGTAGAATTCTTTATATATTCTGAATATTAATCCTTTATCAGATATATGATTCACAAATATTTTCTTCCATTCTTTTGGCTGTCTTTTCACTCTCTCGATAGTTTCCCTTGATGCACAAAACGTTTTAATTTTGATGAAGTCCTACTTTATTTATTTTTTTCTTTTGTTGCCTGTGCTTTTGGGTGTCATATCCAAGACATTCTCACCATATTCGGTATTATAAAGATTTCCCCCTATATTTTCTTCTAACTAAGCATTTTATGGTTTTAGCTCTTATATTTAGGACTTTGATCCATTTGAGTTAATTTTTATATATGGTGTAAGTTAAAGGCCCCACTTCATTCTTTCATATGTTACTATTCCTATGCTTTTTGGTTATATATATTTTTCTCATTTCTAAATTTAAGATTGTCATAGCTAGACCCTATATTTTCTTTTAAAATTATTATGTACATTATATTGGTAATGACTACACTGTGGACACTAAAAAAGTAGTTTTAATTCAAGGCATTTTTTTTTTTTTTTGGTTGATTGTATCGTATAGGCTAAGTATACATCACACCACAGCGTCTTAGGGGCCTATGGAAAAGAGAACTGGACAAGAGGGGGTGTGTGTGTGTGTTTTAAAGGTCGTTAGGAAAAGTAGCCAGCTTTAGAGATAAGTGCTGGTACTTAAGTAGTGGGTTTGGGAAATAACTAGTGTCAATACCCCTGCCCTGGGTGAAACCTCGAAGAATTTTATGATCGGAAATTGAATCTAAAAGGGTCTTCTAATGCTTCTGTGGAATAAAGTCATTTCTTGGTGGTTTAGGGCAGATCGTTTTTGTTTTCTGCCCAGTACTAACCCCAGGACGCTGACTACTCACCAGGGTGAGCGGCGTGGCCGTGTCCTGCTGGGCCCGCGCGCACCCCTCGCGTCACGGTCGCCCTGGCCGTGGGCCTCGCTTCCTCCCGGCCGCCGCTCCTACTCGCGGTCCTCCCCGCCCTCCGCAGAGCCCCGCGCTCCTCTCGAGTCCAGGGACTCTCGGCCTCGCCATCCTCCCGGTGGTCCCGGCTGCGTCCGCTCCTCACGGAAGCCGGCGCTCCGCCCAGAACACCCAGGTGAGCCCCGGGCCCGCGCCCCGGCCCGGAGGTGGCCGCGCGCCTGCGGATTTCGGATCCCTTCACAGCACCGTGCCTATTTCAGGGCAGGGTCTCTGCGGAAAACGTTGCGAGTGGCTCTCGCTAACAAAACAAAACGAAACAAAATACTTCTGGAGAGACAGAGACCTAAGGCTGCCATTCCCACCACATAAATTCTGAGGGGCACAACGTGGGACGAGCAGAGCGGCTGGGGTGGCAGGAGGGAGCACTCGCCGGGTTTGAGCGGCGGCAACGGGAGGGGCCGGGATTGTTTACAAACGCAGCCTCCGGAGGGCTTCGGAGTCCTGACCTGGTCAGACAGCTGTGACCTAGTGAGACAATTACCCGCCTTCCCGGTCATTTGCGCAACCCTGGCTTGTGACTGAGTGGTCAGGTTTCAGGCAGACGCTCAGGCCACCTCAGTCAACATGTACAGGCAGGGCAGAGATAGTAAGTCATAAAGTTAACTGAGAAGGAGGCTGATAGTAATTGAAAACGAGAAAGCAGAAAAGAACCTCAAAAGATTATTATGCCTAAAAGTCTGCTTTCAGACCGGTTAAAATTATTTAAGACATATACTCTTCTTGAAGATTCCTAAGGATGAAGATTCTACAAGCCTACCTAGATAGTTAAGTTCTTCTACACGTTTAAACGTAGCCCATGTCCTAGAGAGGTAGCATGATATTATGCGGAAAGTCCAGGACTTGGAATCAGGAAGTGTAATTGTGCCCTGGTTCTGCCTCTTTTTAAATGGGTGAACATAGGCAAGTTACCTAATCTTTCCCATTCTTAATTTACTCATCTTTAAAATAGGAATAATAGTATCAATATAATAATGTTGCAAGGAACAAATGACGTAGTGTATATGAAAAATATATTGTGAAGTGCTATATAAATATTAATTTTCCAACAACAGGTCATCCCTTCTATGGTCATTTATTCCTATAACCACTTATTTCTATTTTTTATCTTTATAATCAACATTGACACTTTTTTTTTTTTTTTTGAGATGGAGTCTCACTTTGTTGCCCCGGCTAGAGTGAGTGCTGTGGTGTCAGCCTAGCTCACAGCAACCTCAAACTCCTGGGCTCAAGTAATCCTCCTGCCTCAGCCTCCTAACTAGCTGGGACTACAGGCATGTGCCACCATGCCTGGCTAACTTTTTCTATATATTTTTAGTTGTCCGACTAATTTCTTTCTATTTTTTGTTTTTTTTAGTAGAGACGGGGGTCTCACTCTTGCTCAGGTTGGTTTCCAACTCCTGAGCTCAAACGATCCGCCTACCTCAGCCTCCCAGAGTGCTAGGATTACAGGCGTGAGCCACCGCACCCAGCCAACATTGATACTCTTTCTTTTATTTACATCATTGTATTGGTTACTGGACACCACTTTAAAATGGCTGTTTGTTGTCATGTCACAGATTTAATTTTGGTGAGGCCAGCCTTTATCTCACTCTGTTCCCTGGGCTAGAGTGCCGTGGCATCAGCTCACAGCAACCTCAAACTCCTGGGCTCAAGCAATCCTCCTGCCTCAGCCTCCCTAGTAGCTGGGACTACAGGCACCTGCCACAGCGCCCCATAATTTTTTTCTATTTTTAGCAGAGACGGGATCTCACTCTTGCTCAGGCTGGTCTTGAACTCTTGAGCTCAAGCAATCCTCCTGCCTTGGTCTCCTAAAGTGCTAGGATTACAGGTACCCGACCCTGAAAATATTATTTTCTGTGAGCCATTGTATTTACAATTCAGGTACTGGCACCAAGTGAATGGTAGTGCCTGGTTTATGGTTGTGTGGGCTTACTGTCTAGTCTATCCTCTGATTTGGGTAAGAGAATATAAATTCATCCATAACCTAGTCAATTTTTTAATATTGCATCTATTTATTTAAAAGAATAAGTCCTAAAGTATGACCTATCTAATTACTAATGGCATAAGTTAGACATATTCAATAAAATTTAGAGAGACACAGATACTTATTAAAGTACCTCTAACACTCAATTTCAATTCCATTTTTTTTGAGACCGAGTTACACTCTGTTGCCAGTGCTAGAGTGCAGTGGCGTCATCATAGGTCACTTGCAAACCCAAACTCCCAAGCTCAAGCTATCCTGCTCCCTCAGCCTCCCAAGAAGCTAAGACTACAGGTGTGAGCCACCACGCCCGGCAAATTTTTTAATTTTTTTGTACAGATGAAGTCTTGCTGTGTTGCTCAGGCTGAACTCCTGGCCTCAAGCGATCCTCCTGCCTCAGCCTCCCAAAGTGCTAGGATTACAGGCATGAGTCACCTCGCCTTTTGCTAACAACCTGTTGGAACCACAATGGTTCTTTTGGAGCTTACATCAGAACTGGAACATTGTACCTATTAGAATGAGTGAAAGGTGAAGGCAGTAGACAGCTACTGAGGGTGCATTCCTGAAAGCCCTGAAGAACAGGTAGATCAAGTTGCCAATATAGAGAACATAGGGTAGGAACCAGAAAGGAGTTGTGATGTGCTGAGAATCAGTGGGATGTCAGGGAGAAGAATACTGGCAATAAGTCAGGATCAAAATGAGCCAGGAATTAAGAAACCAAACAAGATGCCTTATCAGGTCAAAAATTAGGGGCAAGATGAGTCAAGCCACCATGGGAAAAAAACAATGTATCCTTGGGGTTAAATCTTGTGTACAAACAAATGCTTCCTGGAAACTAAAGTCTCCCTTTGGGTTAATGGTTAAGAGCTTTCCATAGTTGTTGTCTTTCTTTTTAATCTGATTTTTTTTTTTTAGAGGAGTGCATGGGCATGATCATGGCTCATTGCCACCTTGGACTCCTGGTCTCAAGTGATCCTCCCACATCAGCCTCCCGAGTAGCTGGGACTGTAAGTGTGTACCACCACACTGGCTTGCTTGTTTATTTATTTATTTAGAGACAGCATCTTGCTGTGTTGCCCAGGCTAGTCTCAAATTCCTGGTCTCAAGCAATCCTCCCGCCTCAGCCTCCCAAAGTGCTGGGATTACAGGTATGAGCCACTGTGCCCAGCCTAAATCTGATATTTATTGAGTACTTTCTATGTGTCATCACCATTCTAAGAACTTGTATTATGTTTTAATCTTTACAACAACCCCATAAGGTAGGTAATTTATTTATCTGCATTTTATAGATGAAGAAACTGAGGCAAAGGAGGTTAACCAGCTTGTACAAGGTTACTCTTCCAATAAATATTAGAGTTATAACTCCAATCTATGCTGCCTGGCTCCAGAGCTTGCGCTCTAAACCACTATGGTACATGGCTCCCTGGAATTTGTTTGTTTGCCTTAAACAACAAATTTATTTCTCATAGTCTGGAGGTTGGAAGTCAGAGATCAAGGTGGTTTCAGCAGGTTTGGCCTCTCCTAAGTCCTCTCTCCTTGGCTTGCAGATGGCCATCTCTGTTGCTGTGTCTTCACATGATCTTTTCCCTGTGTAAGGGCATCCCTGGTGTCTGCTCTTTTTAGTCTCAATTCATGTTTATCATTTCACTGGGCTCAGTCTGCTCTTGAGAGAAATGGCTGTAGACATGCATATCATGTCCAGATATTATTTAGTCTACTTTTTCTTGTTAAGAACATAATATTTAAGGAAATTTTCAAGTACAACTTCAGGAAAAAGATCTTTAACTTTATCCTTTTTGGAGTTAAAAAGGCTCTACATAGTTTGCCACACAAAAGCACTTGTGATTTTGTCATCAGAATTCTTCATGGCCAGTTTTGCTCAATTTTGGAAGTTTACTTACAGAAAAGAAGTTGGCTTTGTTTTTCTCCTCTTTCAAGGAAAGACCACATTACCTGTTAGCATTCTAAACTCTCAATCCCTGCATATTTTCTCCCTGGTAGCAGGATGTCCAAATGAAAATGTCAGACAATTAGATATGTGGGATTAGAACTCGAGAGAGATTAGGAGTAGGGATATGATCTGGGCTATGATTCATAAAGAAGCTAGAGTTGAAATTATGGGAAACACCTAAGATCTCCAGAGAAAAATATTCAAAAAAAAAAAAAATGAAAAAAGAGAGCTCCGTCCAGGCAGAAAAGACTTTATAGAACACCCTTGTCCAATCTTTTACACACAGCTCAGCTTCCCAGAATAAAATCAACCAGTCTCTATTACCATACCTATGGGAACTCATTACCCCTCCACTAGTTTCCCATTGACTGTAACAGATTACCACAAATTTAGTGACTTTAACAATACCAAATTATAATCTTATAGTTCTGGAGGTCAGAGGTTCAAAATGGGTTTCAATGGGCCAAAATCAAGGTGCTGGCAGGACTATATTTCCCCCAGAGGCTCTGGGGTAGAATTCATTTCTTTGCCTCTCCTAGTTTCTAGAGGCTGCCTGCATACCTTACTTTCCAAGCCAGCAGAATAGCATATGCTATAGTTTAAATGTTTGTCACTTCTCCAACTCATGTTGAAATTTAATTGCCATTGTAACAGTATTAAGAGATGAGACCTTTAGCAGTTATTAGGCTCTGCTCTGATGAATGGATTAATGCCTTTATTGCAGAAGTGGGTTCTTTATAAAAGAATGAATTTGGCCCCCTTTTGTCTCTCTCTTGCCACTGTCTTTGCCCTTCCACCCTTCCACCATGGGATGATGCAGTAAGAAGTCCCTCATAAGATGCTGGCCCTTCTATCTTGGACTTCCCAGCCTTCAGAATTATGAAGAAATACATTTCTGTTCTTTATAAATTACCCAGTCTGTGGTATTTTTTTATGGCAGCACAAAAGGGACTGAGATAGCATCTGTACATCTCTCTGTGACTCTGACCTGTTTCCAGCATGACGTCTCCTCTGATTCTTCTGCCTCCTTCTTCTGTCTTTTAAGGACCCTGGTGATTACATTAGGGCCATCTGGATAATCCGGGATAGTCTCCTACTTTAAAGTTCTTAAATCATCACATCTGCAAAATCCCTTTTGCTATGTAAGGTAATACATTTAGAGGTTCCAGGAATTAAGGTGTGGACATCTTTGGGGGGCTATTAGTCTGTCTATCACATCCCTCAAAGCAGCCCACAATCCTAATGACGAGAAAATTCTTATACTGAGCTAAATCTTGCCTACACATAATTTCTGAACATAGATCCAGAAGTTTTGTCATCTGAAATCACAAATAGTTAATTTAATACCTGCCACATAACTCTCCTTCAGACATTTGAAGATATATTGACCACATCTCCCCTGGCTTTTCTTATGCGGATAAAACTATTCAGCAATTTCATAGGACATAGTACCAAATTCCTATTATCCTGGTTGGCTTTGTATATACATCTTTGTTTTATTAATGTTTCTTTGATATGGTCTAACCAGCAAGAATAGATAGAGCCGGCTGGGTGCGGTGGCTCACCCCTGTAATCCTAGCACTCTGGGAAGCCGAGGCGAGTGGATCGTTTGAGCTCAGGAGTTCAAGACCAGCCTGAGCAAGAGCAAGATCTCATCTCTACTGAAAATAGAAAGAAATTAGCTGGACAACTAAAAATATATAGAAAAAATTAGCCGGGCATGGTGGCGCATGCCTGTAGTCCCAGCTACTTGGGAGGCTGAGGGAGTAGGGTTGCTTGAGCCCAGGAGTTTGAGGTTGCTGTGAGCTAGGCTGACATCACGGCACTCTAGCCTGGGCAATAGAGAGAGACTCTGTCTCAAAAAAAAAAAAAAGAAAAAAAAAATCTGAATAATGTCTGAATTGTACTAATATCAATTTATAAGTAATACTGCCCTATAGTTATGCAATATGTAATATGTAAGACACTACCATTGGAGGAAGGTTACATGGAACTTCTCTGTACTAATTTTTCAACTGCCTGTGAATCTATAATTATTTCAAAATAAAACAATAATATTGAGTAACAATGATATTTTAGTGTGTGAAATCTATTGGATTGTCTACTTATATTTCCTTTCTAGAAATTTCCCTCCCCCTCCCCCTCCTCAGGATTGCAGTTAAAGCTGTCATTTTCAATCTAAGTTGTCCCAAATCTAGATGACAGTTGATTAGTTCAGAGGCGGGCCAGTTGGAGCCTTTTCCTGGGAAATGGCATTTGGACTGAGAAATAACTATCTCTCTTCATGTGTCTGGACTATAATTTGCAAACTCAAGAGCTGTCAGAGTATACTATTTTTCATCACGTGGTTAGAGGAAGCAGAAGAACCTGATTAACAAAGAGAAGGTGGAATGAAGCAAGCGCACAAAGGGAGGGAGAGAGGGGAGAGGGAGAATCCTTTTGACATTCACCTTCCTGGCTCCTTCAGTCTAGTTTAATTTCTGTCCTTGAGTTCTGTGAGACACCTCTGTACCTTTATAATAAATTCACCTTGTTATCTAAGCCAGATCCATTTGGATTTCTATTACATGCAACCATAAGAAATCCTAACCAATACATCTAGGAAGACAGACCATATTTTTCCTGTGGCTTATACTTAGAATACGACTTTTTTTTTTTTTAAGAAGTATGACTTGATAGTATCTAAGATAAAGGTTGGTACTCCTCCATAGTACAACCACACAGCATACACTAAAGATCATTTAATTCATTCCTCTCATTTTCAGGTGAGACAACTTCAGGTTAAGGGACTTAGCCAAAGTTATACGGCCAGTTGCTAGAAGAATCAGAACCAGCACCATGTCACCTCCTTCACTTCAATATTACATGGTAAGTCCTGGAGAGAAGCATCGGGATGCTCCACTGAGGGTTTTATTTGCTTGTTTATAGTATACCAGTTGCATAATTAATGAATCACAACATTAATTAACAAGGACCTACTTGAGAGATCAAATGAATAAGGGATGGTGTATAGGGATATAAATAGAGTTATAATTATAGGCATTTAATACTAAAAAAATCTTTAACTTTTATCATTATTCGTCATGGAGATATTCCACTTGTCGCTTAAAATAGATATACATAGTCTTTTGAGATTAAAAACAAATAATTTCAGAACAGATTACTCAAACATGTTAATTCAAATAGTATCTAGAATTGAGAAAAAAATTAAGACTAAATGCAACAGGATGTAAATACTAAGTTTGACGTAAACTTCCTGAGAGGTGGATGGAGGTTTTCTCAAAAACTTCCTGCTTGGTCATAACGAAGAGCAAGACAACTGGAACACATTAGTCTACCTTTCTCAATCTGGTCCTTACAGTTGATTAAAAATGCTGATTTGGGATTCTTCTTAACCAAAGTAGCCAAAGCACAGCACAGTGTTAACTATGTTTTGAAAGGCACCTGTATGGTGGGAAAAAAGTATTCAGATTTTAAATAAAAAGGAATCTGATGAACATGTGACTTGCTGGAAAGCACAGCACAGAATAGAAAAAATGTAATTTACAGCTTTCAGTTTTATGTTCCCTTAACTGAAGTAGCTGGCCCTATCACTGCCAGCCCACTGGCTACCCAGAGTTGTAGCTGTCTACATTTTTTATCAGAGTTGTCTGACACTATTGGTTGTGTACCAGCTCTTTCTGCTGGGGCTGTGGATGATAACATAGCCCTGTGTTCTGTGTGCATGTAATTCTCACTACTCTTGTTCTTCCCTAAGCCGGCAGGGTATCTTATCTTTTTAGTAATTCCTTCCATATGAAGGCATTTTAATATTTTATTTTCCAGTAGTAGGATCCCAGCTTTACCACCACCTCAGGTGAATATGCCATTGTCCTTGGCCTTGATTTTCTGGAGCTGCACTCCCCCAGAGAGCAGGTACCCAATCATTCTTATGATTGAGACCTCAAAACCTTTGGCCTAGGGGGAAAGAAAAAAATTTTCTAACTATACAGTTGCTCCCAAATCCATTAATCAATCAAAAGAAAACTTAAAAATAAGAAAAGAAGAAAAAAAGGAAGGAGGAGGGAGGAAAAAAGAATGGAAGGAAAAAAGAAAGAAAAAGAAATAAAGGCTTCCCAGAGCCTTGGGATTTTTTTTTTTTTTTTTTTTGGAAATAAGGTAGGAAGAGCTTCTTTGACCCTTGTCTCAAGTATGTTTCTTCTAGAGTCAGTGTACAGCATCATCAGTTCTACCAATTTCATGTTCAGTTAGCTTCCCAATGTCCCCACTCCCTTCTTTGTTTTTGTTTTGTTTTTTGGTTTTTGGTTTTTGGTTTTTTTTTTGAGACAGAGTCTTGCTCTGTCGCCCAGGCTAGAGTGCAGTGGCGTCACCACAGCTCCCTCCAACCTCAAACTCCTGGGCTCAAGCGATCCTCCTGCTTCAGCCTCCTGAGTAATTGGGACTACAGGTGCATGCCACCACGCCTGGCTAATTTTTTCTATTTTTTGTAGAGACAGGGTCTCGTTCTTGCTCAGGCTGGTTTTGAACTCCTGGCCTCAAGCAATCCTCCCGCTTTGGCCTTCCAGAGTGTTAGGATTACAGGTGTGAGCCATGGTGTCTGGCCCCCACTCCTTTCTGAAACATTTTCTACCCTACCTCTTCCTGGCCTGCAGCACTGTATCTTCATGGTGTTGGTTTGCAATGAATTGTATCATGGCTGTGGCTTTGTATTAATATTTACATAATATTAATCTATACCCCTGAAGTCCCCATTACACATAATTCCATCTTGCAACTCTGTCAGAGAGGCTAATAGAAGGAAAAATGTATTCAATTTAATTCAGTAAAGACATGTTAAATAGAGAGATACACTGAGATGAATGGAAGCTCATAATCCTATAACTGTGAAACTATGATTAACATCAGACATTTACGATTGATATATCAGAAGTTATAAACAATAAATAGACAGTAATGACAGAATAGACGAGCTTACTGAAGCGGAAAAAACTTTAACATTTAAAAATTTAAAAAAAGTAATGACAGTAGAGTCTAATTCCAAATGGGATTGGTGGGATTTTAGCAAAATAAGACTTTTTAAAAAAATTACTGTTCTTTTCTTTGATGACAAAGAGATTTATCAGCTTTTATTCTTAAAAGTTTGAAAAACACCAAAAAGCAGAAAGAATGAAGGAAAAAAAATCTACTCTGAGACAATCATTGCTAACATTGTGGCATGTCCTTCTAACGTTTGCTAACATTTCCATTTCCATATACACTTATACATATATATAATTGGGAACTTATTGTATGTAACAGTTTGTAACATCACTTTTTAACCTAGCAATATATTGTGAATATTTGCTCACATCTTGAAATATTTTTCTATACCTGATTGTCAATTCCAGAATATGGATGCTCTATATTTAATCAATTTCCTGCTGTTGGACCTTTAGGTGGTTTCCAATAAACCACACTCATGAATTTAAATCATTTTGCAAATATCAGGTTATTTTCTTAAGTTCTAGAAGTTGAACTGCTTAGTCAAAGTATTTAAACATTTATTTTTTCCTTTCTTTTTGAGACAGAATCTTGTTCTTTCGCCCTGGGTAGAGTGCAGTGATGTCATCATATAGCTTACTGCAATCTCAAACTCCTGGGCTCAAGCGATCCTCTTGCCTCAGCCTCCCGAGTAGCTGGAACTACAGGCAGGCACACACCATGACGCCTGCGTAATTGTTCTGTTTTTAGTCTTATACTTACTCAGGCTGGTCTTGAACTCCTGAGTTCAAGCAGTCCTCCTACCTCCACCTCCCAGAGTGCTAGGATTACAGGTATGAGCCACCAAGCCTCGCCAAAACTTTCCGGTTTTAATGCTCATGGTACTAAGTATGTATGTCTCTATTTTTAGTGCAGTGAAGTCTATCACTGAGAAATTTCAAAGCTGTTATTTAAGATGTTAATTGTGTAATTTATGGATACCATAGTTGTGTGGTTTAACCTGTTAAGACATGCTTGGAAAAGAGAACATGAGTATATTGTCACTTTATTATGAACCTATATTAGAAGATATATAGTAATATATAGACACATACAGTAATCCCTTGATAATAATAGGTCATGTGTTATTGAAAAATATTATGTCAAACAAAAGTACAGTTGATAATTTTACTTGTCTAGCACTCTCCACTCCCCATTCCTCCCCCACGTAGAATGTATACTCCATGAAGACTATGAGCTTGTCTATCCTGTTCACTGTTGCATTCCTGTCCTGAACATTTCTGAATATTTAGTAAAAAGTATAAAAATACTTGCTGAATGAATAAAAAACAGGTAATTTAAAAAGGTAAAAAAATGGCTTCGAATTTACAAAAACACAATAAACAAAAGTTCTAGAAGACATCCAGTTCTAAAATAAACCAGATTTGTCAATAGAGGTGCAAATTTAATTCCAAACTTTAAAATGATAGCATGTATTACTAGTTCATTAACTGATATAATTAGATAATAATAGCTAAACCTCAGAGATGAGTAATAAAGGCAGAGTGGAATTTGTTTGTTTTTCTGAAGGGAGACGGAAAAGCCAGTGGAGACTTTCCCCACATGTTCTATGAGACTATACTGGGAAGACCAAAACCAGACCAGCAATGAACTCGACCCAACCAAGGGCCAGTGTTCACCCCTCTTCAGTCAGGATGGGTGTTTTCTATTGAACGTGTACATTGGGACAGACGGTGGTGTCTCAGGATGGGTAGGTAAGGTGAGGAAAAGGCTTTCCGTGAACAGCATTAAGTTTAGGTCAGAGTCGTCAGGATAGTTATGTGACATTGTGAGTGTGGTTTGCAAAATATTCAACTAAAATGTATGGATAACCAGCCCATTGTCAAGGCTACACTGAGAGTTTTTCAGGTTTTGTCAGGAATATTGGTCATGAAAGCTACTCAGTACAGAGTAAGCTTTCTTTGGGCCTTTCCCTCACTGGCCAGAAAAACTGACACACGGGCAAGATTAGGGACACCTGGGGAGCTAGGAGCCTGTGTTCCTTTGGATAAGTAGAAGGAGCACAGAAAACATGGGATCTAGCTTGTCAAACCAAGTGGCAGGCAAAAAACACCAGCTGCTGGGCGGAATGTGAGACATTGCCAGCCCAGGTGAGTGGATGATGCTGGTAGTCGAATTAGGGCAGAGTGCAATTTGTAATACCAGGGTTAAAGATTGCCCTTGGGGTCTGATTAAACATTTGAAAAAGGGCATCAACTCAGTGGGCAGGTGTTTAAGTCTACACAGGATGAAAAAGGAGGCAACTGCAGGGGTGACTTTTCTTTTTCTGGTTTTGTGGACTTCTCTTTAACTTTTGTTTTTCACCCTTTATCATCCAAAACTAAGGGATTAATTAACTCTGGAGGACCTGAGAAACTGATCTTTGGTAAATAGGTAACCTACACAATTTTAGGGGAATTAATTAACATGTATGATAGGTTTAATGGAAGCTTACTAAGTACTCTTTTTTTCAGATGACTGCCATATATGTTCTTTTAAACTTGAACTTTTTTTTTTTTTTTTTTTGAGATAGAGTCTTACTCTGTTGCCCAGGCTAGAGTGCCGTGGCATCAGCCTAGCTCACAGCAACCTCAAACTCCTGGGCTCAAGCAATCCTCCTGCCTCAGCCTCCTGGGTAGCTGGGACTACAGGAACGTGCCACCATGCCCGGCTAATTTTTTCTATTTTTAGTTGTTTGGCTAATATCTTTCTATTTATAGTAGAGACAGGGTCTTGCTCTTGCTCAGGCTGGTCTCAGACTCCTGAGCACAAACGATCCTCCCGCCTTGGCCTCTCAGAGTGCTAGGATTACAGGCGTGGCCATTGCGCCCGGCCTAAATTTGAACTTTTTACCGAAGTATAAAATATCAGAACAAGGCAGAAAGCTTGTCTGGTATTTTTACACCTTGTTTTTATTATGAAATGTATCATACCTATCAAAGACCCATATAAAACATATATATTATTTTAAAAAACTAAAGAAACATCTAAATACTTACCAACTTAACAATAATTTCTTATTGCTAAATAGCCATAGTCAAGTACAGAAAAAATAAGAAAAAAAATTAAGAAAAATAAAAAGAATAATTTCTTAAATTAACTACTTACGAGATTTGTCAGCTTGATAGTCTGTTGATCTTTCACAAATGCTGGCTGCTTAATTAAACAGATAGATGTATTCAAATCCTGAGGCTCTGATAATTTGTTCTATTACTACAGGTTCCTATGACTTGTAAAAATAGAATCTTATGGTTTTTAAATGGAAATGTGTAACTGGAAACTACAATTCTTTAAGATTAATTTCTAAACTCAGTAGTGAAATTATGATACAATCACTTGGCAAGTACCCAACTTTTTCCTGGGCAATAACTACTTTGGCTGGTAAAAAATATGCCTTTTCAAACACATGCATATTAATTTCTTTCATTGAGTAAAATTTGAGTTAGGTATAAGTTAATATTTATCAAACAATCTGTATTAGTTATCTACTGCTGTGTAATAAATTACCCCAAAACTTAGTGACTTAAAGCAACAAATAATTATAATCTTGTAGAGTCTATGAGTAAGGAAACTAGGAAAGCTTAGTTGGATCTTTTGGCTCTGTGTTTCTCACAAGGCTGTATTGAAGGTGCTGGTGGATGCTGGCACCCCTCACTGGCTTAGTTCCTCACTGGCTGTTGACTAGAGGCTACCTTCTGGTTTTTGCCACATGGCTTATCCATTGGGCAGTTCACAACATGGCAGTTTTCTTCATCAGAATTAGCAACTGAAAGGGTAAGAGAGAGTGAGAGGTAGATAGAAGTCACGGTTTTTTGTAACCTAATTTCAGATATGACATTCTATCACTTTGCCATATTCTGTTCATTAGAAACAAGTCACTAGGTCCAGCCCATGCACAAGGGGAGGAAATTACGTAAGATGTGAAAACTAGGTGCGGCTATTGGGAGCCATTTTAGAAGCAGCCACCACAGTAACTCTTGAAAGAAGGAAAAACAAGAAGTAAAAATGCTAACTCAGCTAAAGAGTCATTATAAGGGAATAACTTGTGTGCAGATATGGCATTATTGATGGCGATTACCTTCTGCATGTGTGGTCAGGAATGGAAAGACTGCTAATTGAAATAAAAATACTTTCCACAAAAACAAAGAGCATTCCATGGTTTATAGCTGTTCACTGTAGAGTTTCTGGCTGTTTTTGACTCTGTAAACAGGTTTTATAGTGAAGCAAAAACTAAACATGAATCAGCAAATTGGTACTGTGAATTACAGTTCAAAAACAATTCTGGGATATACCAATTGATAAGAATTTATCGAGTACCTACTATGTTCTAGAAACTTACTGACATTGGAGAAGAATAAGACATAGTATTTGCTCTTAATTAGTCTGTGGCATGTCTTGAAAATCCATGAAATAGGAATCAATCCTTTATTAGAGTAGTGAATCAGATTCTGGGCTCTAAATTCAAGAAATGAAAGAAATAGGAAAAAATTCAGAGGAGTAATTAACCACAGGATTAAAACTTAGAAAATAGAATTTATATAGAAAGCCTGAAGGCACAAAGCTTACTTAATCTGAGGAAGGTAAAAATTGTTCCAGTAATCATCTTTATGAATAGTTATATAGAAGATGGAAGTATTAATAGATGTCTGTGCCCTCAAATGAGAGATCTGCAAAAAGACTATATTTCTGTATATAGCATATATTAAAAAAGGTTTTCTAAGAGAGAATTGTTTAATATAAGAAGGGTCAATGACAACTTTTATAGCATATTTTTCTCTGGGGTCATTAGACATGTTATAAAAGTCTAATATACACTCAATTTTTAACAATGGTTTCTGTCAAGAACTATAAAGGATTTAAGATTTTACCCTACATATAAACTAGTAGGTTAGCCTGCCACAGTTTTATGGATGCCAGAAGAGAGGAGATTCCTTGGTCCAAGACAAAGGATAATTTATTACTTACAGCAAAAGTAGGAGCCAGAAAATCTATCATCATTTTTCTTTTCCTGGTTCCCTGAGCTCCAGTACTCATAAAAGAACACAAAGTGGGCTAGGTAAAGAGAGTGAAGTTCAAAACACATTTTAGCTTTGCTTCTTGGCCTTTTGACTAAGATCAAATGTAGTATCTGTTCTCATCAGTTAAATATGATATGTTTTCTAATGGAGGACAATATATTAAGTGGATGTGTGGAGCAGGGAGGTAGAATAGGAGCCTGTTCTGTCCATTTCATGCATCAACCTGGTACTGCAGTAACTCCAGGAACTATAAACACACATACACACAAAAGTTTTCTGGCATCTGAGATAACTGGCTTAATTTTAAGAGCACAGTGACTTTTAGAAGTTATAGTAGCTACAGATATTTCAGACAGTAATTTGGAATATGCAAAAGTTTAGAGAAACTGTTAATTGAAACATCTATATTTGATTATTCTTAATATACCACATTGGGATAAATCTGCTGTTCTCAAGAGCCCCTTTAAAGATCAGATAAATTATAATTGTTGGGATTTTTGTATATGTTTTTAAATTTAATGGGGTTAAAATATTTTGGAAAAACTATTACGCTGTGTTAGGAAACCACATCCTTTCTGTTTGCTAACCATCCCACTTAGCCTCAAAAAGGAGCAGAAGATGCTTTGTTGTTAGGCGATTGGTGGAGGATGATAACCATATCCTCACTCATTGGCACCCTTACATAGATTTCTGCCGCGCCTTTCTTTTGATCAGAGGTAGCCTTCTGGGCTCATTTCATCTATTTGACAGGAGTGCTGGTAAGTACCTCTTAGGTGATCAGGGTCTAATAAGCCTATCACAGACGTTGTTGTGTTACAACTCCTTTTCAGTTGTATCTTCTTTATGAGAACTGTGTTTGAAACTTTCCACACCTTCTGTTGGCCCAAAGGTAATTATTCTTCTGTTTGGAAAATGTGAGATAACTCATCTGAGATGATTTTCTTTTTTAATACTCCCTGGGGAAGATATATATACTTTTTTACTTTGAAAGTTTTCCTTTAAAAATAATTTCTTCTGAGTTTCCTTCTCTGTTCTGTCATTCTGCAACTTCTGCTGGAAAATGATGTTACTTATTTTTGGCTTCATTAGAGTAACAACTGGCCACTTAAAAATTGAGCTTTATGCTCAATGTCTCCCACACTTATAAGCAAATTTCTTAAATTTTGCTTAAGAGCAAAATTACAGTGGAAGCGTGGGTTTTCAAAATGTTGCTAGTCCTAGAGTCTGTTTAAGACTTGAAGCTGTACAGCAGAGATATAATAAGCAATTAAAATAATTTTTTGCACGTTTTCTAAAAGCCTTTGAGGTATTACCTAAGTTGCTTAATTATTAGTTAGTACAACGTCTTGGCAAAGTATCATGATTGCTTTTCTCAGTTCTCAGTTCCTTTTAGACCTTTTTCCTTTTTAAGCTTCTCCTACCTTGTGAAATGATTCAAAAAATTTAAATGCAAAATATGTACTTATGCAACATTTTTGGATTATCCATTTAACTAAGAAAATATTAGGAAATAAAAAATTTATGGTATGAATTCTACTACCACTTGGAATGGTATAACAGGGAGCAGAATTAACCTCCCACCTAAGCTAATTAGACAACTGGACAAAATAAGTAAGATAATTGTTTTCATAGATCAGATAGTAGGCAGTACAGGACAGTGATTTCTCAAAGAAACGAATAAGGGAGTCCTATGATTGCCCCTGGCTGTAGGAGATTTTCCAGGCTGCAGCACAGCTTGGAAGAGGAACCCATACAGAGCTTGGCCATCTCTTTGAGTTGAGGAAACAGCATGAAGATCTGGGAGGTAAAGCCATCAGAATTTGCAAGGTAAAAATCAGAGGAGAAAGCTGAACAAAAGAAGAGCTCTGAATGGGTTCTCCTTGAGTCTTCAGTTGAATAATAATTAATAAATACACATGAGAAAAACTACCAAGGCTGGAGAAAGAATCACTGGAAAAGAGCAAGCAGAACAAAACTTGGAGCTACAAAGGGCTGGAAATAGTTTGTGTTCCAACCAGATATTAATAGGGCGGAAAAGTTTGGGTATTATTTTACAATGTATGAACAATTTAGTAAATTTTAAAAAAGGAGGTAACTATATGTATAGGTAACTTAAAATGTAAAAAAAAAAAATCACATCCATAACTTCCACCTAGCTTATTAGAGTCATAGTATTGGGCAGTACCAATTAAAATAGTAAAGCTATATTGTATCTCTCTTTTACTCAAAAGTGAGAATATTTGAACTATAACCTCGTTATCATTTTTCCTCTTTGCTACAACCCAATGATGTAGGAGATATTAACCCCGTTTAACACGAGTAAACTGAGTTTCAGTGAAGGTAAGAAATTTTCCAAAAGTTGTACAGCTAGTAAATGGCAGAGCCAGGATTAAATCCTATTTCTTTTTTTGCCCTGGGGTAGAGTACAGTGGTGTCATCACAGCTCACTGTAGCCTTGAACTCCTGGGCCCAAATGATCCTCCCACCTCAGCCTCCCGAGTAGCTGGGATTACAGGTACACACCAGCATGCCCAACTAATTTTTTTTTTTTTTTGAGACAGAGTCTCGCTTTGTTGCCCGGGCTAGAGTGAGTGCTATGGCGTCAGCCTAGCTCACAGCAACCTCAAACTCCTGGGCTTAAGCGATCCTCCTGCCTCAGCCTCCCGGGTAGCTGGGACTACAGGCATGGGCCACCATGCCCGGCTAATTTTATATATATATATTTTTAGTTGGCCAGATAATTTATTTCTATTTTTAGTAGAGATGGGGTCTCGCTCAGGCTGGTCTCGAACTCCTGACCTCGAGCGATCCACCCCCCTTGGCCTCCCAGAGGGCTAGGATTACAGGCGTGAGCCACCGCGCCCGGCCCCGACTAATTTTTTTTGTTGTTTTTTGTACAGACAGGGTCTCTCAATGTTGCCCAGGCTGGTCTAGATCTCTTGGGCTCAAGTGCTCCTCCCACTTTGGCCTCCCAAAATGCTGGGATTAGGCATGAGCCACTGCGTCCAGCCCATACATGTATTTCAAGGAGTGTTTTATCTATCATTAGTTTTTGTACATAATATTCCTGTGAAACTCATGGTCAGAAAACATTATTTAATTTATTTTACAAGTGGATAGATTGCAGCCTAAAGTGGCTGCATTGCTAAAAGCATCTGGAGAAGTCTAGGGAAGTAAAAAAAAAAAAAATGAAACAATCATCAATAACACCTTTTACGAAATTTTTATCATCTAAATTATAAAAGTAATTTATGCTTGTTATAACAAGGGAAATGATCCAGAGATACGTCAAGAAAAGGTATTCATCTCCCCAGGTTCATGCTTTTTAGGGGCAGTCAGATAAACACTAGGGCAATTGAGATTCAGAGTTTAGGGTATATACTGCTTCCTACGAATAGGCATAGCACTGAGTGCTATATATTAGTACTTATGTACCATATTGCTGATAAACCCATTTTTTCAAGAATGATTACTATCTTTATCTTATACAATGTTCTCAATATATCCTACAGGTAGTATTGTGTTTGAAAATTAAGTACCTAAATATTATTATATTAAGTCATTAAATACCTTTAATTATGCATAAAATTACCATATTAATACCAGCAACAAGCTATTTAAAAATATTTTTAACATATTTTTCTCTTTTCTATTAATCCTTTTACAAAATCTCAGAAAATCTGCACAGCCTCCTGGAAACATCCAACAATTGTTACTAAGTCACTATCAACAGTAGTGATAGTGACTTCTTAACTCTGCTTGTCTTCTTTTTGGGTGAGTAGCAAAGAATGTTTTAGCAGGAATAAATATGTGTATGTGAACAAGAAATTATTGGAATTCCAGCATTTGTTCTGATATTCAATATTATAGCAGAACCTAAATATTAAACTTAGTAGTACCAATAGTAAATATAGAGTTCTAAACTTTTTATTTTTAGCATTTTGTTTAGCTACTTACCAATAACTTCCTTTTAAAGGATAGAATTGACTGCCACTGAAAATTCTTTTTCATAAGCATGTGATGATGGAAAGTATATTACATAAATCTCTTTCAAAAGATAGATCTCCAAAAGTTACTATAATTCCAAAATGTGGGTTAGTTTAGTTTTTTAAAAAAATTTAAATATAATACTAAATATGAGATGACTGAACTAGTTTAGTGTTCAAGTTTTGATGTTCCATTTCATTCTTTAAAAAAAAAGTTTTGCTTTTCCTTTTACAGGCAGGGTCTTGCTCTATTGCCCAGGCTGGAGGCAGCCTGATGAAGTAATCCTCCTGCCTCAGCCTCCTGAGTAGCTGGGACTACAGGTACATGCTACCAAACCTGGCTAATTTAAAAAAAATATTTTTTTTTGTAGAGACGGTATCTCATTATGCTGCCCAGGCTGATCTCGAACTCCTGGCCTCAAGCGATCCTCCTGGCTTGGCCTCCCAGAGTGCTGGGATTACAGGTGTGAGCCACCATGCCCAGCTGCTTTTCCTGGTTTCAAAAGAAATACAGTTATTATTTTTAAAAGTGGAAAATGTAGAAAAGCACATTAAAGAAAAAGAAATAATCAGTAATTGCTCCATCTAGATATAATCTCTCTATATATTTTGAAGGCTATCTTTGTAGTTTTATCTTTTCGTAGAAACTGCATTATTTTTTATTTTAGTCCTATGCTAGCCTCTTCAGATAAAGCCGAATACAAAGAATTTTACAGAATAGAGATATAATAAGTGGGATACAATGTAATCTA